>NC_069503.1:526198818-526563818 GCF_027579735.1 Bombina bombina
AGACAGGTGGACGCAATCTTCCGGCGTCGATCTGTGAGATATATTTTCATGGACATTATCGTGCCCAGGAACAGCCTCGACTTAGAAGTCATGTCCGCAGACCAAGACTTTAGCCACAGAGCCCTGCAAGCTAACACAGAGAATCCTGAAACCTTTGCGTTCAGGCGAATAATTTGCATATTGGCATCACAAATGAAGGAATTGGTGACTTTCAACGCCTTGATCTTATCCTGTATCTTGTCGATAGGAGTTTCTCTCTTGACCATATCACACAGGGATTCACACCAATATGTCGCAGCTCCGGAAACTGCAGCCAAAGCCGCTGCCGGATGAAAAACAAACCCTGTGTGTTGAAACATCTTCCTTAACATAAAATAAAGAAAGATTCCAGCAGCCAACCATGTGTAAATCAGAAAATAAGTTGCTTTATTCCAGGATAAAAACAACAGGACATGCTGTTAAAAGTTCAAAACATAGTCTGACCGGTTTCGGTCTCCCTGACCGTAATCATAGACTATTATATAACATGTGTACCATACATTTAAGTAACATGTAGCATCTCCTGATTGGCTAAAAACAAAACAGTCTGAAATTTTAACTCCATGTATATCAAATACATCAATTAAACATATATACATATAGTAATAATATAGACATAAACGCATATGTAGACCATTGTCACCATAGTTTAAAAGATGAATATTTGTAACACTAGTAAATAAGGATATTATGTATATATGGAAGCAATTAGATAGATTCTTAATCAATGTAGTTGAAACACATACCGCTACATGTAGGTATCATCCTACTTCCATATATATGTAAATGGCACAAGAATACTTAGTAAGAACAAATGAAATAACCTAATTACTTTAGTCACAACATATCCTGAAAGGCTTTATGGTAAATGACAGATGGTTAAATAAATATACATTTAGCCAAGTATAGGCATCAACCATTAAACAGTATATAATAATAGTAACAACAGTACCTTTTTACCTTTTAACCACTTATTATAATGAAACTTGCTCTTGAAACGTACATTAAGATTAAGCAAATATAACAAAATATTATTGTTTATATATAACAAATTGGGTAGGTATCTTCCTTAACATGTTTTCTAACTTTTTATCCATGGGCTCTTTAAACGACAAACTACCCTTGAGAGGAGTAGTCGTCCGCTTTGCGAGCGTGGATATAGCATCATCCATCTTAGGGACAGTCCCCCACAGCTCGAGGTGAGAGTCCGGAATGGGGAACAGTTTCTTAAAGGAAGAAGGGGAAAAGGAAGAACCCAATTGCTCCCATTCATTCTTAATAATATTAGCCATCTTAACAGGAACCGGGAAGGTCTGGGGCACCACCCTGTCCTCGTATACCTTATCAAGTTTAGGAATTAAAGGTTCCTCCAGAAGCTTCAGTTCCGGAACCTCCAGAGTAGCAAGTACTTGCTTCAGCAAAAAGCGCAAATTCTCCATCCTTAACCTAAAATCAGGCTCCTCCGCAGCCGGACGTTGAGATGACACGGACTCCGACCCAGAAGGAGCCTCCTCCGAAGAGTCGGAATGGGCCTCGTCATCATATAATGCCTCTGGTATATCCATAAGCGTAGACAACCCCTGGGCCAGACCGCCATGATACGCCCTACGCTTGCGCTTAGCAGAACGTGGTAAGGCATGGATCACTTTCGATACCGCCGTTTGCAGCTGATCCGCAAAATCTGATGGCCAACGAATCTCTCCCGTAGGAGTAATGGTTGGACCCTGGGGCGCTGCATGTGCACTTGGAGATAAAAGTATTGAACGCACAACCCGGGACGGAGAACCCTCAAGAGGTGGATGGCTCAGTAGTACTAGACATACCTTTACTCTTAGATGTCGCAACTTTATTAAGGCATGTGGAACATAGTTGAGCAAGCTGATCTACAAGAACCTCCTCACAATAAACACAGGAATGAGACTTTGAGAACGAGGGAGTACCCTCTAATGTGTCAGAGTCCTCCATAGCTTGCGCTTTTATTACGGACTAGATTAGTTTAAGAAACAGGCACCTTTATACTCCCCAATGGCCGGGGCACTCACCATCTCCTATGACCCGGACTACAGAAACTTTTGCTTCATCTCCTGCGCCGTTAATCAACAGAGGAAGAGAACGCCACACCAGGTCACATGAGATGCCTCGCAGGACCGCCCCTGCATTAAGGAGAAAACGCGCTAAAAATGGCCGCGCAATTACTCCCGGAAGTCAACCTGAAGTTCCACCATTGCCAGAGCCTCATCTCACACATAAAGCAGCCATAACACAATAAACAGTATTATGTATAAACCCCCCCCCCGTTCAATAATCCCCTAACCAGGATATTAATCCTTGATTCCACAAGATAAAATGCGTCACACTGTGACCCTGTCTTCTATATTATCATAATGTAATAAAAAAATTAAACAATCTTACCGAAATCTATGCCATGTAACAGGAACACGGCCCTTCAAGTGTGACAGGTAGAAGCATCGCTCCTGACATGGACTTGAGTGCAGAAAGCAGGCAGCGAAACTCGTCAACGCTGATTGCTTGTGGAGCTGTTAATATGAGTCGGGATGGTTTCGCAGAAAGACTCTCCCTGCATCTCCGGACTCTAACTTTCACCCAGGCTCTCACTGAGAGGCTGACAGGGCTACTGAAAACTCCAGTCCCATTTCGAAGAGTACTACCCTCCATAAGAGACTACTCCGAATCTTCGGCACTTCTCTGCCATCCTCCTGTGACAAAAGGCAAAGAATGACTGGGGGATGAGGGGAGTGGGGGAGGTATTTAAGCCTTTGGCTGGGGTGTCTTTGCCTCCCCCTGGTGGCCAGGTTCTTAATTCCCACAAGTAATGAATGAAGCCGTGGACTCTCCTCCCCTTTAGATGGAAAAACATAATTTATGCTTACCTGATAAATGTATTTCTCTTGTAGTGTATCCAGTCCACGGATCATCCATTACTTGTGGGATATTCTCCTTCCCAACAGGAAGTTGCAAGAGGATCACCCACAGCAGAGCTGCTATATAGCTCCTCCCCTCACTGCCATATCCAGTCCTTCAACCGAAACAAGCCGAGAAAGGAGAAACCATAGGGTGCAGTGGTGACTGTAGTTTAATTAAAATTTAGACCTGCCTGAAAAGGACAGGGCGGGCCGTGGACTGGATACACTACAAGAGAAATAAATTTATCAGGTAAGCATAAATTATGTTTTCTCTTGTTAAGTGTATCCAGTCCACGGATCATCCATTACTTGTGGGATACCAATACCAAAGCTAAAGTACACGGATGATGGGAGGGACAAGGCAGGAACTTAAATGGAAGGAACCACTGCCTGTAGAACCTTTCTCCCAAAAACAGCCTCCGAAGAAGCAAAAGTATCAAATTTGTAAAATTTGGAAAAAGTATGAAGGGAAGACCAAGTTGCAGCCTTGCAAATCTGTTCAACAGAGGCCTCATTTTTAAAGGCCCAGGTGGAAGCCACAGCTCTAGTAGAATGAGCTATAATCCTTTCAGGAGGCTGCTGTCCAGCAGTCTCATAGGCTAAACGGATTATACTCCGAAGCCAAAAAGAAAGAGAGGTTGCCGAGGCCTTCTGACCTCTCCTCTGTCCAGAGTAAACAACAAACAGGTTAGATGTTTGGCGAAAATCTTTAGTAGCCTGTAAGTAAAACTTCAAGGCACGGACTACGTCTAGATTATGCAAAAAACGTTCCTTCTTTGAAGAAGAAGGATTAGGACATAATGATGGAACAACAATCTCTTGATTGATATTCTTGTTAGAAACCACCTTAGGTAAAAACCCAGGTTTTGTACGCAGAACAACTTTATCTGAATGAAAGATCAGATAAGGAGAATCACAATGTAAGGCAGATAACTTCGAGACTCTTCGAGCCGAGGAAATAGCCATCAGAAAAAGAACTTTCCATGAAAGAAGTTTGATATCAATAGAATGAAGGGGTTCAAACGGAACCCCTTGAAGAACTTTAAGAACCAAGTTTAAGCTCCATGGAGGAGCAACAGGTTTAAACACAGGCTTAATTCTAACTAAAGCCTGACAAAATGCCTGAACGTCTGGAACTTCTGCCAGACGCTTGTGTAAAAGAATAGAGCAGAAATCTGTCCCTTTAAAGAACTAGCTGATAATCCTTTGTCCAAACCCTCTTGGAGGAAGGACAATATCCTAGGAATCCTAACCCTACTCCATGAGTAATTCTTGGATTCACACCAATGAAGATATTTACGACGCCATATCTTGTGGTAAATTTTCCTGGTGACAGGCTTTCGTGCCTGTATTAAGGTATCAATAACTGACTCGGAGAAGCCACGCTTTGATAGGATCAAGCGTTCAATCTCCATGCAGTCAGTCTCAGAGAAAGTAGATTCGGATGATTGAAAGGACCTTGTATTAGAAGGTCTTGTCTCAGAGGCAGAGTCCATGGTGGAAAGGATGACATGTCCACTAGGTCTGCATACCAGGTCCTGCGTGGCCACGCAGGCGCTATCAATATCACCGATGCTCTTTCCTGTTTGATTTTGGCAATCAGACGAGGGAGCAGAGGAAACGGTGGAAACACATAAGCCAGGTTGAAGAACCAAGGCGCTGCTAGAGCATCTATCAGTGCCGCTTCTGGGTCCCTGGACCTGGATCCGTAACAAGGAAGCTTGGCGTTCTGGCGAGACGCCATGAGATCCAATTCTGGTTTGCCCCAACGGAGAACCAATTGAGCAAACACCTCCGGATGGAGTTCCCATTCCCCCGGATGAAAAGTCTGACGACTTAGAAAATCCGCCTCCCAGTTCTCTACACCTGGGATATGGATCGCTGACAGGTGGCAAGAGTGAGTCTCTGCCCAGCGAATTATCTTGGAGACTTCTGACATCGCTAGGGAACTCCTGGTTCCCCCTTGATGGTTGATGTAAGCCACAGTCGTGATGTTGTCCGACTGAAATCTGATGAACCTCAGTGTTGCTAGCTGAGGCCAAGCCAGAAGAGCATTGAATATTGCTCTTAACTCCAGAATATTTATTGGGAGGAGTTTCTCCTCCTGAGTCCATGAACCCTGAGCCTTCAGGGAGTTCTAGACTGCACCCCAACCTAGAAGGCTGGCATCTGTTGTTACAATTGTCCAATCTGGTCTGCGAAAGGTCATACCCTTGGACAGATGGGCCCGAGATAACCACCAGAGAAGAGAATCTCTGGTTTCCTGATCCAGATTTAGTAGAGGGGACAAATCTGTGTAATCCCCATTCCACTGACTGAGCATGCATAATTGCAGCGGTCTGAGATGCAGGCACGCGAATGGCACTATGTCCATCGCCGCTACCATTAAGCCGATTACTTCCATGCACTGAGCCACTGTGGGGCGCGGAATGGAGTGAAGAACACGGCAAGCATTTAGAAGTTTTGATAACCTGGACTCCGTCAGGTAAATTTTCATTTCTACAGAATCTATTAGAGTCCCTAGGAAGGAAACCCTTGTGAGAGGAGATAGAGAACTCTTTTCTTCGTTCACTTTCCACCCATGCAACCTCAGGAATGCCAGAACTATCTCTGTATGAGATTTGGCAATTTGAAAGCTTGACGCCTGTATCAGGATATCGTCCAGGTAAGGAGCCACCGCTATGCCTCGCGGTCTTAGGACCGCCAGAAGTGAGCACAGAACCTTTGTAAAAATTCTTGGGGCTGTAGCCAACCCGAATGGAAGAGCTACAAATTGGTAATGCCTGTCTAGAAAGGCAAACCTCAGGAACTGATGATGATTCTTGTGAATCGGAATGTGAAGGTAGGCATCCTTTAAGTCCACTGTGGTCATGTACTGACCCTCTTGGATCATGGGTAAAATGGTTCGAATAGTTTCCATCTTGAATGACGGAACTCTGAGGAATTTGTTTAGGATCTTTAAATCCAAAATTGGTCTGAAGGTTCCCTCTTTTTTGGGAACCACAAACAGATTTGAATAAAACCCCTGTCCTTGTTCCGTCCGCGGAACTGGATGGATCACTCCCATTACAAGGAGATCTTGTACGCATCTTAGGAATGCCTCTTTCTTTATCTGGTTTGCAGATAATCTTGAAAGGTGAAATCTCCCTTGTGGAGGAGAAGCTTTGAAGTCCAGAAGATATCCCTGAGATATCATCTCCAACGCCCAGGGATCCTGAACATCTCTTGCCCACGCCTGGGCGAAGAGAGAGAGTCTGCCCCCTACTAGATCCGTTGTCAGATAGGGGGCCGCTCCTTCATGCTGTCTTAGAGGCAGCAGCAGGCTTTCTGGCCTGCTTGCCCTTGTTCCAGGACTGGTTAGGTTTCCAGGCCTGCTTGGATTGAGCAAAAGTTCCCTCTTGTTTTGAAGCAGAGGAAGTTGATGCTGCACCTGCCTTGAAATTTCGAAAGGCACGAAAATTAGACTGTTTGGCCTTTGATTTGGCCCTGTCCTGAGGAAGGGTATGACCCTTACCTCCAGTAATGTCAGCAATAATTTCTTTCAAACCAGGCCCGAATAAGGTCTGCCCCTTGAAAGGAATGTTGAGTAATTTAGACTTTGAAGTCACATCAGCTGACCAGGATTGGAGCCATAGCGCCCTACGCGCCTGGATGGCGAATCCGGAATTCTTAGCCGTTAGTTTAGTCAAATGAACAATGGCATCAGAAACAAATGAGTTAGCTAGCTTAAGAGTTCTAAGCTTGTCAACAATTTCAGTCTATGGAGCTGTATGGATGGCCTCTTCCAGGGCCTCAAACCAGAATGCCGCCGCAGCAGTGACAGACGCAATGCATGCAAGGGGCTGTAAAATAAAACCTTGTTGAATAAACATTTTCTTAAGGTAACCCTCTAATTTTTTATCCATTGGATCTGAAAAAGCACAACTGTCCTCAACCAGGATAGTGGTACGCTTTGCTAAAGTAGAAACTGCTCCCTCCACCTTAGGGACAGTCTGCCATAAGTCCCGTGTAGTGGCATCTATTGGAAACATTTTTCTAAATATAGGAGGTGGGGAAAAGGGCACACCGGGCCTATCCCACTCCTTACTAATAATTTCTGTAAGCCTTTTAGGTATTGGAAAAACATCAGTACTCACCGGCACTGCATAGTATTTATCCAGCCTACACAATTTCTCTGGCACTGCAATTGTGTCACAGTCATTCAGAGCAGCTAATACCTCCCCAAGCAATACACGGAGGTTCTCAAGCTTAAATTTAAAATTAGAAATCTCTGAATCAGGTCTCCCCGATTCAGAGACGTCACCCACAGACTGAAGCTCTCCGTCCTCAGGTTCTGCATATTGTGACGCAGTATCAAACATGGCTCTTACAGCATCTATGCGCTCTGTATCTCGTCTAACCCCAGAGCTATCGCGCTTGCCTCTCAATTCAGGCAATCTGGATAATACCTCTGACAGGGTATTATTCATGATTGCAGCCATGTCCTGCAAAGTAATCGCTATGGGCGTCCCTGATGTACTTGGCGCCATATTAGCGTGCGTCCCTTGAGCGGGAGGCGAAGGGTCCGACACGTGGGGAGAGTTAGTCGGCATAACTTCCCCCTCGACAGACCCCTCTGGTGACAATTCTTTTATAGATAAAGACTGATCTTTACTGTTTAAGGTGAAATCAATACATTTAGTACACATTCTCCTATGGGGCTCCACCATGGCTTTTAAACATAATGAACAAGTATCCTCTGTTTCAGACATGTTTGTACAGACTAGCAATGAGACTAGCAAGCTTGGAAAACACTTTAAAGCAAGTTAACAAGCAATATAAAAAAAACGTTACTGTGCCTTTAAGAGAAACAAATTTTGACAAAATTTGAAATAACAGTGAAAAAAGGCAGTTAGACTAACAACATTTTTACAGTGTATGTAACAAGTCAGCAGAGCATTGCAACCACTTGCAAATGGATGATTAACCCCTTAATAACAAAAACAGAATAATAAATGACAAAAACGTTTTTTTAAACACAGTCACAACAACTGCCACAGTCTACTGTGATTGTTACCCTCCTCAAACATGACTTTGAAGCCTTTTGAGCCCTTCAGAGATGTCCTGTATCATGCAGAGGGAAGCTGAATGTCTCTGTCAGTATTTTTAGCTGCACAGAAAAGCACTAAAATAGGCCCTTCCCACTCATATTGCAACAGTGGAAAGCCTGTTACTAGGCAAAAATCAAGCCAGCCATGTGGAAAAAAACTAGGCCCCAATAAGTTTTGTCACCAAACATATATAAAAATGATTAACATGCCAGCAAATGTTTTATATTACACTTTTATAAGAGTATGTATCTCTGTTAATAAGCCTGATACCAGTCGCTATCACTGCATTTAAGGCTTAACTTACATTAATCCGGTATCAGCAGCATTTTTCTAGCAAATTCCATCCCTAGAAATATGTTAACTGCACATACCTTATTGCAGGAAAACCTGCACGCCATTCCCCCTCTGAAGTTACCTCACTCCTCAGAATATGTGAGAACGGCAGTGGATCTTAGTTACTTCTGCTAAGATCATATAAATCACAGGCAGATTCTTCTTCTAAAGCTGCCTGAGATGAAACAGTACACTCCGGTACCATTTAAAAATAACAAACTTTTGATTGAAGTTAAAAAACTAACTAAAATACACCACTCTCCTCTTACTACGTCCATCTTTGTTGAGAGTTGCAAGAGAATGACAGGATATGGCAGTGAGGGGAGGAGCTATATAGCAGCTCTGCTGTGGGTGATCCTCTTGCAACTTCCTGTTGGGAAGGAGAATATCCCACAAGTAATGGATGATCCGTGGACTGGATACACTTAACAAGAGAAAGTGTATTGAAGTATGCACCGTACACCAGCATTTTAAACACAACACTTGTTCAGAGAGCCTATGGTGCTTGTACCATCTGGTAATGACTCAATTTATTAATTGCTGACATGATACAAGCCCCACTGATGATCTTAGCAGCTGCATTATTTAAAATGTGGGTGCAGTAAAAATATCTAGCTATGCTTCACATGCACGGAAAAATGTTAACACTAAAACAGTGATAACTCTTAATAGAAGCATTTTTGTCAATACATGTATATTGTAAATATGTTTCTATTCAAAGATGCAATAAATCTTTGTGCATTTATGTTTTTACTGGCATGTCCCTTTAAAATGAAAACATATTTGCCAGTTTTAATTTAGGAAGACAAAACACTGTGGCTTGCAAGCCTGCTTATAGAATACCATGAGACCTTTGAGAAAACGTCACACGTGCCCATGTCAGCCCACTAGCTGAGGCTGCAAGATGCATTTTAAAATAGAAAAACAGAATTTATGTTTACCTGATAAATTACTTTCTCCAACGGTGTGTCCGGTCCACGGCGTCATCCTTACTTGTGGGATATTCTCTTCCCCAACAGGAAATGGCAAAGAGCCCAGCAAAGCTGGTCACATGATCCCTCCTAGGCTCCGCCTTCCCCAGTCATTCGACCGACGTAAAGGAGGAATATTTGCATAGGAGAAATCATATGATACCGTGGTGACTGTAGTTAAAGAAAATAAATTATCAGACCTGATAAAAAAACCAGGGCGGGCCGTGGACCGGACACACCGTTGGAGAAAGTAATTTATAAGGTAAACATAAATTATGTTTTCTCCAACATAGGTGTGTCCGGTCCACGGCGTCATCCTTACTTGTGGGAACCAATACCAAAGCTTTAGGACACGGATGAAGGGAGGGAGCAAATCAGGTCACCTAGATGGAAGGCACCACGGCTTGCAAAACCTTTCTCCCAAAAATAGCCTCAGAAGAAGCAAAAGTATCAAATTTGTAAAATTTAGTAAAAGTGTGCAGTGAAGACCAAGTCGCTGCCTTACATATCTGATCAACAGAAGCCTCGTTCTTGAAGGCCCATGTGGAAGCCACAGCCCTAGTGGAATGAGCTGTGATTCTTTCAGGAGGCTGCCGTCCGGCAGTCTCGTAAGCCAATCTGATGATGCTTTTAAGCCAAAAAGAGAGAGAGGTAGAAGTTGCTTTTTGACCTCTCCTTTTACCAGAATAAACAACAAACAAGGAAGATGTTTGTCTAAAATCCTTTGTAGCATCTAAATAGAATTTTAGAGCACGCACTACATCCAAATTGTGCAACAAACGTTCCTTCTTTGAAACTGGATTCGGACACAAAGAAGGCACGACTATCTCCTGGTTAATGTTTTTGTTAGAAACAACTTTCGGAAGAAAACCAGGTTTAGTACGCAAAACCACCTTATCTGCATGGAACACCAGATAAGGAGGAGAACACTGCAGAGCAGATAATTCTGAAACTCTTCTAGCAGAAGAAATTGCAACCAAAAACAAAACTTTCCAAGATAATAACTTAATATCAACGGAATGTAAGGGTTCAAACGGAACCCCCTGAAGAACTGAAAGAACTAAATTGAGACTCCAAGGAGGAGTCAAAGGTTTGTAAACAGGCTTGATTCTAACCAGAGCCTGAACAAAGGCTTGAACATCTGGCACAGCTGCCAGCTTTTTGTGAAGTAACACAGACAAGGCAGAAATCTGTCCCTTCAAAGAACTTGCAGATAATCCTTTCTCCAAACCTTCTTGAAGAAAGGATAGAATCTTAGGAATTTTTATCTTGTCCCAAGGGAATCCTTTAGATTCACACCAACAGATATATTTTTTCCATATTTTGTGGTAGATTTTTCTAGTTACAGGCTTTCTGGCCTGAACAAGAGTATCAATGACAGAATCTGAGAACCCTCGCTTTGATAAGATCAAGCGTTCAATCTCCAAGCAGTCAGTTGGAGTGAGACCAGATTCGGATGTTCGAACGGGCCTTGAACAAGAAGGTCTCGTCTCAAAGGTAGCTTCCATGGTGGAGCCGATGACATATTCACCAGGTCTGCATACCAAGTCCTGCGTGGCCACGCAGGAGCTATCAAGATCACCGGTGCCCTCTCCTGATTGATCCTGGCTACCAGCCTGGGGATGAGAGGAAACGGCGGGAATACATAAGCTAGTTTGAAGGTCCAAGGTGCTACTAGTGCATCTACTAGAGTCGCCTTGGGATCCCTGGATCTGGACCCGTAGCAAGGAACCTTGAAGTTCTGACGAGAGGCCATCAGATCCATGTCTGGAATGCCCCACAATTGAGTAATTTGGGCAAAGATTTCCGGATGGAGTTCCCACTCCCCCGGATGAAATGTCTGACGACTCAGAAAATCCGCTTCCCAATTTTCCACTCCTGGGATGTGGATTGCAGACAAGTGGCAGGAGTGAGTCTCCGCCCATTGAATGATTTTGGTCACTTCTTCCATCGCCAGGGAACTCCTTGTTCCCCCCTGATGGTTGATGTACGCAACAGTCGTCATGTTGTCTGATTGAAACCGTATGAACTTGGCCTTTGCTAGCTGAGGCCAAGCCTTGAGAGCATTGAATATCGCTCTCAGTTCCAGAATATTTATCGGGAGAAGAGATTCTTCCCGAGACCAAAGACCCTGAGCTTTCAGAGGTCCCCAGACCGCGCCCCAGCCCTCCAGACTGGCGTCGGTCGTGACAATGACCCACTCTGGTCTGCGGAAGCTCATCCCCTGTGACAGGTTGTCCAGGGACAGCCACCAACGGAGTGAATCTCTGGTCCTCTGATCTACTTGTATCGTCGGAGACAAGTCTGTATAG
This sequence comes from Bombina bombina, assembly GCF_027579735.1. Taxonomy (NCBI): domain Eukaryota; kingdom Metazoa; phylum Chordata; class Amphibia; order Anura; family Bombinatoridae; genus Bombina; species Bombina bombina. The sequence goes on from NC_069503.1 coordinate 526,210,488, forward strand.
TCCCCATTCCACTGACTGAGCATGCACAGTTGTAATGGTCTTAGATGAATTCGCGCAAAAGGAACTATGTCCATTGCCGCTACCATCAAACCTATTACTTCCATGCACTGCGCTATGGAAGGAAGAGGAACAGAATGAAGTATTTGACAAGAGTTTAGAAGTTTGATTTTCTGGCCTCTGTCAGAAAAATCCTCATTTCTAAGGAGTCTATTTTTGTTCCCAAGAAGGGAACCCTTGTTGACGGAGATAGAGAACTTTTTTCTACGTTCACTTTCCACCCGTGAGATCTGAGAAAGGCCAGGACAATGTCCGTGTGAGCCTTTGCTTGTGGAAGGGACGACGCTTGAATCAGTATGTCGTCCAAGTAAGGTACTACTGCAATGCCCCTTGGTCTTAGCACCGCTAGAAGGGACCCTAGTACCTTTGTGAAAATTCTTGGAGCAGTGGCTAATCCGAACGGAAGTGCCACAAACTGGTAATGCTTGTCCAGAAATGCGAACCTTAGGAACCGATGATGTTCCTTGTGGATAGGAATATGTAGATACGCATCCTTTAAATCCACCGTGGTCATGAATTGACCTTCCTGGATGGAAGGAAGAATTGTTCGAATGGTTTCCATTTTGAACGATGGAACCTTGAGAAACTTGTTTAGGATCTTGAGATCTAAGATTGGTCTGAATGTTCCCTCTTTTTTGGGAACTACGAACAGATTGGAGTAGAACCCCATCCCTTGTTCTCCTAATGGAACAGGATGAATCACTCCCATTTTTAACAGGTCTTCTACACAATGTAAGAATGCCTGTTTTTTTATGTGGTCTGAAGACAATTGAGACCTGTGGAACCTCCCCCTTGGGGGAAGCCCCTTGAATTCCAGAAGATAACCTTGGGAGACTATTTCTAGCGCCCAAGGATCCAGAACATCTCTTGCCCAAGCCTGAGCGAAAAGAGAGAGTCTGCCCCCCACCAGATCCGGTCCCGGATCGGGGGCCAACATCTCATGCTGTCTTGGTAGCAGTGGCAGGTTTCTTGGCCTGCTTACCTTTGTTCCAGCCTTGCATTGGCCTCCAGGCTGGCTTGGCTTGAGAAGTATTACCCTCTTGCTTAGAGGACGTAGCACTTGGGGCTGGTCCGTTTCTGCGAAAGGGACGAAAATTAGGTTTATTTTTGGCCTTGAAAGACCTATCCTGAGGAAGGGCGTGGCCCTTGCCCCCAGTGATATCAGAAATAATCTCTTTCAAGTCAGGGCCAAACAGCGTTTTCCCCTTGAAAGGAATGTTAAGCAATTTGTTCTTGGAAGACGCATCCGCTGACCAAGATTTTAGCCAAAGCGCTCTGCGCGCCACAATAGCAAACCCAGAATTTTTCGCCGCTAATCTAGCCAATTGCAAAGTGGCGTCTAGGGTGAAAGAGTTAGCCAATTTGAGAGCATGAATTCTGCCCAAAATCTCCTCATAAGAAGAATCTTTATTGAGCGCCTTTTCTAGTTCATCGAACCAGAAACACGCTGCTGTAGTGACAGGAATAATGCATGAAATTGGTTGTAGAAGGTAACCTTGCTGAACAAACATCTTTTTAAGCAAACCCTCTAATTTTTTATCCATAGGATCTTTGAAAGCACAACTATCTTCTATGGGTATAGTGGTGCGTTTGTTTAGAGTAGAAACCGCCCCCTCGACCTTGGGGACTGTCTGCCATAAGTCCTTTCTGGGGTCGACCATAGGAAACAATTTCTTAAATATAGGGGGAGGGACGAAAGGTATGCCGGGCCTTTCCCATTCTTTATTTACAATGTCCGCCACCCGCTTGGGTATAGGAAAAGCTTCGGGGGGCCCCGGGACCTCTAGGAACTTGTCCATTTTACATAATTTCTCTGGAATGACCAAATTCTCACAATCATCCAGAGTAGATAACACCTCCTTAAGCAGGGCGCGGAGATGTTCCAATTTAAATTTAAATGTAATCACATCAGGTTCAGCTTGTTGAGAAATTTTCCCTGAATCTGAAATTTCTCCCTCAGACAAAACCTCCCTGGCCCCCTCAGACTGGTGTAGGGGCACTTCAGAACCAATATCATCAGCGTCCTCATGCTCTTCAGTATTTTCTAAAACAGAGCAGTCGCGCTTTCGCTGATAAGTGGGCATTTTGGCTAAAATGTTTTTGATAGAATTATCCATTACAGCTGTTAATTGTTGCATAGTAAGGAGTATTGGCGCACTAGATGTACTAGGGGCCTCCTGTGTGGGCAAGACTGGTGTAGACGAAGGAGGGGATGATGCAGTACCATGCTTACTCCCCTCACTTGAGGAATCATCTTGGGCATCATTTTCTCTAAATTTTGTGTCACATAAATCACATCTATTTAAATGAGAAGGAACCTTGGCTTCCCCACATACAGAACACAGTCTATCTGGTAGTTCAGACATGTTAAACAGGCATAAACTTGATAACAAAGTACAAAAAAACGTTTTAAAATAAAACCGTTACTGTCACTTTAAATTTTAAACTGAACACACTTTATTACTGCAAATGTGAAAAAGTATGAAGGAATTGTTCAAAATTCACCAAAATTTCACCACAGTGTCTGAAAGCCTTAAAAGTATTGCACACCAAATTTGAAAGCTTTAACCCTTATATTTAACCCCTTTACAGTCCCTGGTATCTGCTTTGCTGAGACCCAACCAAGCCCAAAGGGGAATACGATACCAAATGACGCCTTCAGAAAGTCTTTTCTATGTATCAGAGCTCCTCACACATGCATCTGCATGTCATGCTTCCCAAAAACAAGTGCGCAATAGAGGCGCGAAAATGAGGCTCTGCCTATGATTAGGGAAAGCCCCTAGAGAATAAGGTGTCCAATACAGTGCCTGCCGGTTATTTTACATAATTCCCAAGAATAAAATAATTCCTCAAAGCTATGAAGTATAAAATATGCTTATATATCAATCGTTTTAGCCCAGAAAATGTCTACAGTCTTAAAAGCCCTTGTGAAGCCCTTTTTTTTTTTTTTTTTTTTCCTTATGTAATAAAAATGGCTTACCGGATCCCATAGGGAAAATGACAGCTTCCAGCATTACATCGTCTTGTTAGAAATGTGTCATACTCAAGCAGCAAAAGTCTGCTCACTGTTTCCCCCAACTGAAGTTAATTCCTCTCAACAGTCCTGTGTGGAAACAGCCATCGATTTTAGTAACGGTTGCTAAAATCATTTTCCTCTTACAAACAGAAATCTTCATCTCTTTTCTGTTTCAGAGTAAATAGTACATACCAGCACTATTTTAAAATAACAAACTCTTGATTGAATAATAAAAACTACAGTTAAACACCAAAAAACTCTAAGCCATCTCCGTGGAGATGTTGCCTGTACAACGGCAAAGAGAATGACTGGGGAAGGCGGAGCCTAGGAGGGATCATGTGACCAGCTTTGCTGGGCTCTTTGCCATTTCCTGTTGGGGAAGAGAATATCCCACAAGTAAGGATGACGCCGTGGACCGGACACACCTATGTTGGAGAAAATAATGTATGGTTTCAATTTTGCACTTTTTCATACAGTTTTAATTTTGCATTTTGAAATCACATTGAACATTAAATATAATATATTACTGTGTACATTAAAAAAACTTTTTCCTTTACAGCTTAAACCAGAACTTTGCTGCATGACTTAAAGAGAAACTGAACCCACATTTTGTCTTTCATGATTCAGATAGCGCATGCCATTTTAAGCAACTTTCTAATTTACTCCTATTATCAATTTTTCTTCGTTCTCTTGCTATCTTTATTTGAAAAAGAAGGCACCTAAGCTATTTGTTTGGTTCAGTACCATGGAAAGCACTTGTTCATTGGTGGATACATTTATCCACCAATCAGCAAGAACAACCCAGGTTGTTCACCAAAAATGGGCCGGTATCTAAACATACATTTTTGCATTTCAAATAAAGATGCCAAGTCAATGAAGAAAAATTGATAATAGGAGTAAATTAGAAAGTTGCTTCAAATTGAATGCTCTATCTGAATCCCAAAAGAAAAAATTTGGGTTCAGTGTCCCTTTAAACTTGGATTTTAAGGTATTCTTTTAATATGAATTTTAAAGCATATTATTGATACAATTTTAACAATAAAATGTTATTATTTACATTTCAATTAACTTTTTAAACTGCTAATTTCTTCAATGTAGGTTACATCCCTTATCAAGATGTACAGCTCAAATTTGCCTATATAGAATCCTAGGAAAGGATCATGTAGCATTGATTCATCTTTTTTTAGAGAAGCTCATCTAAGTAGAGAAATCGGTATTATATTGCCCAAGGCAAGCCATTATGGTCCAAAGAGTATAATGACTGTTCTTGAGAGTTTGAAAAAAATATAATCTAATTTGTTACAAGTGCAAATGGTCAAATCATATTCCCTTATTGTGCCTTACATAAAAGTTATACTATATTCTAAATAGCTAACTGGACTAATCAAGAATTCAAGACCCGCGACTCTCGATGTAATTACATTTTTCTGTTTCTTATGGGACTGTTGCATCTGGCTTTTTGGTTCAGTGAAACTGCAATGTTAAGAATTTGTCCCAAGGGATCCATCTGACTCACGGTGTGCGGTTACCCTCAATTACTGGTTTATTGAAAGAAAATATTTTAGGGCAAAGAGTTATCTGCAGCCCAGATGGAGACTAGTCTGTTTGTTTGGGCTACTGATGTGAATCATTTCAATGCTCATGGAAGATGTTCACCTTATGAGCCATCTATTCTGATATACATTCTGGAACTGTTGTTCTTGTGCTAATAACCTGGGTTTCTCTTCTGTTCAACAGCCTGTGTAGATTGTTTCCATTAGTATGTCAGTAGTTGTTAACATGAACTATTAAATAGGGTGCTCATAGCAGGTCTGGAATGAAGAAGATGCTTCCAGCCTCAGATGAACCAAGGTTCAAAATCTTCAACCATCCATATTCCACATCTTTAGAACCAGCAAGTAGATTTCCTGAGTTGTCTAACAGTTCATCAAGGATACCTTTTACTTCATATGGGTGTTTGTTTTCTGGTGATCTCCTCAAGATGGGGAAGCTGAGATATAGGAGCCTATTTATCAAGCTCCGAATGGAGCTTGATGCCCCGTGTTTCTGGCGAGCCTGCAGGCTCGCCAGACACAGCAGTTATGAAGCAGCGGTCACAAAGACCGCTGCTCCATAACCTGTCCACCTGCTCTGAGCAGGCGGACAGACATCGCCGGAAATCAACCCAATCGAGTACAATTGGGTTAATTGACACCCCCCCTGCTGGCGGCCCATTGGCTGCGAGTCTGCAGGGGGCGGCGTTGCACCAGCAGCTCTTGTGAGCTGCTGGTGCAATGCTGAATACGGCGAGCATATTGCTCGCCGTATTCAGCGAGGTCTGGCGGACCTGATCCGCACTGTTGGATCAGGTCCGCCAGACCTTGATAAATAGGGGCCATAGTTCTCATTGTGTTAAAGGGACAGTCTATGTCTTAGTAATCTTAAAGTCTTACCCTAGATTAAGCTGCAAATAGCTTCATGCACCTTCTCTATATCATGCAGCAGGAACTGTAACATTTTTATTTTAAAATGAATATTGTTTCTAGCCCCTTTGAAATGGCTGCCAAACTCTGCCCACTGATGACATCACAATCTGGGCTACATATGGCGTCCAATCACAAAAGGTTCACTAGTTGGTACAGACAGTCAATCCTTTTCAGCAGAGTGCCTAGCTGTAGCCCATATTGTAATGTCATCAGTGGGTGGAGCTTGGCAACCATTTCAAAGTGGCTAGAAACAATATTCATTTTAAAATAACTTTTTTACCGTTCCTGCTGCATGATATAGAGCAAGTGCAGGAGGCTATTTGCAGCTTAATCTAAGGTAAGACTTTAAGATGACTAAAGTGTAGACTGTCCCTTTAAAGGAAAATTGCCCTGGGTACTATGCCAAAAAGGAGATCCTCATTCAATGGCAAGAAATACAATTTTTTTCTCCAGAGGCCATTAGGTATTTGTACTGGCTCTTGTCTTGCCCAGTGGTTATCAAAGATGTTCTTTCTGTCTGGACAGAATCATTAGTTATTGTTTAAAGGGACATTAAACACTAAATAAATGCTAGATAGAATAATGCATTCAAAGAAAAGATTAGTCTGAGAATAACATGTAGATGTATTTTTTAAAATGTATTATCTATTTAAATAGTGACAAAATAAGTGTAAAGTTTTAGCGTCTATAAATGTTGTAACTTAGGTTACCTTCTCTGCTGTGGCCAATTATCAACAGTTTTAAATAGGTCACTAGAGTGTGCAGCCAATGTCTGTGTGGAATATAACAGTGTTCTGCACTTTCATTTCTAACAGGAACTGAAAAGTTCAATTTCAGAATGGAATTATAAGAAAAGGGGACAAAATAAATAATGAAAGTATATTGCAGACTTTTTCATATATATATATATATATATATATATATATATATATATATATATATATATATATATATATATATATATATATATATATATATATATATATATATATATATACGATTTATCATTTGATGTTACCATCTCAAAGTGTTTAATGTCCCTTTAAGGTTCTCAATTTCCCATCTTATTCTTCATTTCAGTACCAAAACTTGAAAATGCTTCAATACTAAAACTTTCCTTTTGTAAAACAAGTTTTTGCCAGGGTGATGTCTACCTATTGTGAACTAAGAAGCATGTAGCTTTGGTACTAGCCCGCTAGTACAGATAGAAAGTATATTTATACTTACATATACTTTACTAAATGTACATGTTGTATGAAACGCAGCCACACATTTTATTTATGGGTACAGTTTGGAATACAATTTGGGAACAATGCTCTTTCTTACCAACCTCTTTCCAAATAAGTTCTGCAATGAATGGAAGCAATATGCAGTATAGAAGAAGACACCATGAAGACTTATGGGAAGTTTGTATCTACTAGATAAAGATAAAGGCACTAGACTAAATTGTCACTAGTGCAAAATAATATAACAACACTTCATGCATGAAAACATAAATTATGCTTACCTGATAATTTTCTTTTCTTCTGATGGAAAGAGTCCACAGCTGCATTCATTACTTTTGGGAAATAAGAACCTGGCCACCAGGAGGAAGCAAAGACACCCCAGCCAAAGGCTTAAATACTCCTCCTTCTCCCCTCATCCCCCAGTCATTCAGCCAAAGAACAAGGACCAGTAGAAGAAATATCAGGGTGAAAGATAAAACAGGACACCCCACAAAAAAATTACGGGTGGGGAGCTGTGGACTCTTTCCATCAGAAGAAAAGAAAATTATCAGGTAAGCATAATTTATGTTAAATGGAAAGATTCCACAGCTAAATTCATTACTTTTGGGAAAACAATACCCAAGCTATAGAGTACACTGAATGCCAAGACTGGAGGGTACAATAGGCGTCCCATTCTGAGGGCACCAGGCCTGAAACCACTACCCAAAAAAAAACCCTGCTTCGTCCGAAGCCGAGAAACTTTGAAAAGGAAAGGCCACAAGGACACTGACCCACAGATAGTCCAGAAGCCTAGCTAGAGACTGCAAAATCGGACTCAACTGAGCCAACAGTCCTCCAGGAGACACTGTCGCCAAATAGTCGGTTCCTCACCACTCAATCCTCACTATTGAAGGGAACACCAGTCTATAGTCCCAAAGAGATAGGGCAAGGAAGAACCGAAGGGAAACCAAAAGGACACCACAGAATCCATAAGGAAAAATCCCAAATAACAAGCCCAGCTCACAAGACCCAAATGGGTCCTGACAAACAAGGGGAGACTATGCCCAGACCAAGCAGAAACCGGAGGTTTAGGGACAGGCATCGAAACAGAGAAACCATTCTTTCAACATTGTGCAAAGCACTGAAAGACAACGGAAGACGGAGTCCTCACAGCATCCGAACATAGAATACAAAGTATTCAACCACAAACAAATGTGTAACAGACCCAGACGAAAAACCCTGAGTCGAGAACACAGCGCCCACAACAGGGCGACACAGAGGAAACTTGCTAATAAGTAGAAGCGGCCAACAGGAGAACAGACTGCAAAAAGCAACCCCCAGACAGAGTGCACGCTCTAGGCAATCGAAGCCGCCAGACTTACACACAGGTCTCCAAAAGGGGAACACATAATCTCAATCGAGGCCCCCCCGAAAGTAGAGGATACACCCAGAGCCCGAAGGAGGTGTAAACCTGGACCCTCTGCCTTTAAGCCTAGGGAGCTAGCAACTACGCCCACCTAGTTCCTGAAAATGACGTCTATCCGAACCCACGCCCAGCTGGACCAGCCCAGCATCAGCGGATCCAAAATAGGGATAGTGGAAGAACCCCAAGCCCGCTCACTAACTAGCGGAAGAATGGCCACAGCCATCCTCACAAAGTACAGGTACAACCCAACTCCTAGAACAGACGACAAGGCCGTACACCCAAAGGATCTAGCAAAAAGGCACAACAAAGTGTCAACACGGAGCCAGCAAGACTCCAGATGGAACGTAACACCCCAGAGAGACACCCCTCTCTGATAAGTTACACAGTTCCAACCTCCTGATCTGGAGAAGCCCCAAGAAAGGAACCACATCACTATAAGAGTGAGAATAAACCCCTTAAAAAAAGGAAGGAGCCAGAAGGCAACACCTGTCCTTGGGGCACGAAGCTACAGGCTAAGGAGAAATCAACCCCCAACACAGATGCCCTTGGAAAAGACTCCCCTAAAAAGCAGCTTGCCAACACACATCTCCTGTGTGATAGATGCAGCAGAGACACTGCAAACCCATTCGCCTGCAGAGCAGTGAATCCAAGGGTTACCCTAGCAAGCTGACCCAGACACTCAGAAAACCTGGCCAACCATGACCAGGTCAAGCAGACCGAGTAAGAGACATAGCTCAAAGTTCCCAGTAACTGGAGAACCCCAAACCAGTCCCTAGGCATAAGAGTCAGGTAAGAACCCACAAAGGAAAATGCTGAGCAAAGCCTCAGCAAAAGGAAGCCTCAGGGATAAAACAGGTCCGGGCACCCAATTGTTCGATCAAACATATCCGAGAACTTAACACCCCATCTGATAAAAAAAACAGACACAAAGGTAAGAATCTACCTCTTGAAAAAGCCTGACCGCAGATTGGGGGAAACGAGTCGAGGATTGTACAGACAGCTGATACCTCTGTGTTCCGGGTCTTACGTTACCTGTAGAAGGCAGTCCGGATGCCAAACAGGTTCTGAAGCCGGTGTTCCGTATTCCATCATCGGATTGTGTCAACAACCAAACCAGAGAGGCTACTACAATATTGTCTGTTTTTCCTGCTTGTTTTTACATATATCTAGTAAGTGCAACAGTACTTCGTGTGCGCTTCTTTTTGTTTTCTATATGTAACATTCAACGAGTCAAACAAGGGATTACCTGGCTTGACAGGAGCAGCACCGGAGATAGCCTTCGTGGAACAGAAGCGGAATAGGAGGCTGTATCAAACTAAAACTGTGATATAATAGAATTACATGAACATAAGGATATATTTCCACTCATTAGATTAAGATTGAATATTTTGAAGTAAAGCACCCCTTATTGGATTTAAAATAAGGTACTGTGGTCTACACGCATGTTTGGAACTTTATTTTCATAAGGAATTCACCTTCATTATCTTATAACAGCCGAAAGTACAAAGGTTGGGTTAAGAACAAATTGACATATCTGTACCCGCATGGGCCTGGTTTATCAATACTGTGTGTGTGTGTGTGTGTGTATCTATATATCTCGTTGCCATTTTTGAATTACATACTTAGTGGTGTGAATTATATGCACAGTGGGGGGATTGCCATACACAGGGTATATTATTATATTAAATATATACAGGAATGATACGGCAGAGAGATATACATATATATTGTTTATTATTAGTGAAGAATATCAATATAAACTAGAATTGTCATCCGTAGTAGATATATTCAGTTCAGGTCGAGCACAATATCATTCCACTTACCCTTGCTAAAGTACTACGCTCCAAGAAGCAAGGCGATAAAAGTCGAATAACGACTCTAGAGCCCCTAGACTACCAACACAGCCTCGGGTAACAAGCAAGGAAAACTTTGAGGTTAAAACACCTTGAGCAGGGCTAGTCTCCACATCACCTCCCTATCAACAGAGGGATACAGGGAGAAAAAGGCACGAAGCCCCAGCTCCGGGGAACGCTGAGCAAGCCCAATGTCCCCACAGGGATCAACAATCTCCCAGAGAGAAACTCAGGTCCCTAAAAGGAGACCTAACCCACCCGGAGACAAAGGGGGAAGACCCAGAAGGTCTCATAATCAGCTAGACAGTACACGGATAATGAACAATAGCTGCAGCTGGTTACAATAAACAGCCTGTGAGCACACATTCAAGGTGCCAGGAGCTGCAGCAGATTCAAACTACTAGCTGTAGATGGACCAAGTCCAAAAAGGACAAATCCAGAGCCTTAAAAGAAGGCCAAACTGCTCAAACGGCGGTAAGAGGGCGCTAAGCCCTCCAACCCTCCACTACGTTGGGGAGGAAACTCTATTGTCCGATAATACCAGACGTAAGAGAGAGTTACGCAGCGGAAACTCCACTAACCCAGGCATCCAGATGAAGGCTATCAGAACTGAAACAATCCTTCCCGCCTCTTAGGCCCACAGGCCTCTTGATGCGTAGTTGAAACATGTAAAACAAATGATAACATGGGCACTCAGCGCCTCGAATAGTGCCACATGTCTGAACAGCCACAAGACAGAACCGATCCCAACAGGACCAGCCTGCACCCAGGGTCCTAACCGGCAGGCTGCATACATCCTCCCTCAGAGGGGAAGAAGGGAAAACAGACATTTTAACATAGGACTAACTGTCCAAAACAACTTCCGAAGAAGTAACAAAGAGTATCGATCACAGAGAGTTCCCGAAGGAAACAATAAACAAAACAAAAAACATCCCATCGGATAAAATAAAATATAAGGCAACCCAGAGGTTAACGCCCAAGAAGAAACAGGCCTACTCGCAGGACCAGCCAAACGGAGCCCAGATCTTCCATAAACTGGGAACAATCCCGATAATTGAACAATCAGGGGATTACATCATCCCCACACGTCTAATGAGGTGCACCATTCGAATTAGCAGACTGAAAATTCCCGTATCCAATAAGGATAGGGTCATTACTAACTGAAAAACATGTCTGAGCAATACGCGAAGGCGTGCAATTCTGTAATGAAAGGTGCAACACTCAGGGACAGTTACACCCGCAGGGACCTGTAGAGGCCCTCCCCAAGGCGGGAGACCTGCAGACAAATAATCACCAAAAATATGTGGAAGCAAAAACGTGCTGCAACCTCCGGAGGGAACACACCACCCTGCATGGAGGAATAATTATAAACTGGGTTACACGCCTGTGTAGAAGTATGGAGCGGACGGGACCCCCAGAGGCGGATGGCTCAGCTGTCCCTTGATTCCCCGAGTCCAAGGAACAAGGCGCTCTCAAATGGCATACAGAACAGAACTGGTTGACATGTGTCAACGAGGCCAATCCGGATTCTTCACCGGACGCAGAAACTGAATCTGAAATTAAAACAGTCTCAGTATCAGACTCCTCTATAACTGAATCTGAAATTTGAACAGTCTCAGCATCAGAATCCTCCATAACTGGATAGAGGATATGCAAATATGGACTAAAGAAGTAAAACAAAAACGGCACCTGACACCCACAATGGCTGGGGCACTCACCACCTCTTATGACCAGACCCCTGCAGACTAGAATTTTTCCTTCGCCACACGGTCGGGAATGCGGAAATGGAAGACGAAACGTAACCACACCCGACCACAGGGTGAACCGTACAGTTAAAAAAAGCACGCCCAACCATAAGGTTGCGTCACTTCCAAAGGCCTCAATGTTCCAAACCACGAGCTCAGTAAACATCACACATAAGCAGGTTGAATCATATAACAAACATGATAATAAATCATCTTACCAGAATCTACGCCGTGGAACAGGAACACGGCCCTTCAAGTGTGACGGATAGTAACATTGCCTCCGCCATGGACTTGAAAGAAGAAAGCAGGCAGCGGAGCAAAGTTCGACAACGCCAATTGCTTGAAGAGCTGTTAACATGAGTCGGGATGGTTTCACAGAAAGACTTTCCCTGCATCTCTGGACTCTAACTTTCATCCAAGCCCTCACTGAGAGACTGACAGGATTACTTAAAACTCCTGTCACATGCCCACAATAAATTCTGACACTTCTCTGCCAACCTCCTGGGATGAAAGGCAAAGAATGACTGGGGGATGAGGGAAGTGTGAGGAGTATTGTATTTAAGCCTTTGGCTGTGGTGTCTTTGCCTCCTCCTGGTGGCCAGGATCTTATTTCCCAAAAGTAATGAATGCAGCTGTGGAGTCTTTCCATTTAAGAAGAAAAAAGAGAATTTATAATTACGTATAAATATTGTTTTCTGCTTCTGAAAATCCCCATCTTGGTGTTAAAGGGAAAGGCCTGGATTTCATGGCATTAGTCACAATTGAAAAATAACAGTTTATCCTACAGAATGGTACCCATTTAAGGTACATTTGACTTTCACAAGAAGAATTTTCCTGTAAAAGTGTGGACCAGTTCATCCAAAAGAACAACACAGTTCCAAAAAACTAAACAGTTTTCCTGTGGAAAAAGATACAGGCAAAATCAGGCATATTTCCTTGCAAAAGTATGTGCAACCCTTCCATCCATGCACAGTGTGCTAAGGGTCACATCTGTTTGCTCTGATGCCAAAACCATTAATTTATACTTTATATTACAAAATTAACGCCAACAAAATTCATTAAGATTTTTTTTTAATTTTCTTTTTATTGAGGTAGCAATAACAGTACAAAACATACATTATAAACAGGGGTACAGGAGGTATTTCAAAGAATGAAATCACAGGTAAGCATCAATTTAGGATACATGACATTCTTAGAGAACAACAATTTTTCGGCTCATTTTGTTTTGTTTTTTTGTAGATTAATATTTGTCGTGCCGTCAGTGACTACCAGGACCCCTGGTGGGTCCATACGCTCCAATGATCGAATGAGGGCACAATAAATAGTATAAGTTAGTACCAATTAGAAGCTTATTAAGAAAACTAGTAAAACTCTTACATCTTAGACAATCTTTGGGTAATAAGTTGGGTATAGTAACAGTATATCAACTAACAAACTGTATATAATAAAGTATATATAAATCAGCAGGAGGATACAGCACACACTTTATCTTCACAGCCACCTGGTGCTCAGCCAAAGCATACATACAGTGAATAAGAACCGGATCAAACGAACGGTCTCCGTTTTGCAGAGAGATCCAAGAACAGCCGGCACACAGGTTTTTATCAGCAATCCGTTTTAATGTGAAAAAGAAACCATATATATATAAACACAGCAGTATTATCCGTGTTAGGGCCTGAAGAGCAGACTATGGCTCTTCGAGCTGGGCAGAGGCTACGTAACTCTGCCAAAAAAAAAAAAAAGAATAATGTGGAGGAGAAACTACTCCTCCCTTACCGCACAAGGACCATGAATGGTTATAATTTTAATCACTGGGTGTGTTTGAATGTGGGAAGTCGATTTGAATAACAGGGTCGTTCTTGAACACTTCATTTTGTAAACAACAACATAGGTAAATTCACAGAGCCCATTTCTATAGTTAACAAATTATAAGCAATTGATACATATAGATTGCAAGACAACCCTCCAGCTAGCACTAATACAAATCTAGATAAAGTAAACAACATTTCACAACAGTACTGGTCAATAATGATATGCCTAAATAGGTGCCCCACAGGTCTCCCTTAGAGCAAAACAAATCTGTAGGAACAGTTCTGCTGCATGCCCTTTGAAAGAGTGTGTGTCTTTTGACCACACTGTACCACACTACACAAATTGAACAGTCTTACAGGGCTCATCCATTGATCCTGGAGACCTAGCATGATAATCTCCTCATTAAGGTATAGTGAAGCTATCAGCTGATAGTTCATCCAAGCAGGAGTTTCCCAGTCCTCCAACACAGCGTGAGTCAGATTGTAAGGGCACTCTTCTTCTACAGTTTCAGTGCAGAGCTCCAACTATTTCCACAGAGGGCCCATCTGTCTCCACTGGGCTACATTGTTGAAAAAATGCTGCAGAGGAGTCGGTCACGAACATAGGCTCCCTTAGGTCGGTAACTTAGCTCAGCACTCCTGTGAACTTCTGGATTCTCCCGCCAGTCGTGAAAACTATCAAATACTCCCTGCAGAGGGTCGGCCACACCCCTCCGGACAGGGGCCATGGTAAGTTGTACGGGTCTCTCACGAATATCCATCAGTGGGCAGACAGGGTTTACATCCCCATATAGCTGAATCTTGCTTGGTTGCATATCCCTGATCTGAACAGTGGGCTCCTCAAGCATCGTTGCTTCGGGCTCAGGGACAAGAGACTATCGATCCTGCTACATATCTGCTGTTCATAGTCTATCAGTAGATCTTGTATAGTTACATGGACTTCCTCCATTTTCATATTGGGGTATATAAGAAGGGATGTTTAATGTTATCTCCTCAGGCCCGGGGGGGGGGGGGGGTTGCTGAAAGTTTTCCACGTATAGGATCCAGCCTAGGAGACCATGGGATCACACAATAGAGATATTGCCCAAACCAGCTAACTTTCTGCTTTCTCACAGAATCAAATTCTGTGCTGGATGGCATCATGCAGATTTGATTGCATGGAGGATTACAATTCTTAATGTCAGAGCTCCCTTTTTTGCGGCCATCTTCTGCCATCTCAGTAAGATCTTGTTCCCCAGAAAGTGTGACTTTAATAGCTGTCACCACCAGGAACCCACTTTTCTTATTAAAGGGACACATTGTGTATCTGTATCAAAGAGCATCGTAAAAACATGATGAATTTTCTATACTCTGCTTCTCACTGACAATGCTGACATGTCTCCCTCAGTCAGGCTCACACAGAGCCACCATGCTTTGCGCGCCCTCTTCTCCTCCCCATTTTAAGATTTTTAGTATTTTCTTGTAGTATTAATTAAGTCACATGTAAAACATTTAGAGGGGGAAACTTACCTGCTGTGTATGCAAAATAAAGAATAATTAATATGGATAAACTCTGGAAATGTGTTACAATTTTGAGCAAGCTTCCCAGAAATTGTAGTTTTTATAAGGCAATAAACACTTAAATTACAGAAGTATTTCCTTGTAAGCAAATTTTAGTTAACAGAAGAATGACAGGTCATTAAAGGGACATGAAACCCAAAAATTTTCTTTCATGATTCAGATAGAGAATACAATTTTAAACAATTTTCCAATTTTTGTCTATTATTTTATTTGCTTCCTTCTCTTGTTAGCTCAGGAGCAGCAGAGAACCTAGGTTCTAGCTGTTGATTGGTGGCTGCATATATACATATCGATTGTGATTAGCTCACATATGTGTTCAGTTAGAAACCATTAGTGCATTGCTGCTCCTTCAACAAATGATACCAAGAGAATGAAACAAATTAGATAATAGGAGTAAATTAGAAAGTTGTTTAAAATTGTATTCTCTATCTGAATTATGAAAGAAAATGTTGGGTTTCATGTCCCTTTAAGCAATAAAAAGCAAGTTTTCTACATAGGGAAGGGGAAATGTATGAGACTATTCTGAAATAAACTGCTATATAATATTTTTTTGTTCAACTGACCAAGGAAAATTTATTTATAGATGTATAAATAATTTAAAATAATTTTTAAAAAATAAACACTGTCTAATGCCCCCCCCCCAGGCTGATACACACAGATCAGCCAATAATCAGCCCCAGCTCAAAAGGAAGACACACTATCCCCTTAAAAGGGAAGGGCACAAATAAGAACAACGTACATGTCCACCAGAGAAAAAACTCCCCATGAAAAGGAGCACACTATGTCCGAAGGACAAGTCAGGCCTTAAAGTTTATAACCAGTACCCGAAGGTGGATGTGAACTCTGGCCTTCCTGCTTGCAAGCCCAATGAGCTAGCCCCTATGTCGCAACATAGGTTTTCCTGAACAAACTGGGTCATCCCGAACCAGTCCACAGGATCATAAGTCTCCAGACATCCAAGGCCTCCTAGACAAGAACCCTGGACCCAGGACCCAGAATCATCCTAGAACGAACGACACCCTCAGGGAACACAAGATACCTCTTTCTGAAGCAATCAGACCTCACAGGGGAAGAGAACCGGGAAACCCGGAGAACGGGTACAGGACTCACTTGTAATTCCCAGCCCAAAGGGAAGAGAACACCCTTAGCCGGAGGCCACATGGTGCTAGGTCGCGACAAAGTCACGCATTTCTCTGGAGCCGAAAGGCCCCAAGGGCAACACTAAGGGAAATGAGAACGAAAACAGAGTCACCTGAAAAAGTAGAAAGAAGGGCTAGTCTCCATAATCCTTTCAGATTAACGTTCCATAGGACCACACCCAAGGGAGAAGAATGCAAAGCATCCCGAACCCAGGCAGAAAAACATCCCCTAAGCAAAAAGCTTGAAAAAAGAGACAACACCTCCTATCGCCCCGATATGGAGACGACTAACTCCCAAAGGAAGACAGAGCCTCACGGCCTTCAGTTCCTAATTAAGCAGCCAAAACCGCCAGAAAAAACAGACGAAGTCCAGAAAGTCTCTACCTAAAGGAACAGAACCTCTAAAAAGGAACAAGTCCTAAAAGGACAATTCCAAAGAGACCATGAAAGGCAAAACCGTAAGAACGGCGGTATGAAGGACCTAAATCCTCCAAGCCTCCAATCCATAATGGGAAGGAACACTCTGGTTCCTGGAAAAATCGGAAACGACTGAGTTTGTCGCCGCGGATCTCAACGGAGTCCCGGCCCACTAGATTGAAAGGCGAATGAGGACTGAACCAATTCCCTATGCCCCTAAGCAACCACGGACCCTCAAGTCCTTTCAGGATGCTAGTTGAAGCTTGTAAAATAAAACAAGAAAACAACACAAATCACATTGTGATCACTAGGCGGCCTCACCGGACCAACCGGATATAAAAGGGCGCCACGTGTCTGAAGGATTTGTACCCAGTCAGGACTAGCCTGAAACCAAGGGCCCCAGCACTGTCAAGGCCACACAGAGTCCCCCCCACCCCCCACCCCCCGATGATGGAGGGATAAAGAACAGTCAGGCAGACTTTTGTATACAGTGCGACCACAAAATCGTGAGTATCAATTCCAGAGAAGAAAGTTCCCGAAGGAAACATCACACCACAACATGAGCTTTAGACCAAATAAAAATCATCCTCATCGGATGAAAATAAGATAAGGCCGCACATAGGTTATCGTCCCGGAAGAACGCACAGACCCGCAGGACAACCCAACAGGGGTCCAAGACTTCCAAGCTCAGAACTGGAAAAGTATACACAAATAACAAAGACTATAAGGAGATTACTCCATCCCCTTCTGTCTATAGATGCAAACCAGTCGAAGATTAAGACTGAGAATCCCCAGACCCATTAAGACTGGGATCCTCCAGCAACGCCAAAAACGTGCCTTAGTAGAACACAAAGGCGCGCCAGTCTATAACGAAAGGTGAACATACCTCCGCCATGACAAAAGAAGAACACTGGCCCTGAAGGTTGACCCCCTGAGGCCTTAGGGGCAGTCGCTCCCCTGGAGGGCTGAACTGGACCAGGCAATCCCACGCTCGACGAGCCCCAGTTAACGGATCACGGACAATATTGTAAGCACACTCCCGGGAGGTGCAGATGCGCCAGTGCCAAAGATATGGCCATGCGGAACAGTGTCGTAACCTCCAGTGGGAACAGGCCACACTCCATAGGATAAGTAGCGTTTGGGTTACCTGCATGCGTAGTAAGATTTGGTGGTAGGGAACTCGTCTCGTGGGAAATAGAATCCCCAGAGGAGGATGGTCAGTGGGCACCTGATTCCCCGATCCAGAGGAACAGAGCACTCTAAAATGGCATTCGGAACATAACTGATGGGCATGTATCACCCGGGACATCCGTCTCCAAAAAATCTGAATCCTCCATAACTGGGAATAAAAAATAAACCAATAAGAAAAATCTAAACGGTACCTTACATCCCCAATGGCTGGGGCCCTCAGCACCTCCAGAGAACCAGACACCAGCGGACCAGGATTTCTTCGTCGCCACACGGTCAGGAATGCGGAAATGGAGTCACAAGGTAAACCGTGCAGTCCATGCAAAAGAGTGCCCGACCGTAAAGGCCGCGTCACTAGACATAGGCCGTTATGTTCCAAAATAGCCATGAGCAGAAGCAACACTACACAGTAGCAGACAGAATCACATAACAAACATGATTATAAACCCTCAGGAGATATTAACCCTTGATTCCTAGATACAAAAAGGAGCCTCACTGAGACCTTATGTTAAAATTATCCCCGAAAGGTTGTAACCCATCTCGGAGAAACAGTTGTAATTACAATACATCCATGATGAAAGTAAAATGAAACGATCTTACCGGAATTTACGCCGTGGAACAGGAACACGGCCCTTTAAGTATGACAGATAGTAGCGTCGCTTCTGCCATGGACTTGAGAAAAAAAAGCAGGCAGCGAAACTCATCAACGCTGATTGCTTGTGGAGCTATTAATGAGTCGGGATGGTTTCGCAGAAAGACTCTCCCTGCATCTCCGGACTCTAATTTTCACCCATGCTCTCACTGAGAGGCTGACAGGACTACTTAAAACTCCAGTCCCATGCCGAAGAGCACTACCCTCCATAAGAGACTATCTTTAATCTGAATTCCCAAAAGTAATGAATGCAGCTGTGGACTCTTTCCATTTATGAAGAAAGATAAAACAAAATAGCAAATCAGCATCATCAGTTTCGAATTCACGCTTTGCTTTCATAGTAAATTTCCTTAAATTTAGGAGGAAAAGAGAGCGACTGTACCTCCACGTGTCAGATGCATGCTTCCTGGTAAGACCTGGGACTAGCATCTTGATTGGCTACTGAGGACTGAGCAAAATATCTTCCTTTTTTACACAGAGATGTTCATGTGATATTTTCTAGTCAGATATTTACAGATATGTTGCACAAATTTCAAGTGATTCAGAACTGGGGTAGCATCCTTTTAAAGATGTATTCACTAAAAAAGATTGTATTTCTGTTCATTCCTGCAGTAGACCCGGAGTTAATTATTTTAGTTATGTATGTGAAATTCACCTTTCTTACAACCAGTTATATGTGTAATCTCCCTGTATCTACTTTCAAATAAATTTGCAACTTATTTCATGTCTGATGGAGAGATCCAAACTATACAGGGAGTGCAGAATTATTAGGCAAATGAGTATTTTGACCACATCATCCTCTTTATGCATGTTGTCTTACTCCAAGCTGTATAGGCTCGAAAGCCTACTACCAATTAAGCATATTAGGTGATGTGCATCTCTGTAATGAGAAGGGGTGTGGTCTAATGACATCAACACCCTATATCAGGTGTGCATAATTATTAGGCAACTTCCTTTCCTTTGGCAAAATGGGTCAAAAGAAGGACTTGACAGGCTCAGAAAAGTCAAAAATAGTGAGATATCTTGCAGAGGGATGCAGCACTCTTAACATTGCAAAGCTTCTGAAGTGTGATCAACGAACAATCAAGCGTTTCATTCAAAATAGTCAACAGGGTCGCAAGAAGCGTGTGGAAAAACCAAGGCGCAAAATAACTGCCCATGAACTGAGAAAAGTCAAGCGTGCAGCTGCCAAGATGCCACTTGCCACCAGTTTGGCCATATTTCAGAGCTGCAACATCACTGGAGTGCCCAAAAGCACAAGGTGTGCAATACTCAGAGACATGGCCAAGGTAAGAAAGGCTGAAAGACGACCACCACTGAACAAGACACACAAGCTGAAACGTCAAGACTGGGCCAAGAAATATCTCCAGACTGATTTTTCTAAGGTTTTATGGACTGATGAAATGAGAGTGAGTCTTGATGGGCCAGATGGATGGGCCCGTGGCTGGATTGGTAAAGGGCAGAGAGCTCCAGTCCGACTCAGACGCCAGCAAGGTGGAGGTGGAGTACTGGTTTGGGCTGGTATCATTAAAGATGAGCTTGTGGGGCCTTTTCGGGTTGAGGATGGAGTCAAGCTCAACTCCCAGTCCTACTGCCAGTTTCTGGAAGACACCTTCTTCAAGCAGTGGTACAGGAAGAAGTCTGCATCCTTCAAGAAAAACCTGATTTTCATGCAGGACAATGCTCCATCACACGCGTCCAAGTACTCCACAGCGTGGCTGGCAAGAAAGGGTATAAAAGAAGAAAATCTAATGACATGGCCTCCTTGTTCACCTGATCTGAACCCCATTGAGAACCTGTGGTCCATCATCAAATGTGAGATTTACAAGGAGGGAAAACAGTACACCTCTCTGAACAGTGTCTGGGAGGCTGTGGTTGCTGCTGCACGCAATGTTGATGGTGAACAGATCAAAACACTGACAGAATCCATGGATGGCAGGCTTTTGAGTG
Source organism: Bombina bombina (assembly GCF_027579735.1). Taxonomy (NCBI): domain Eukaryota; kingdom Metazoa; phylum Chordata; class Amphibia; order Anura; family Bombinatoridae; genus Bombina; species Bombina bombina. The sequence continues at coordinate 526,230,972 of NC_069503.1, forward strand.
TCCTTGCAAAGAAAGGTGGCTATATTGGTCACTGATTTGTTTTTGTTTTGTTTTTGAATGTCAGAAATGTATATTTGTGAATGTTGAGATGTTATATTGGTTTCACTGGTAAAAATAAATAATTGAAATGGGTATATATTTGTTTTTTGTTAAGTTGCCTAATAATTATGTACAGTAATAGTCACCTGCACACACAGATATCCCCCTAAAATAGCTAAAACTAAAAACAAACTAAAAACTACTTCTAAAAATTTTCAGCTTTGATATTAATTAGTTTTTTGGGTTCATTGAGAACATGGTTGTTGTTCAATAATAAAATTAATCCTCAAAAATACAACTTGCCTAATAATTCTGCACTCCCTGTAAAAACACTCACCTTTATCTCTGCAAAAACCTATATAAAGGCATGTGTGTATTGTTATTGATAAACATGTGATTTGCTTTTTAAAGTGTCAGTAAATGTTGACAACATTCATATTTCAAACTTATTTAACTAGTTATATTATGTAATCTATAGATTTTTTTTCAATTATTACTTACAGTATATAATTCTTTCTAACTTACAATACTATGTATGAGCGGTTAGGCATCCATACTCAGTCCTTCTCCCTAAACCGCACCTTATGAGGGTATGTTTTCTGAACTATTCTGTGGCCCCCATGATGACGCAATCACGCCACCATTACCTTCCACCTAAATTTGGAAAGCTTGACTGTCTGCTTGCTTTGTTTCTGTAGCATGGCGGGACAGATTCCCGGAGTATGCGCAACGTGTCATCACTGCAGCGCTTTGTATACCTTTGGAGACTGACGTACGCGCTCATAACATCTAGTTATAGCGCGATTGATATTACTGTAATTTAATGGACCCTATTTTAAAGTAAAGTTAAAAAAAAAGCAGTGAACCTGTGGGTGGCCTGTTGATTACGATTTTTATGAATATAATATAAGTTTATGTGCAATTTGATCAAAAACTTTTGTAAGTAATACATAGGGAATATTTAAAATTGTAAAGTTTTTGCCTGGGTTTACTGTCCGTTTAAATAGATTAACTATACCTTTTAGTTGCTAGGAAATAATACTCACAAAAACATAAAACAGTAATACAAAAAATAATCTATAGTTTTGTAACATCTTACTTGTGCTCTCTTATGAGTATAATATACATACCATCATGTGTTGAATATGAAAAATTTCAGCACCAGTGGCAGACAGTCGATTTGGTAACAAAATCTGGACGACTGATCCAGGCATTGTACTTGGTCCAGAATTAAAAACCTTCAAAGAAAAAGAACACATAATATGTCAAATCTAATATTCAATATACGCCAATCCTATATAATAAAATCCGAAGCTGTCATGCGCAGTAGAGACTGCGCGCAAGAACAAACACACCTGGCCTTCCAACTGACCTCAGACCTGGCATGAGCGTGTGGTGGAGTGGGCATGGCCGGGCGGGTGTGGCATGGGCGGAGCTCGGGCATGACATGGGCAGGGCCGTACGTGACGTGGGCAGGGCCGGGCGGGACACGGGCAGAGCCAGATGCCGGGCTCTAAAGAGGGGGGATAGAGAGAGCAGAAGAGGGGGATAAATAGAGGGAGAGAGAAAGCAAAAGAGAGGGGGGAGAGTGCACAAAAGAGAGGGGGGAGAGAGCGCAAAAGAGAGGGGGGGAGAGCGCAAAAGAGAGGGGGAGAGAGCGCAAAAGAGAGGGGGGAGAGAGCGCAAAAGAGAAGTCGGAGAGAGCGCAAAAAAGAGGGGGAGAGAGCGCAAAAAAGAGGGGGAGAGAGCACAAAAGAGAGGGGGAGAGAGCACAAAAGAGAGGGGGGAGAGAGCACAAAAGAGAGGGGGGAGAGAGCACAAAAGAGAGGGGGGAGAGAGCACAAAAGAGAGGGGGAGAGAGCACAAAAGAGAGGGGGAGAGAGTGCAAAAGAGAGGGGGAGAGAGCACAAAAGAGAGGGGGAGAGAGCACAAAAGAGAGGGGGGAGAGAGCACAAAAGAGAGGGGGGAGAGAGCACAAAAGAGAGGGGGGAGAGAGCACAAAAGAGAGGGGGGAGAGAGCACAAAAGAGAGGGGGAGAGAGCACAAAAGAGAGGGGGAGAGAGCGCAAAAGAGAGGGGGAGAGAGCGCAAAAGAGAAGGGGGAGAGAGCGCAAAAGAGAGGGGGAGAGAGCATAAAAGAGAGGGGGAGAGAGCACAAAAGAGAGGGGGGAGAGAGCGCAAAAGAGAGGGGGGAGAGAGCACAAAAGAGAGGGGGAGAGAGCACAAAAGAGAGGGGGGAGAGAGCGCAAAAGAGAGGGGGGAGAGAGCGCAAAAGAGAGGGGGGAGAGAGCGCAAAAGAGAGGGGGAGAGAGCGCAAAAGAGAGGGGGGAGAGAGCACAAAAGAGAGGGGGGAGAGAGCACAAAAGAGAGAGGGGAGAGAGCACAAAAGAGAGGGGGGAGAGAGCACAAAAGAGAGGGGGGAGAGAGCACAAAAGAGAGGGGGAGAGAGCACAAAAGAGAGGGGGAGAGAACGCAAAAGAGAGGGGGGAGAGAGCGCAAAAGAGAGGGGGAGAGAGCGCAAAAGAGAGGGGGAGAGAGCGCAAAAGAGAGGGGGGAGAGAGCGCAAAAGAGAGGGGGGAGAGAGCACAAAAGAGAGGGGGGAGAGAGCGCAAAAGAGAGGGGGAGAGAGCGCAAAAGAGAGGGGGGAGAGAGCACAAAAGAGAGGGGGAGAGAGCGCAAAAGAGAGGGGGAGAGAGCGCAAAAGAGAGGGGGGAGAGAGCGCAAAAGAGAGGGGGGAGAGAACGCAAAAGAGAGGGGGGAGAGAGCGCAAAAGAGAGGGGGAGAGAGCGCAAAAGAGAGGGGGAGAGAGCGCAAAAGAGAGGGGGGAGAGAGCACAAAAGAGAGGGGGAGAGAGCGCAAAAGAGAGTGGGAGAGAGCGCAAAAGAGAGGGGGAGAGAGCGCAAAAGAGAGGGGGAAAGAGCCCAAAAGAGAGGGGGAGAGAGCGCAAAAGAGAGGGGGAGAGAGCACAAATGAGAGGGGGAGAGCGCAAAAGAGGGGGGAGAGAGCGCAAAAGAGAGGGGGGAGAGAGCGCAAAAGAGAGGGGGAGAGAGCGCAAAAGAGAGGGGGAGAGAGCGCAAAAGAGAGGGGGAGAGAGCACAAAAGAGAGGGGGAGGAAGAGAGCAAACGAGAGGGGGAGGAAGAGAGCAAACGAGAGGAGAGAGAGAGAGAGAGAGAGCAAACGAGAGGGAGGAAGAGAGAGAGCAAAAGAGAGGGAGAGAGACAGCAAAAGAGGGGGAGAGAGACAGCAAAAGAGGGGGAGAGAGAGAGCAAAAGAGAGGGAGAGAGACAGCAAAAGAGAGGGAGAGAGAGCAAAAGAGAGGGGGGAGAGAGAGAGCAAAAGAGAAGGGGAGAAAGAGAGCAAAAGAGAGGGGGAAGAGAGAGAGCAAAAGAGAGGGGGGGGGGAGAGAGAGCAAAAGAGAGGGGGGAGAGAGAGAGCAAAAGAGAGGGGGGAGAGAGAGAGAGTAAAAGAGAGGGGGGAGAGAGAGAGTAAAAGAGAGGGGAGAAAGAGAGAGCAAAAGAGAGGGGGGATAGAGAGAGAGCAAGGAGTGGGACCACTGTACTGCAAAAAATGGCCCGTGTACAGGGGCTTTAGGACTAGTATATATATATATATATAAAATGTTAATTAATAGACGAACATTTCAGCTGATATTTTGGCTATGATTTTGTGCATTTCAAGACGAAACAAACAAAAAATGACACTGATAAGTTCTGCTGTAAATGTATATTTTCCAATCACATGGCTGGATATCATTCTTAATCCAAATTAACACACATTTAGGGCCAGATTACAAGTGGAGCGCTAATTTCACTAGAAGTAAGATTTTTGCGTGCATCAGGTTGCGCTCATATTACGAGTTGAAAGTAAAAAAAGGTATCGCTCTTGCGCTAACCCGATGCACGCAAAAAGCCAAACTTACAATATTGTGTGTGCGATAACCTATTCCCCCATAGAAGTCAATGGATCAAAAAAAGTGGAAAAAACACCCTACTCGCGTGCAAACATTATCGCATATTCTCATGTGCACTAACTCGACATGAAAATATGAATATTTCACATTCCAATGTTATGCACATAGCAGAACATGTTATATGTATTCATAAATACACATTCCTGTATATATGTGATGGTATTTTGGTATAATACAGTATATATCTATACCTATCCAGCACTCCCAAGATTTGATAACTGTTAGCAACCAGGGTGCACTTGAAGTTGAAATCAATATCCAATAGTCACAAGCGGTCAGGCACTTTCTGGATTTAAAGCACTTAATTCATAACTTGTGACTAATATATATATATATATATATATATATATATCTCAAGTTCCAAAAACAGGCACTCACTGGGCTTTAATAAAACATAACATTTATTGTATAAAAATTAAAACTGACAACGTTTCATAACGTTTTGTCAAATGTCAATCAATAAGTTCAACCAAGTGAACCTAAAAGCAGCTGGCAAGTTACATTGTTACATTATACATCGATTTAAATGCCTTCACATGCGGCCATTTAGGACCCACGCCATACCACAACTGTGACGTCATCATCGGCCGACGCTGCGTGACGCTCCACTAATCGTAAGCAAGCGTTGTCATGGCAACCCATAAATAAAAACATCATTACAGGCCAGTATAGATTGACATAGAACCATACAATATGTGCAGTAATATGATGGTATATTGTACCAATAACGACTTCGGCCCAGAAACTATCCCTAATCATATATATCCAATAATGTAAATAGTTATTGGTCTTCAGTAACTCCTGTAGTATAGGTAGAAATCAGTGGGCACCCACTAGAGCGTACGTTCATGTGGATCATCAAAGGATTTCATCACCTATATTATCAGACATATACTGGATCTTCATCAATATAATGACAGAAGTTTAATAGAAAGGTCTAAAGTCCAGAGAGGTTTTGAGACCCCTTGGCATTAGTGTATCCATCATATAAATCCATTTAGTCTCTAGTTGCAGTAGACTTGGCTCTATTGCCTCCTCTAGCCAATGGGGGTACATGATTGATCAGCATTGAGAGCAGACTAGAGACACTATGCTTGCATTTGGCAAAATGGCACACAACCGGTTGTTCCGACTCTCTTTTTTTCCAAGGCTTCCCTAATGGCGCATCGATGGTTGGTCATCCTGTCCCTAAAGGGGGTAATCGTTTTACTAATAAAGACCAACGAGCAAGGACAAATCACTATATAAACCACATAAGTACTCGTACACGTCAGCCTGTGACGAATTACGTACCGTCTGTTACTATGTGGATGCAGGAACGCCCAGTGAGTGCCTTTTTTTGGAGCTGGTTCTCTGTACGGATTTAAAGCGCACCCTGGCAGCTGGGATACTAGTATGATTGTGCTTTCCCTCTCTGGATTGATATATATATATATATGAATATCTATTTAAAAATGCTTAGAACATATTCTGCTATGTCCAGAACATCAGAATGTAAAATATTTACAGTAAATACACAGTATAAAACTTTATTAAAAAGGAATATTGAATTTATATGATTTTACATGTTTTCATCTACTGCGATGGGCTCCAATTCACTTATTTATATGTCTATATATGTGTACATATGTGTTTGTATGTATATATATGTCTGTAAATACATATATTCACATATAAATACATATGTATATATCTATATATATATATATATACACACACATACATACAGATTTAGACATATATATATATATATATATATATATATATATATATATATATATATGTGTGTGTGTGTGTGTATCTCAATGTTAAAGCCCTTTGCAGCCTTTAACATATGAGACCTCTTATCTTTGAGCCCTTATAACTTTTTTTGCAATTTTTTTTGTATAAATAATTTTTTATTAGATAGTGTTATTATGAGTGTAACTGTACTTTGTAATGTATTTTTGATGTGTTTTGTGACACTTTTTTGTTTTGTGAAACAGTTAACCACAGCTCTGAGGACGTGCTGCTAACCCGACAAGCGTTAACTTGAATTGCGCTCAATCGATTGTGTTTACTTTCAACTTTTAATACCAGCACAATTTAACCTATGCAAAAACTATTGAGAAAAGCTGATATTGCTTGTGCACAAACGTTTGGGCTCCACTCATAATCTGGCCCTTCATGTACTACTGACCTGTAAGGGGTACTCTAGGGCTGGAGCTATAAAATTCAGCTTTAGTAATGTAACTCTGACTAGCAATAGGGGATAACACTTCTCAGTAAATATGGTCTAGCACTAATGACACGTTATATCACTGTTTCAGGAACAACAACATTGTCTGGAAAATAGGTAGAAACTTTTAGGTAAGCATTTCCCGCAGAACAGGAATATTTTATGAACTGGACATGTGGTGTTGGAAATCCACGAAAACATCCAAATATTTTATATTTAAATTATTTTATACCAATAGCAAGCAACATACAAGTTCAGATGAACCCCTATTTATTTTCTGTTACATCTGTTTTCTGTTTCGTATGAATAAGCAATATAATTGCTTATCATTAAAGGGATACTACTGGTTACTTCTGTTTTTCTATCATGAATATTAAAGAGCAGCAGTTATAAACATATTTTTTTTATTTTTTTTGTACTAAAAAGTAAAAGCTGTTAACATTTACAGAACAACTAAAAGGAAATGCATGATTATGTACAACTTAGTCATGGGAAAAACTCCCACAATAAGAAAATGATCTATTCAGAACAGGAACATCCATTTTTTAAATAAACAAAGATCAGTAACACATTCTGACATAGAAAATGTTTGAGTATCATGTCCCTTTAACAATCTTATTCGCATATATATATATATATATATATATATATATATATATATATATATATATGTGTGTGTGTAAAGTATATGTGGATTCGATATGATACATTTTGTCACAAGCATTTACACCTAATGTGATTCTGTCTGGTTAATGTGGTCACTTAACATTACTAAATTCTACTTCATTCAGCAATTTTAAAGGGTTCAATTTTTCCAAATCTTCCAAATGGGTTAGTAAACAGGAAAGTCACTTATATTCTTATTTTTCAGATACTTAATGGGGACTCACTCAAAACCTCTACAGCACTCAGAGATACATAACCACATATTTTTAAGTCATGGTTATCCTACTTTCAACTACACCACTTCATCACTACCCACTCTAGTAAGAAAAATTAAATCAGACCACAAAATATTTTTTAAACTTTATGCTTTAAGCACAATCTCAACTTCCTATAAAATCCTAGTAGATACAACTACACAATACCTTTTCTTGGGAAAATTATTTAATATCTATATCGAAGGAACAATGGAACAACATTTTGTTATCTACCAAGAAATCCTCAATTTCAGTCTCTGCACTAGAAACAAATTTTAAATTACTTCTGGGACAGTACCTAATACCTATCTGTTTACAATCAATCTGAGGCTGTGAGGTTCTCTTGGTCACATCTGGTGAGAATACGAGGTAATTAATCCCTATTGGATTCGGGTGAGGAATGCTATGGAAATCCCCATGGGCACAACTATAGACCTCAATCCATTCATTTCCCTCCTAAACTATTGCAAATATAGATAAACTCTCTTTAAAATAATGATAAACTGCGCTAAGCATCTCATTCCACTATACTGGAAACAAACATCCTGCCCTTACAGAATGTAAGTGATCAGTGAGTCGAACACTCCTGCTAGAAAAGCCTTATAACATTAAACCAACAAATTGGATTTATTTCTTAGGGCCAGATTATGAGTGGAGCGGCGGGTGTTTGCAAACTTCGGGTTTACCGCTGGTATTACAAGTTGAAATCACGATTTACGCTAAAATGATTACCGCATCCTCAGAGACCTGGTAAACATAAAAAAATACATTAAAAAGTACAGTTACACTCATAATAACACCATCAAATAAAAATGATTTAAAAATAATATTGCAGTAACAAGTTATAAGGGCTCAAAGATATGAAAAAAAAGCGGGGGGCGGAGCCAACTGCCAAAGAAGTCAGACATGTTTGAGCAGAGCTCCAGGCTTATGGACTATAAAATAGAAAATATCTCAATATTACAGGTCTCATTTTCCTATTATAACGCCTAAGATCTCATATGCACCCACATAAGAAAGTAAGGCAGAGAAAAGCCCTATGCAGAGGATGCAAGCAAAGTTTTGGCCCTTCAACATCGTCATGTGGTAAGCTGTCATTATACCTACCGCGCCCTCTCACATCGGCAACCTATATTGAATGAGGAATACTCCCTCCCCAGGTGTCTGGGTCTACATAGCTACTATTATTCTACATAACTAAGGACAGTGGTGGACCTACCTACAAGCAACTCACTTGTTGTACTCGCGGTGCAGTACTAATATGGAGGCTGTGGAGGCCTGGAAACAACATGCACGACGGCTCATTGACGAGCACTTTATGAACCTTACCTCATTAGTATCCTCCTTGATGTGTGTTATAGTTATTTCATATATGATAATCGAAAGCTAGATATCCAATAGGCATTTTATTTTTATTTTCTTAATTGGATAACCCTTCTATGTTCCCATACATGACCCCTTTGTTTGGTTTGTTGATCTATGAAACAGAGGTTTCAAACCTACTGTATATAGCTTTTACAAACTGCTTATGCTCAAGTAAATGCCCATTTTGACAGATATAGTTGAGGGTCATATAAATTATATAATTTCTACCACTAGCATATCGGTAATATTGATCTGTGAGATATATTAAGTTGATCTCCTCATAAGCTCATTACTTATCTTGAGTCTTTATTTACCCAACAATCTACATACCTGTATATTACAGATGTCTGCTATTTCTATTCTCTCACTTGCTATTGTGTGCTACCTCTGGGTCTTTCGTCCTGTGTACACATATATATGTGCATGTGTGTGTGGGTGTATATATATATATATATATGCGTATGTATATATTTGTTAACACCCTAATATACCAATATCTTTTTGGAGAGACAAGACTAAACTGTATCCACTAAGTCAAATCTATATAGATAGTATTTGAGTGTTTACTGAACATCTGGCACACCTATATCATAGCATCTAAATCTTTGCCAGGTTGGCTCCACACTTCTGACCCCCCACTTTTACATAGTTTACAGTTCTCTGAGTGCATTTGTTAGACACCAGAGACTAAATTGCGGTTTCCCTCGAAAACACCGCCATTAATCCTATTTCACAACCTGTTGCAGTAATGATTGAAATTATGTCATCATTTTGGTAGCATTGGGAAGACCCTGAGTGAGTGGGGATTATCATATTCAGCCGCAATACAACTATAGTAAGGGGTTTCAAGTATTTGAATAAGTGAGCCTTTTATTTATTTATTTTTGTCTTTGCTGGGGTCTGGTGTCGGCCCAAGGGCCCTGGGCGACACCGGGTTTAGCGGAGTGTACATTAGACTATGTTTCTTAGTTTCACATATACTTACCCTATATATATGTGTGTATGTATACATTTATGTATATTTTGATAGTCTTGATTCCCTGCTACCGGTCATAAACATCTTATATTTTTTCCTTTCCCAATTTTGCATTACCTAATATGTTGAAAGTGCTGCAACAGGTCCTCACCTTATTTTTTCTCTTTCTTTACTTTACATATATAAGTACAACATAAATATGGCAACATTGCTATTAATTATGCTATTGCACAATATATTTTTGCATAGGTAAACTGAATAATATGCCTAGTTCGTATAGATCCTCATGTTACCGTGAGAGTACATATTCATATATTCACGAGGTATTATAATTGTATTTTACTATTTCAGTTTTATGCACTGTGCTTGTTTATAAAAAAAAAAATCCTCGTAAATCGACATGATTTTCTGTACGACTTGCATTAATCACTGTTGTCAATGTTTAATATATTTGAGAAACTCAATAAAAAATTATAAATTAAAAAAAAGGCAGGCAAAAGGCTTTAACATAGAGATACATACATATACATGTCTAAATATCTATATCTATATATTTATGTAGCAATATCCGTTCAACCCCTAAAGGTAGAGAAACGCTTCACTCTCCGGTCTATTCAAAATCCTTTATTAGGTATCCAGCATCAAATGACAAATCTCCCAAACGTTTCGATACCAATTGGTATCTTTATCAATGGGTAATCAGAACATATCTATCCCAAAAGAAGGTTCCTAATACTAACCACAAACCACTCACCTATATACACCTGTAAAGCGTCCCTGTCACTTCCGGTGTATCAGAAGCCGCCCCACCACGCGCATGCGTCCAGGAGTTAGCTAACCGCATGGCTAATTAGCATATTCAGTCACGTAATGACGTTTGCGCTCCAACCGCGCATAGTTACTCCTGCTAATGCGCATGTCCGGGTGGCCGGAGTTCCGATGACACCGGACTAACTATTACAAGTATAACTACTCTAAAGTGCAAAAACTAACTATACCAAATTAAAATCTATAAAAATATTATAACTACCTGAGTTCTCAAAACAGACTTTGTTCCTTATATTTACAACATCTTAATGTATTAATAAGATACTTTGCATCTATATATACAGTTTGCTAAGCTAATCACTGCCCCTTTATTATCCTATCCATAATCTCCAAAATGTCTACTTACTAGATAAAGTATGTTATATTACAATTATCAATAAAACATATAGCTTCTATGCCAATTGGAGTGCAGTAAGAAACTTTGTTATGGCCACCGCAATACACTGAACACCATACTTTCAGAGACTTTGTCAACACATATATTCTGGACCAGTCTATCTTCCTAGATGTTGATGACCTAGACTGATAAATCATGGACATCTCACTTAAAGGAAGACACCAAAGTCCATCTGTACATTCAGACCCTTAGGAGCCACTGTGTCCAGATGATAAATACAGGAGGTCTCAACTTGGAGTAGTTTCGTGTTCCTATCTCCTCCCCTTTGTAAGGGGGGCACATGATCAATAAGCATAGTCCTTAAACTAGCCGCTGTGTGCCCAGCTTGGAGAAAATGTCTGGCAACCGGTTGATCAGATGTTTTCTTGTCTATCGCTTGTCTAATCGCATTGGCGATGATTGGCCATCCTCTCACGAAATGTAGTTGAGGTCTTCCCCACATAGACCAGCGAACATGGACACATTAGTATGTATACAACATACGTACTCATACATGACAATCTGTGCAAAATCTTGTATTTTCTCCCAGTGTGTGGGTGGTGAAAGAACATCCCTGTTAGCATACTATTGCACGTAGTGCAATCCCCACATCTATAGCAGCCAACTTTTTTCCTGTTATCCAGCCATGTGCTTTTTTCATAGCACTTCACAGGGTCATTATGGACCAGTAGATCCTTCAAATTGGGTGCTCTCTTATAAGCCATCCGTGGGGCTGATGTGTGCAGGAATGGTAGTGATTTGTCAGTATAACATATATAGATGCAAAGTATCTTATTAATACATTAAGATGTTGTAAATATAAGGAACAAAGTCTGTTTTGAGAACTCAGGTAGTTATAATATTTTTATAGATTTTAATTTGGTATAGTTAGTTTTTGCACTTTAGAGTAGTTATACTTGTAATAGTTAGTCCGGTGTCATCGGAACTCCGGCCACCCGGACATGCGCATTAGCAGGAGTAACTATGCGCGGTTGGAGCGCAAACGTCATCACGTGACTGAATATGCTAATTAGCCATGCGGTTAGCTAACTCCTGGACGCATGCGCGTGGTGGGGCGGCTTCTGATACACCGGAAGTGACAGGGACGCTTTACAGGTGTATATAGGTGAGTGGTTTGTGGTTAGTATTAGGAACCTTCTTTTGGGATAGATATGTTCTGATTACCCATTGATAAAGATACCAATTGGTATCGAAACGTTTGGGAGATTTGTCATTTGATGCTGGATACCTAATAAAGGATTTTGAATAGACCGGAGAGTGAAGCGTTTCTCTACCTTTAGGGGTTGAACGGATATTGCTATATGTTTTCTACGCAGCACCCCGGCGGATGCCTTATGTCACAGTGAGTGCACCTGTTTGGATATTTATATATTTATGTATGTATTTTTATATATATATATATATGTGTGTGTCTGTATATATGTATTTATATCTGTATATATGTATTTACAGACATATATAAACACATAAATACATATGTACACATATGCAGTTAAGTAGATGAAAACATGTAAAAATTATGCTTACCTGATAATTTTATTTCTATCGTTGGGAGGAGAGTCCACAGCTTCATTCATTACTTGTGGAAATTAAGAACCTGGCCACCAGGAGGAGGCAAAGACACCCCAGCCAAAGGCTTAAATACCTCCCCCACTCCCCTCATCCCCCAGTCATTCTGTCGAGGGAACAAGGAACAGTAGGAGAAATATCAGGGTATAAATGGTGATAGAAGAACAAACTAAATTTAGGTCCGCCCAACGGAGCAACGGATGGGAGCCGTGGACTCTACTCCCCACGATGGAAATAAAATTATCAGGTAAGCATAATTTATGTTTTCCATCTAAAGGGGAGGAGAGTCTACGGCTTCATTCATTACTTGTGGGAAACAATACCCAAGCTCTAGAGGACACTGAATGAAAAAAACGGGAGGGTAAAAGAGACAGACCCTAATGTGAGGGCACCACAGCCTGCAAAACCTTTCTCCCAAAAATTGCTTCCGCCAAAGCAAAAACGTCAAATATGTAAAACTTTGTAAAAGTATGTAAGGAGGAGCAGGTAGCTGCCTTACAAATCTGCTCCATAGAGGCCTCATTCTTGAAGGCCCAAGAAGAAGCCACAGCTCTAGTTGAATGAGCCGTGATCCTCTGAGGAGGCTTATGTCCCGCTGTCTCATAGGCCAAGCGAATCATGCTCCTCAGCCAAAAGGACAAATAAGTTGAAGAAGCTTTCTGCCTCTTGCGCTTCCCTGAATACACCACAAAGAGATGTAGACTTGCTGAAATTCTTTGTAGCCTGAAGATAAAACTTCAAAGCCCGAACCACATCCAAATCATGAAGTAACCTCTCCTTAGGAGAAGAGGGGTTAGGACACAAAGAAGGAACAACTATTTTCTGATTGATGTTAAGGTTAGACACAACCTTGGGAAGAAATCCCAAACCAGTGCGAAGAACAGCCTTATCAGCGTGAAAGACCAAATAAGGAGGCTCATATTGCAAGGCCGCCAACTCAGAGACTCTGCGTGCCGATGCAATAGCCAACAGAAAGAGAACCTTCCAGGAAAGAATCTTAATGTCATTAGAGCACATAGGAACCCTCTGCGACACCTTCAGAACCAGATTCAAGCTCCAGGGAGGAGCGGACTGTATAAAAACAGGCCTGATTCTAGACAGAACCTGAACAAAAGACTGAATATCAGGAAGCTCAGCGAGCCTCTTGTGCAACAAAACAGATAATGCTGAAATTTGTCCCTTTAAGGAACTTGCGGCAAGCACCTTCTCCAACCCATCCTGGAGAAAGGACAGAATCCTGGATACCTTAATCTTGTGCCAAGGATATCCATGCTTCTCACACCAGGACAAGAAAGTCCTCCACACCTTATGATAGATGAGACGAGTGACCAGCTTCTTGGCATGAACGAGAGTATCAATCACTATCTCAGAAAACCCTCTCTTGGCCAAGACTAAGCGTTCAATCTCCACACAGTCAGCCTCAGAGAATCTAGATTTTGATGTTGAAAGGGACCCTGTACCAACAGATCCCTGCGACAGGGTAACCTCCATGGAGGAGAAGATGACATCCCCACCAGATCTACAAACCACGTCCTCCGCGGCCACGACGGAGCAATCAGAATAGCCGAAGCTTGCTCCTGCTTGATGCGGGCCACTACACGAGGTAGCAGTGGCAACTGTGGAAAAATGTAAGCCAGGATGAACCCCCAAGGCACCGTTAAGGCATCTATCAACTCTGCCTGGGGATCCCTGGACCGCGACCCGTATCTGGGTAGCTTGCAATTGAGTCTGGAAGCCATGAGATCTATCTCCGGCATCCCCCATCTGTGACAAATCTCCACAAACACCGCGGGGTGGAGAGACCATTCCCTGGATGGAAGGATTCCCTGCTGAGAAAATCTGCTTCCCAGTTGTCCACATCCAGAATGTGGATTGCTGAGAATGAGAAGCTGTGGGACTCATTCCAATATCCGAGAAACCTCCCTCATCTCTAGGGAACTTCTCGTCCCCCCCTGATGGTTGATGTAAGCCACTGAGGTAATGTTGTCTGTCTGGAATCTGATGAAGCTGAATGACCCCAGGAAAGGCCACGCCTTCAGAGCATTGTAGATTGCTCGAAGTTCCAAAATATTGATCAGGAGGAGAGACTCCTCTCCTGGCACCCCAAACAGCTTCCCATCCTGCCAGACTCACGTCCGTGGTCACAATTTCCCAGGACGGTCTCAGGAAGGATGTCCCCTGGGACAGTTGTTCAGGATGGATCCACCAAGAGAGGGAGTCCCTCGTCCGATCGTCCAGAGAAATCTGTTTGGATAGGTCTGTATGATCGCTGTTCCACTGTCTCAACATGCACAACTGAAGAGGTCTGAGATGGAACCTGGCAAATGGAATGGCATCGATGCTGGACACTATGAGCCCAATCACCTCCATACACTGAGTAACAGAGGGGCTGGAGGAGGACTGAAGGGCAAGACAGGTGGACGCAATCTTCCTGCGTCACTGATCTATGAGAAATATCTTCATGGATATAGAATCTATTATCATGCCCAGGAACTCCACCCTGTTGCTGGGAATAAGGGAACTCTTTCCTGAGTTTATCTTCCAACCGTGCGATTGGAGCAAAAGAAGATGAGCCCTCGAGTGATCCTCTGTGAAACTGAACAATGGCGCCTGGACTAGGATGTCGTCCAGATAGGGCGCCACAGCAATGCCTCTGGATCTAGCTACTGCAAGTAATGCCCCCAGAACCTTTGTGAAGACTCTCGGGGCCGTCACCAGACCAAAAGGAAGGGCCAACAACTGGAAATGTTGGTCCAGAAACACAAATCTCAGGAACCTGAAGTGATCCCTGTGGATTGGCACATAAAGGAAGTAATCATGAACTGACCCTCTTGAACTAGGGGCAGAATAGACCAGATCGTTTCCATTTTGAACGATGGAACAGCCAGAAATCTGTTTAAACATTTTAGGTCTAGAATCGGGCGGAACGTGCCCTCCTTCTTTGGGACCAGGAAAAGGTTTGAATAGTACCCTAGACCCCTTTCTGCTGGGGGTACTGGTACAATTACTCTAAGAGAAGAGAGATCCCTCACACATTCCAGAAAGGCGTCTCTCTTTTCCGGTCTGGAAGACAGATTTGACAGGAGAAATCAGCCCCTGGGCGGATGAGATCTGAACCCTATCCTGTACCCTTGGGCAATAACCTCCAGGAACCAAGGGTCCTGAGGGTCCTGCAACCAGACTTCTGAGAAGAGAGATAATCTGCCACCTACTTGGTCCATTGACCGGTCGGGGGCCGCACCTTCATGCCGACTTTGTTTTGGCAGGCTTTTTGTTCTGCTTGGACTTATTCCAAGATTGAGCTGACTTCCAAGTTCCCTTGGACTAAACCACTTTCGCGGTCGGCTGCTGACGTTGGGCCTAGTCCGCATGAAAGGGACGAAAAGTAGATTCCTTAGGCTTAGCCTTCTTATCCTGCGGCAGGAAAGCGCCCTTGCCTCCCGTAACCGTGGATATGATCGAGTCCAATCCTGGACTGAACAGGATCTTTCCCTGAAAGGGAAGGGATAGCAGTCCAGACTTAGAGGTCATGTCCGCAGACCACGACTTTAGCCACAGAGCCCTGCAGGCTAGTATGGAAAAACCTTATAAAGAAATTAGCAACTCTCAAGGTCTTAATTCTCTCCTGACTCTCGTCCAGGGGAGTCTCCCTCTCGACCATTTCAGACAGAGATTCACACCAATATGTCGCAGCTCTGGATACCGCAGCTACCGCCGCTGCCGGCTGAAAAACAAACCCTGTGTGCTGAAACATTTTTCTCAACATGTTTTCTAACTTTTTATCCATGGGCTCTTTAAACGATGAACTATCCTCGAGAGGGATCGTCGTCCGCTTTGCGAGCGTAGAGATAGCACCATCCACCTTAGAGACAGTCCCCCATAGCTCGAGCTGAGAGTCTGGGACGGGAAACAGTTTCTTAAACGAAGAAGAAGGGGAAAAAGATGAACCTAATCTCTCCCATTCCTTCTTAATAATGTTATCCATCTTAACAGGAAAATGGAAGGTCTGAGGCACTACCCTGTCCTCATATACTTTATCAAGTTTAGGAATCGAAGGTTCCTCAGGTAATTTTGGTTCTGGAACCTCCAGCGTAGCAAACACTTGCTTCAGTAAAAAGCGCAAATTTTCCATCCTAAACCTAAAGTTAGGCTCCTCCGCAGCCAGAGTTTTAGATGACACAGACTCCGATCCAGAAAAAGATAATCTTTCCGAAATATCCATTGGGGTAGATGACCCCTGGGTCGGGTCGCCATATTTTACCCTACACTTGCGCTTAGCATAACGTGGTAAAGCACTAATCACCCTATCCACCGCCGTTTGCAGCTGATCTGCAAAATCTGGCGGCCAACGGATCTCTCCCGCAGGAAGATTAGTCGTGCCCTGGGGAGCTGCATGTGTAATCGGAGATGAAATTAGGGAATGCACCTCACGGGACAGAGAACCCTCAGAGGTGAACAGCTCAGTAGTACTAGACATCCTATTTTTTCTAGATGTTGTAACTTTATTAAGGCATGTGGAACATAGTTGAGCAGGCAGATCTACCAGAACCTCCTCACAATAAACACAGGTATTAGACTTTGTTAAAGAGGGAGTACCCTCTAACGCGTCAGAGTCCTCCATAGCTTGTGCCTTTATTACGGACTAGATATAATATAGAAAAATGGCACCTTTATAACCTCCAATGGCCGAGGCACTCACCACCTCCTATGACCCGGACCACAGAAACCGTTTTCGTCTCCTGCAACTACCAGTCAAGCAGAGGAAGTCGAATAGCCACACCCGGTCACAAGGAATGCCTCGCAGGACCGCCCCTGCACTAGGGAAAAAAAAACACGCCAAATCAACAGTTCAAATATTCCCGGAAATGAACCTGAAGTCCACCCATTGCCAGAGCCTCATCTCACACATATCGCAGCAATGACACAATAAACAACATTATGTACAACCCCCACCCCTGTTCAATAATCCCTCTTCCAGGGATATTAACCCTTGATTCTATAAAGATAAAAGGTATCACACTGTGACCCTGTCTTCCTGCTTTCTTATTATGTGTATAAAAAATGAAACAATGTTACCAGAATCTATGCCGTGGAACAAGAACACGGCCTCTCAAGTGTGACAGTGTAGTAGCATCGCTCCTGACATGGACTTGAGTGTAGGAAACAGGCAGCAGAACTCATCAACACTGATTGCTTATGGAGCTGTTAAAATGAGTCTGGATGGTTTTGCAGAAAGACTCTACCTGCATCTCCGGACTCTAACTTTTACCCATGCTCTCACTGAGAGGCTGACAGGACTACTTAAAACTCCAGTCCCATTCCGAAGAGTACTACCCTCCATAAGAGACTACTCAGAATTTTCCAACACTTCTCTGCCAACCTCCTGTGACGAAAGGCAAAAAATGACTGGGGGATGAGGGGAGTGGGGGAGGTATTTAAGTCTTTGGCTGGGGTGTATTTGCCTCCTCCTGGTGGCCAGGTTCTTAATTCCCACAAGTAATGAATGAAGCTGTGGACTCTCCTCCCCTTTAGATGGAAATCATATTTATGCAATATTTATATTTAACAAAGGTTTTAACTATATATTTACTGTACATATTTGACATTCCAATGTTACGCACATAGCGCAGAATATGTTCTAAATATTTATAAATAGATATTCCTATACATATATCTGTATATATCTATACCTACATGTAATCATGTATATATATATATATATATATATATATATATATATATATATATATATATATTTATATATATATATATATATATATATATTTATATATATATATATATATATATATATATATATATATATATATATATATATATAGGTATAAATATATATTGTACCAAAATACCATCAGATATATGTAGAACTAAATATGGCCTCGCCTAGTTTCTACAGTTGATCTATTATATTGGATTAATAAGCATTACCTTTTTAGGTATGCTGTATTAGTTAAAGGGATACTAAACCCACATTTTTTCTTTCCTGATTCAGAGCATGCAATTTTAAGCAACTTTCTAATTTACTCTTATTATCAATTTTTCTTCATTCTCTTGCTATCTTTATTTGAAAAAGAAGTCATCTAAGCTAAGGAGCCAGACAATTTTTTGGTTCAGACCCTGGACAACACTTGTTTAATGGTGGCTGACATTTGGCAACCAATCAGCAGGAACAACCCATGTTGTGAACCAAAAATGGGCCGGCTTCTAAACTTACATTGTTGCTTTTCAAATAAAGATAGCAAAAGAATGAAAAAAATTGATAATAGGAGTAAATTAGAAAGTTGCTTAAAATTGCAAGCTCTATCTGAAACATGAAAGAAAAAAATTGGGTTCAGTGTCCCTTTAATGCTGTGGACTTGTATTATTGTGTCATTATTTGGGAAATTATGTTTCCCCTCAATTATCATTTCTCCTTTCTTCTTTTTTTCCTTTTCTCTCTTTTTTACTCCATTTTCTTTATTCATTTTGATGTATTTGCAACTTGTGTATAATCCTTGTATATATATATATATATATATATATATATATATATATATATATATATATATATATATATATATATATATATATATATATATATATATATTTAAATGTTTATAAATTCAATAAATATATTACACAAAAAAAATAAATAAAAAAAAATAGTCAGGAACAGGCAGCGTCAAAACAGTGGGGCAAAAACAAGGAAAAAGTGTTAGTTTCCATTAAGCCATAATTAGAATTTGTGCGCTCTCAAAAGGATAAATATGCTGTCAGAAGCAATTTCGTTCATCGACTGCTTCCAATGGCCCATTATACCTCAATTTTGGCAACCGGACTCTGGCTGCTGAAAACATTTTTGCGTCCCATAGAAAGTATTAGAAGCCGCTAATCTATAAACAATACCAGGTTTCCAATGACAGCGCAAACCATTAATACACTGTCGGAGGCTGTCGATACATTAACAAAAATTACACCCAGCTCAACTAGGTGTAAAAGAGGAAAAATTAGCTTTTGCTCCCTAGTTCCCATTGAAATTTAACCTGCCTCCCAAAAATAAACCCGACACGTCAAAACCCCTATATCCGCCATTCCCCCACATTGCAACTAATAAAAAAAATGTATTAACCTCTAAACCGCCATCCCCCACATCGCAACTAATAATAAAAAATGTATTAACCTCTAAACCGCCCCCCCCCCCCCACACAACGCAATCTACCTATTTAAACTATTAAACTACCAATAGCCCTTTTGTTTTTATAGGGGTAATAGATTAGGTTTCAAAAAAAATATTTTGGATAATTTTGTTACGGCTAGATTTAGAGTTTTGTCGGTAACGACCCGCGTAGCTAACGCTGGCTTTTTTCTGGCCGCACCTTTAAAATAACTCTGGTATTGAGAGTCCACAGAATGGCTGCGTTAGGCTCCAAAAAGGGAGCGTAGAGGCATATTTAACGCCACTGCAACTCTCGATACCAGAGTTTCTTACGGAAGCGGCCAGCTTAAAAAACGTGCTCGTGCACGATTCCCCCATAGAAAACAATGGGGCTGTTTGAGCTGAAAAAAAACCTAACACCTGCAAAAAAGCCGCGTTCAGCTCCTAACGCAGCCCCATTGTTTGCTATGGGGAAACACTTCCTACGTCTGCACCTAACACCCTAACATGAACCCCGAGTCTAAACACCCCAAACCTTACACTTATTAACCCCTAATCTGCCGCCCCCGCTATCGCTGACCCCTG
The DNA here is from genome assembly GCF_027579735.1 of Bombina bombina. Lineage (NCBI taxonomy): Eukaryota > Metazoa > Chordata > Amphibia > Anura > Bombinatoridae > Bombina > Bombina bombina. The sequence continues at coordinate 526,250,992 of NC_069503.1, forward strand.
CATATTATTATTAACCCCTAATCTGCCGCTCCGTAAACCGCCGCTACTTACATTATCCCTATGTACCCCTAATCTGCTGCCCTAACATCGCCGACCCCTATATTATATTTATTAACCCCTAATCTGCCCCCCACAACGTCGCCTCCACCTAACTACACTTATTAACCCCTAATCTGCCGACCGGACCGCACCGCTATTACAATAAAGTTATTAACCCCTAATCCGCCTCACTAACCCTATAATAAATAGTATTAACCCCTAATCTGCCCTCCCTAACATCGCCGACACCTAACTTCAAACATTAACCCCTAATCTGCCGACTGGAGCTCACCGCTATTCTAATAAATGTATTAACCCCTAAAGCTAAGTCTAACCCTAACACTAACACCCCCCTAAGTTAAATATAATTTAAATCTAACGAAATAAATTAACTCTTATTAAATAAATTATTCCTATTTAAAGCTAAATACTTACCTGTAAAATAAATCCTAATATAGCTACAATATAACGAATAATTATATTGTAGCTATTTTAGGATTAATATTTATTTTACAGGCAACTTTGTAATTATTTTAACCAGGTACAATAGCTATTAAATAGTTAAGAACTATTTAATAGCTAAAATAGTTAAAATAATTACAAATTTACCTGTAAAATAAATCCAAACCTAAGTTACAATTAAACCTAACACTACACTATCAATAAATAAATTAAATAAAATACCTACAATTACCTACAATTAAACCTAACACTACACTATCAATAAATGAATTAAATACAATATCTACAAATAAATACAATTAAATAAACTAACTAAAGTACAAAAAATAAAAAAGAACTAAGTTACAAAAAATAAAAAAATATTTACAAACATCAGAAAAATATTACAACAATTTTAAACTAATTACACCTACTCTAAGCCCCCTAATAAAATAACAAAGACCCCCAAAATAAAAAAATGCCCTACCCTATTCTAAATTACTAAAGTTCAAAGCTCTTTTACCTTACCAGCCCTGAACAGGGCCCTTTGCGGGGCATGCCCCAAAGAATTCAGCTCCTTTGCCTGTAAAAAAAACACATACAATACCCCCCCCAACATTACAACCCACCACCCACATACCCCTAATCTAACCCAAACCCCCCTTAAATAAACCTAACACTAAGCCCCTGAAGATCTTCCTACCTTGTCTTCACCTCACCGGGTATCACACCGATCCGTCCTGGCTCCGATATCTTCATCCAACCCAAGAGGGGGCTAGACATCCATCATCCGACGGCTGAAGAAGTCCAGAAGAGGCTCCAAAGTCTTCATCCTATCCAGGAAGAAGAGTAGATCCGGACTGGCAACCATCTTCTTCCAAGCGGCATCTTCTATCTTCATCCGATGAGGACCGGCTCCATCTTGAAGACCTTCACCGCGGACCCATATTCTTCCGACGACGACTTCCCGACGAATGACGGTTCCTTTAAGGGACGTCATCCAAGATGGCGTCCCTCGAATTTCGATTGGCTGATAGGATTCTATCAGCCAATCGGAATTAAGGTAGGAAAATTCTGATTGGCTGATGGAATCAGCCAATCAGAATCAAGTTCAATCCGATTGGCTGATTCAATCAGCCAATCAGATTGAGCTCACATACTATTGGCTGTTCCAATCAGCCAACAGAATGCGAGCTCAATCTGATTGGCTGATCGGATCAGCCAATCGGATTGAACTTGATTCTGATTGGCTGATTCCATCAGCCAATCAGAATTTTCCTACCTTAATTCCGATTGGCTGATAGAATCCTATCAGCCAATCGGAATTCGAGGGACGCCATCTTGGATGACGTCCCTTAAAGGAACCGTCATTAGTCGGGAAGTCGTCGGAAGAAGAAGATGGGTCCGCGGTGGAGGTCTTCAAGATGGAGCCGGTCCTCATCGGATGAAAATAGAAGATGCCGCTTGGAAGAAGATGGTTGCCGGTCCGGATCTACTCTTCTTCCCGGATAGGATGAAGACTTTGGAGCCTCTTCTGGACTTCTTCAGCCGTAGGATGATGGATGTCTAGCCCCCTCTTGGGTTGGATGAAGATATCGGAGCCAGGACGGATCGGTGTGATACCCGGTGAGGTGAAGACAAGGTAGGAAGATCTTCAGGGGCTTAGTGTTAGGTTTATTTAAGGGGGGTTTGGGTTAGATTAGGGGTATGTGGGTGGTGGGTTGTAATGTTGGGGGGGGGTATTGTATGTGTTTTTTTTACAGGCAAAAGAGCTGAATTCTTTGGGGCATGCCCCGCAAAGGGCCCTGTTCAGGGCTGGTAAGGTAAAAGAGCTTTGAACTTTAGTAATTTAGAATAGGGTAGGGCATTTTTTTATTTTGGGGGTCTTTGTTATTTTATTAGGGGGCTTAGAGTAGGTGTAATTAGTTTAAAATTGTTGTAATATTTTTCTGATGTTTGTAAATATTTTTTTATTTTTTGTAACTTAGTTCTTTTTTATTTTTTGTACTTTAGTTAGTTTATTTAATTGTATTTATTTGTAGATATTGTATTTAATTAATGTATTGATAGTGTAGTGTTAGGTTTAATTGTAGGTAATTGTAGGTATTTTATTTAATTAATTTATTGATAGTGTAGTGTTAGGTTTAATTGTAACTTAGGTTAGGATTTATTTTACAGGTAATTTTGTAATTATTTTAACTAGGTAGCTATTAAATAGTTAATAACTATTTAATAGCTATTGTACCTGGTTAAAATAATTACAAAGTTGCCTGTAAAATAAATATTAATCCTAAAATAGCTACAATATAATTATAATTTATATTGTAGCTATATTAGGATTTATTTTACAGGTAAGTATTTAGCTTTAAATAGGAATAATTTATTTAATAAGATTTAATTTATTTCGTTAGATTTAAATTATATTTAACTTAGGGGGGTGTTAGTGTTAGGGTTAGACTTAGCTTTAGGGGTTAATCCATTTATTAGAATAGCGGCGAAATTCGGTCGGCAGATTAGGGGTTAATAAGTGTAGGCAGGTGGAGGCGACGTTGAGGGGGGCAGATTAGGGGTTAATAAATATAATATAGGGGTCGGCGGTGTTAGGGGCAGCAGATTAGGGGTACATAGCTATAATGTAGGTGGCGGCTCTTTGCGGTCGGCAGATTAGGGGTTAATAATTGTAGGTAGCTGGCGGCGACGTTGTGGGGGGCAGGTTAGGGGTTAATAAACATAATATAGGGGTCGGCGGTGTTAGGGGCAGCAGATTAGGGGTACATAAGTATAACGTAGGTGGCGGTCGGCAGATTAGGGGTTAAAAAAATTTAATCGAGTGGCAGCGATGTGGGGGGACCTCGGTTTAGGGGTACATAGGTAGTTTATGGGTGTTAGTGTACTTTAGAGTACAGTAGTTAAGAGCTTTATGAACCGGCGTTAGCCCAGAAAGCTCTTAACTACTGACTTTTTTCTGCGGCTGGAGTTTTGTCGTTAGAATTCTAACGCTCACTTCAGACACGAGTTAGGAAGATCCCATTGAAAAGATAGGATACGCAATTGACGTAAGGGGATCTGCGGTATGGAAAAGTCGCGGCTGAAAAGTGAGCGTTAGACCCTTTCCTGACTGACTCCAAATACCGGCGGTAGCCTAAAACCAGCGTTAGGAGCCTCTAACGCTGGTTTTGACGGCTACCGCAAAACTCCAAATCTAGGCCTTAATTTTTTGTAATCTTAGATTTTTTTATTTTATGTAATCTTAGATTTTGTATTTAAATGTACTCTTAGGTTTTATTTTTTATGTAATGATAGTATTTTTTATTTTAATTTTAAATTAGGATTTTTGATTTTTAAATTTTTAATTGATTTATTAGTAAAAGACTTTTTTTATTTTATGTAATTGGGTTAATTTAGGGGGTGTTAGGTTAGGGGGCTTAGTGATTAGATTAATACTTTGCGTTGTGAGGGGATGGTGGTTTAGGGGTTAATAGTTTAAATAAGTACTTTGCGTTGTAGGGGGTGGCAGTTTAGGGGTTAATAGGTTAAATAGGTACTTTGCATTGTGGGGGGATGGCAGTTTAGAGGTTAATAGGTTAAATAGGAACTTTTTGCGTTGTGTGGGGGTGGCGGATTAGGGGTTAATAGTGTATAATTAGATACTTTGCAGTGTGGGTGGGTGGCGGATTAAGGGTTAATAACTTTAATAGATACTTTGCAATATGGGGGTTGGTGGATTAGGGGTTAATACATTTATTAGTTATTACGGTGGGGGGATAGTGGTTGAGAGGTACATATTGCGCATGCGTTAGGTGTTTGCTTTTAGGGAGTTACGGTGCTCATATACTCAGCGCAAGGCTTGCTGTGCCTGCCTATGTGTAGCGAGGTGACAATGGAGTAAAATGTCTCCATTTTTAGAGCGTAATTCCTTGCGCTGAATATGTGATACCCATTTGGGACGCCGGTTCCATTTATGTTAGTTTATGAGCGTAAAATATACGCGCCGTATATGTGATCGAGTCTCATAGTGTAAGGTCAGGTTAACATAGCAATTAATTCTCAAGAAATCCGGCGTCAGATGGAAGCGTTAACACAACGCTAACTTACACCTACACAAAAAGGGCGACTGCACGCAATCCGCAAAATATTTCAATGGAAACAAGGTACTTTTAGCTGCCTGCCGGAAACTTCGGTAGATTATGGCTCCATTTTTTACTGCTCAATGGACACGAGCCCAAAATCGGCAAACAGTAGTGAGGTAAAAATTCAAGCAAAGGGTCAAACTGGGACTATACACATTAAATAAATGCACCTAGTGAAACTATATACAGTACATTACACTGCTAAACAGAAAAATGTCCGTTAAATAGTGAATGAATGGAAAATGGGTGCCAAAATCAAACACAGACTGAGGCCAATAAAAGTGTGACATCAGATAGAGAAAGACCAGAAAGAACAGAGCATATAGCACCCTGCGCTAACCTTGCATTAAAGGGACATTAAACCCCAAATTTTTCTTTCATGATTCAGATAGAGAATACAATTTTAAACAACATTCCAATTTACTTCTATTATCTTATTTTCTTCAGTCATTAGATATCTTGTGTTGAAGAAATAGCAATGCACATGGGTGAGTCAATCACACGAGGCATCTATGTGCAACTACCAAACAGCAGCTACTGAGCCTATCTAGATATGCTTTTCAGCAAAGGACATCAAGAGAATTAAGCACATTAGATAATAGAAGTAAATAAGAAAGTTGTTTAAAATTGCATGCTCTTTCTAAATCATGAAAGAAAAACTTTAGGTTTCAAGTCCCTTTAAGGACTGTGCTAAAAACCGGGCACAATAAAACAACCCCACACTAAGGAAAGAACAAGACCTTGCTAACCAGGCACTCTATGGTAACACTTGGCAACCACAGAGAGCTGCTGGTCCGGAGTGTATGCAGCATTTTGTGGGGGTTAAACACATAGTATTTCAGGGTCTCTAGTAGTAAAATTGCACATTCCCACTTAAAATGATACAAAGGGAGACGGAAACAAATATGTATATTCTTCTTTAGCGTAAAACCTTCAATATTTGTGGGTCGGCCATTGTTTAGAGACTACATGGTTAGCAAAAAGTGTTAATAATTATACTAAGTGATTGTGGTAGTTAAGTTTGCTAGCAGAACACATATGAAACTTTACAAATTAACATATAGCAAAATCTTCAAATTATATGAATGCCTGTGCAGAATATATTTTCATTTAAAACATAACATGGCCCCTTTTTGGAAATCCACATCCAAAAATATTTATATGTTCCTACAATACTGGGAAGAAATTCCTGTGGTTGCTAGTTGCTACTGTTTGATTACAAACAAAAATAACATTCCAAAATGTCCTTTCCATTTTCAGCATGCACTTACTGGGTTATTTATCTAAACAAAAATTCAAATAAAAAAATGTAACAAAATATAAAATCTTTAAAAATATATTCATTGCTATAAGCATTATATTCAATGGTATGTGTATTGTGTTACTTTTCTTTACATTTTTAATAGCTTGTGTGAGTATAAAGAGAAAATCAAGTCACAAGTCACAATCAACTTTAAAGTGAGTGTAAATTTTGATTCTAAAGTGCCTGGTTTTTAAAAATTCAATTAAAAACAGGGGCACTTTAATTCATCAAAATTTACATTTCAAAAAATACTTACCTTTTAAACTTGACAGCAGCTCCAGCTTCCTCCGGTCGTCGCAAGCAATTTCTGATGTCAGAAATGATGGATCGGTCATCCTCCAATCACAGCTTCCCCCCCGGGGGAATCAATGTCTGATTCAACGCCGTGATTGGAGGAAGCCGGATTCCTCATTTTAGACCCAGGAAGAGGCTTTGTGACGGGTGGAGGAAGCTGGAGCTGCTGTCAAGATTAAAAGGTAAGTTTTTTTTCACAACACAAGTGAAATGTAAATTTTGATGAATTAAAGTGTCCCTGTTTTTAATTGAATTTTTAAAAACCGGGCACTTTAGCATCAAAATTTACATTCACTTTTAAAAGGTATGAAAAAAAACAAAGGTGCCACACCTGAAATGTGAAATTTAAGGGCTGAAAATGACACTCCAAATCCTGAAGACGAATAAAGTTGGATGCCTCCACTGACTCCCCGTAAACAAAGGAGGATGGTGATACCAATCTGAAAGGAGAAGAAAATATCTGTAGCCATATGCGTAGGGCAAACAATGTTATCACTTTTTATTTTATTTACTAAATATCTCAAAGAAACAAACAAAATGGCTGTACTGTATGATTTACTGTACACATGCATTCATGTAGGAAAAAACTCATTGCAGAAGGGAAAACAAATAGATACAATATTACTTCAAAGAATATTCAATATTAAAGAACTAGATGCTGATTGCTGGCTGCACATAAAGGCCTCTTGTTATGGTCTCAACCAATGTGTTCAGTTAGATCCTAGTAGTGTATTGCTGCTCATTCAATAAAGGATACCAAGAAAATTAAGCTAATAATATATAACAGACGAAAATTGTAATATTGTTTAAAATTGCATAATCTGTTTAAAACATGAAAGAAAAATTTGTGGTTTCAGGTCTCTTCAAAGTGATGGTAAATCCAAATGTATAACAAATGCTAGGATTTACCATCACTAAAAATAAACATGAGTTTCTCTCATTGTTATGTAAAAAACAGCGTTACACTTACCCTATCTGTTAGGAAAGTAGATCAATAACACAGCGCCTCCGGCAGCACACGGCACAGCATGGGTGTGTGTTACGCTGTTATTTACGAAGCAATGAGTGAAACTCATGTTTATTTTTAGTGATGGTAAATCCTAGGGTTTGTTATACAATTGGGTTTACCATCACTTTAACTCTATCATATATTTTTTTTAATAGTTACCATTCTAATATGGAGTTCTGACATTTGAATACTGAGTATTCTAATGTTATATTTGATTACTACATTTGAATGTTGATTATCATGAACTTTGTAAAAAAATAAAAAAAAAAGTGTAAAATATTCTTTATTTATTTGACTTTGTTTTTTTGTTTTTTTTTAAAAAAAGGTGCCAAAACATTAAAGTGAAGGTAAAGTTATCTTTACGCTGATCCTAAATCAAATTCTTTATTAGAATTCAATAGGAGTTTCATTCATGCTTTTTTTCCAATCTTTTTCTAAATGCAGTATTCTCCGTTTTTATTTCATTATTTTCCGATCCGCAAATTCAACCCGTTTGTTGATTATTACTTTTTTACTTGGTCACGTTTTAGGATTAGCCAGTTGAAAATCTGGCCGTTAGGCAGCCATGACCACACGTCATCTGCCTACTTTATTAAGTGCGCCTGCGCAACAGTCTAACACTTCCTCTCTGACTACACGCACGTTGCCGTTAGCTCAATGTAGAATGGATCCCCCCGACTATCACATGCGCAGTTGTGAACTCGCGCATGCAGACTTAGGTGAACTTCGTGAACACGTTTGTGAGATTATTAGTATAGAGAAGGTGGGACCGCTCTATACGTCAGAGGACATAACTTCAAGAAATAGAGATCGGGAGGAGCTAACCTCTAAACGCTAACGAAAAATAGTGATATAAAAACAAAAAAATAAATAAGAAATTTAAAAAATAAAGTTAGCGATTAGATTATAGTATGATTAATGAATGCATTGATAGATTAGAATAGAGCAAACTTTACCTTAACTTTAACTTTTGATTTACTTTTTTTAGTATCGTTTTGATTTTAGAGAACCTGGTTCCAAAGTGACAGATCTACAGCAGACATGTTCCATGTCCCCTAAGCATCTTCATTGACACAAACATTTAAATGATGAAGGAGGATATACATCGAATTATGGTTGGGACAATTACCAGAGTTAGGCTTTTAAATATGTTTCCAAATTGAAACAGAAACTTGAGGTATGCATAGCTAAGGTGATCGCCTTTTTCCATTCCTGTTCAGAGAATTCTTTCCCTAATATGGTCTCCCATTTTAATATAGGGATAGTTTACTAAATTTATCAGTGTCCAAAAGGATATCATAATTTTAGTAAAGTATGCAGATTCTAATCTAGGGTTAAGGGGGGAAAAAGATTTAAAACAGACTTCTGAAAGACAGTTTATAAAAATGGTTTAAGTCTCAAGTAACAAAAATGACGCTTTATATATATATATATATATACAGTATTGCTTGCTATATATATATAAATATATATATATAAATATATATATATATATATATATATATATATATATATATATACACATACAGTATCTCACAAAAGTGAGTACGCCCCTCACATTTTTGTAAATATTTTATTATATCTTTTCATGTCACAACACTGAAGAAATGACACTTGCTACAATGTAAAGTAGTTAGTGTACAGCCTGTATAACAGTGTAAATTTACTGTCGTCTGCATGGCTGTCGTCCCAGAAGGATGCCTCTTCTAAAGATGATGCACAAGAAAGCCCGTAAACAGTTTGCTGAAAACAAGCAGGCTAAAGACATGGATTACTGGAACCATGTCTTGTTGTTCGATGCGACCAAGATACATTTATTTGGTTCAGATGGTGTCAAGCGTGTGTGGCGGCAACCAGGTGAGGAGTACAAAGACAAGTGTGTCTTGCCTACAGTCAAGCATGGTGGTGGGAGTATCATGGTCTGGGCCTGCATGAGTGCTGCCGGCACTGGGGAGCTACAGTTCATTGAGGGAACCATGAATGACAACATGTACTTTGACATACTGAAGCAGAGCATGATTCGCTCCCTCTAAAGAATGGGCCGCATGGCAATATTCTAACATGATAACGACCCAAAACACATCTCCAAGACGACCACTACCTTGCTAAAGAAGCTGAGGGTAAAGGTGATGGACTGGCCAAGCATGTCTCCAGACCTAAACCCTATTGAGCATCTGTGGGGCATCCTCAAACAGAAGGTGGAGGAGCACAAGGTCTCTAACATCCACCAGCTCCATGATGTTTACATGGAGGAGTGGAAAAGGACTCCAATGGCAACCTGTGAAGCTCTGATGAATTCCATTTCCAAGAGGGTTAAGGAAGTGCTGGAAATTAATGGTGGCCACACAAAATATTGACACTTTGGGCCCAATTTGGTCATTTTCACTTAGGAGTGTACTCACTTTTGCTACCAACGGTTTAGACATTAATGGCTGTGTGTTGAGTTATTTTGAGGGGACAGTAAATTTACACTGTTATACAGGCTGTACACTCACTACTTTACATTGTAGCAAAGTGTCATTTCTTCAGTATTGTCACATGAAAAGATATAATAAAATATTTACAAAAATGTGAGGGGTGTACTCACTTTTGTGAGATACTGTATATATATATATATATATATATATATATATATATATATATATATATATATATATATATATATATATATATACCGTATATATATATATATATATACCGTATATATATATATATACCGTATATATATATATATATATATATATATATATATATTAGTTACTTATAAAGTGCCAACAGGTTCAGCAGAGCTATACAAAGTAACATACATTTATGGGGTAAATGACAATACATACGCTAACAAGTACAGTAGGTTATCTTTGTGAGATTATATTATAATCACTGCAATAGTTAAATTGACAAACTATGGGCTCTCTTCCATTGAGTAGTTAAAAATGGAGCCATAAGCTACCGAAGTGGCCGACAGCTAACAGTAATTTACGGCTCCATTTAAATATTTTGTGCATTGCTTGCAGTTGCGCTTTTCATGTAGGTGTAAGTTAATGTTGTGTTAACGCTTCCATCAGACGTTGAATTTCTTGAAATTCAGTAAGTTGCTATGGTAACCCTACCTTACACAATAAAATTTACATTTAACGTCTGCGCTCCTTACTTGTGATCACCTCTAAAGAGAAACAAAAACAAAGATAGACTTATTTATAATACATATTTTTAACTATAAGCAAATACTATTTTTAATTATAATTAGATTTTCCACTTTATTAATATATGTAATACAGGGAGTGCAGAATTATTAGGCAAGTTGTATTTTTGAGGATTCATTTTATTATTGAACAACAACCATGTTCTCAATGAACCCAAAAAACTCATTAATATCAAAGCTGAATAGTTTTGGAAGTAGTTTTTAGTTTGTTTTTAGTTATAGCTATTTTAGGGGGATATCTGTGTGTGCAGGTGACTATTACTGTGCATAATTATTAGGCAACTTAACAAAAAACAAATATATACCCATTTCAATTATTTATTTTTACCAGTGAAACCAATATAACATCTCAACATTCACAAATATACATTTCTGACATTCAAAAACAAAACAAAAACAAATCAGTGACCGATATAGCCACCTTTCTTTGCAAGGACACTCAAAAGCCTGTCATCCATGGATTCTGTCAGTGTTTTGATCTGTTCACCATCAACATTGCGTGCAGTAGCAACCACAGCCTCCCAGACACTGTTCAGAGAGGTGTACTGTTTTCCCTCCTTGTAAATCTCACATTTGATGATGGACCACAGGTTCTCAATGGGGTTCAGATCAGATGAACAAGGAGGCCATCTCATTAGATTTTCTTCTTTTATACCCTTTCTTGCCAGCCACGCTGTGGAGTACTTGGACGCGTGTGATGGAGCATTGTCCTGCATGAAAATCATGTTTTTCTTGAAGGATGCAGACTTCTTCCTGTACCACTGCTTGAAGAAGGTGTCTTCCAGAAACTGGCAGTAGGACTTGGAGTTGAGCTTGACTCCATCCTCAACCCGAAAAGGCCCCACAAGCTCATCTTTGATGATACCAGCCCAAACCAGTACTCCACCTCCACCTTGCTGGCGTCTGAGTCAGACTGGAGCTCTCTGCCCTTTACCAATCCAGCCACGGGCCCATCCATTTGGCCCATCAAGACTCACTCTCATTTCATCAGTCCATAAAACCTTAGAAAAATCAGTCTTGAGATATTTCTTGGCCCAGTCTTGACATTTCAGCTTGTGTGTCTTGTTCAGTGGTGGTCGTCTTTCAGCCTTTCTTACCTTGGCCATGTCTTTGAGTATTGCACACCTTGTGCTTTTGGGCACTCCAGTGGATGTTGCAGCTCTGAAATATGGCCAAACTGGTGGCAAGTGGCATCTTGGCAGCTGCACGCTTGACTTTTCTCAGTTCATGGGCAGTTATTTTGCGCCTTGGTTTTTCCACACGCTTCTTGCGACCCTGTTGACTATTTTGAATGAAACGCTTGATTGTTCGATGATCACGCTTCAGAAGCTTTGCAATTTTAAGAGTGCTGCATCCCTCTGCAAGATATCTCACTATTTTTGACTTTTCTGAGCCTGTCAAGTCCTTCTTTTGACCCATTTTGCCAAAGGAAAGGAAGTTGCCTAATAATTATGCACACCTGATATAGGGTGTTGATGTCATTAGACCACACCCCTTCTCATTACAGAGATGCACATCACCTAATATGCTTAATTGGTAGTAGGCTTTCAAGCCTATACAGCTTGGAGTAAGACAACATGCATAAAGAGGATGATGTGGTCAAAATACTCATTTGCCTAATAATTCTGCACTCCCTGTATGTACTGCTGCCCGAGGCATAGGTCTAGTTTGAATCCTGTAGATATGTGCTTGCATAGATTTTTATATTTAAATACATACTGAGATTTCCATATGAACATAAGTGCAACTATTCCTTTACATGGGACAACAATAAATATTACATATTACAATTTAGTTCTACATTGAAACACTTACATTATTTGCAAGTTTTAAAATTTCAATGGGAAATAGGTTTCAAAAAGCTAATTTTTTCTCTTTTACACCTAGTGGAGCTGGGTGTAATTCTTCTCAGTGTATTGAAAGCCTCCAACAGTGTATTAAAGGTTTGCGCTTTTATTGGAAACCTGGTATAAGTTATCGCTTAACGGCTTCTAATACTTTCTATCCGCTAGATTTGGAGTTTTGTCGGTAACGACCCGAAAAACTAACGCCGGCTTTTTTCTGGCCGCACCATAAAAATAACTCTGGTATTGAGAGTCCACATAAAGGCTGCGTTAGGCTCCAAAAAAGGAACGTAGAGCATATTTAACGCAGCTTCAACTCTCGATACCAGAGATGCTTACGCAAGCGGCCAGCCTCAAAAACGTGCTCGTGCACGATTCCCCCATAGGAAACAATGGGGCTGTTTGAGCTGAAAAAAAACCTAACACCTGAAAAAAAGCCGCGTTCAGCTCTTAACGCAGCCCCATTGTTTGCTATGGGGAAACACTTCCTACGTCTGCACCTAACACTCTAACATGTACCCCGAGTCTAAACACCCCTAACCTTACACTTATTAACCCCTAATCTGCCGCCCCCGCTATCGCTGACCCCTGTATATTATTTTTAACCCCTAATCTGCCGCTCCGTAAACCGCCGCTACTTACATTATCCCTATGTACCCCTAATCTGCTGCCCCTAACACCGCCGACCCCTATATTATATTTATTAACCCCTAATCTGCCCCCCACAACGTCGCCTCCACCTACCTACACTTATTAACCCCTAATCTGCCGACCGGAGCTCACCGCTATTCTAATAAATGTATTAACCCCTAAAGCTAAGTCTAACCCTAACACTAACACCCCCCTAAGTTAAATATAATTTACATCTAACGAAATTAATTAACTCTTATTAAATAAATTATTCCTATTTAAAGATAAATACTTACCTGTAAAATAAATCCTAATATAGCTACAATATAAATTATAATTATATTGTAGCTATTTTAGGATTAATATTTATTTTACAGGCAACTTTGTAATTATTTTAAACAGGTACAATAGCTATTAAATAGTTAAGAACTATTTAATAGCTAAAATAGTTAAAATAATTACAAAATGACCTGTAAAATAAATACTAACCTAAGTTACAATTAAACCTAACACTACACTATCAATAAATTAATTAAATAAACTACCTACAATTACCTACAATTAACCTAACACTACACTATCAATAAATTAATTAAATACAATTCCTACAAATAAATACAATTAAATAAACTAGCTAAAGTACAAAAAATAAAAAAGAACTAAGTTACAAAAAATAAAAAAATATTTACAAACATAAGAAAAATATTACAACAATTTTAAACTAATTACACCTACTCTAAGCCCCGTAATAAAACAACAAAGCCCCGCAAAATAAAAAATGCCCTACCCTATTCTAAATTACTAAAATTAAAAGCTCTTTTACCTTACCAGCCCTGAACAGGGCCCTTTGCGGGGCATGCCCCAAGAAGTTCAGCTCTTTTGCCTGTAAAAAAAAACATACAATACCCCCCCCCCCACATTACAACCCACCACCCACATACCCCTAATCTAACCCAAACCCCCCTTAAATAAACCTAACACTAAGCCCGTGAAGATCTTCCTACCTTGTCTTCACCTCACCGGGTATCACCGATCGGTCCTGGCTCCGATATCTTCATCCAACCCAAGCGGGGGCTAGACATCCACTGAAGAAGTCCAGAAGAGGGTCCAAAGTCTTCATCCTATCCGGGAAGAAGAGGCGATCCAGACCGGCAACCATCTTGATCCAAGCGGCATCTTCTATCTTCATCCGATGACGACCAGCTCCATCCTGAAGACCTCCACCGAGGACCCATCTTCTTCAGAATATTCCTACCTTAATTCCGATTGGCTGATAGAATCCTATCAGCCAATCGGAATTCGAGGGACGCCATCTTGGATGACGTCCCTTAAAGGAACCGTCATTCTTCAGTTGGACGTCGCCGGAAGAAGATGGGTCCGCGGTGGAGGTCTTCAGGATGGAGCCGGTCGTCATCGGATGAAGATAGAAGATGCCGCTTGGATCAAGATGGTTGCCGGTCCGGATCGCCTCTTCTTCCCGGATAGGATGAAGACTTTGGACCCTCTTCTGGACTTCTTCAGTGGATGTCTAGCCCCCGCTTGGGTTGGATGAAGATATCGGAGCCAGGACCGATCGGTGATACCCGGTGAGGTGAAGACAAGGTAGGAAGATCTTCAGGGGCTTAGTGTTAGGTTTATTTAAGGGGGGTTTGGGTTAGATTAGGGGAATGTGGGTGGTGGGTTGTAATGTTGGGGGGGGTATTGTATGTTTTTTTTTTACAGGCAAAAGAGCTGAACTTCTTGGGGCATGCCCCACAAAGGGCCCTGTTCAGGGCTGGTAAGGTAAAAGAGCTTTTAACTTTAGTAATTTAGAATAGGGTAGGGCATTTTTTATTTTGGGGGGCTTTGTTGTTTTATTAGGGGGCTTAGAGTAGGTGTAATTAGTTTAAAATTGTTGTAATATTTTTCTTATGTTTGTAAATATTTTTTTATTTTTTGTAACTTAGTTCTTTTTTATTTTTTATACTTTAGCTAGTTTATTTAATTGTATTTATTTGTAGGAATTGTATTTAATTAATTTATTGATAGTGTAGTGTTAGGTTAATTGTAGGTAATTGTAGGTAGTTTAATTAATTTATTGATAGTGTAGTGTTAGGTTTAATTGTAACTTAGGTTAGTATTTATTTTACAGGTCATTTTGTAATTATTTTAACTATTTTAGCTATTAAATAGTTCTTAACTATTTAATAGCTATTGTACCTGTTTAAAATAATTACAAAGTTACCTGTAAAATAAATATTAATCCTAAAATAGCTACAATATAATTATAATTTATATTGTAGCTATATTAGGATTTATTTTACAGGTAAGTATTTATCTTTAAATAGGAATAATTTATTTAATAAGAGTTAATTAATTTCGTTAGATGTATATTATATTTAACTTAGCGGGGTGTTAGTGTTAGGGTTAGACTTAGCTTTAGGGGTTAATACATTTATTAGAGTAGCGGTGAGCTCCGGTCGGCAGATTAGGGGTTAATAATTTAAGTTAGGTGTCGGCGATGTTAGGGAGGGCAGATTAGGGTCCGCTCGGCAGATTAGGGGTTAATAAGTGTAGGCAGATGGAGGCGACGTTGAGGGGGGCAGATTAGGGGTTAATAAATATAATACAGGGGTCGGCGGTGTTAGGGGGAGCAGATTAAGGGTACATAAGAATAACGTAGGTGGCGGTCGGCAGATTAGGGGTTAAAAAAATTTATTCGAGTGTCGGCGATGTGGGGGGACCTCGGTTTAGGGGTACATAGGTAGTTTATGGGTGTTAGTGTACTTTAGAGTACAGTAGTTAAGAGCTTTAGAAACCGGCGTTAGCCCAGAAAGCTCTTAACTACTGACTTTTTTCCTGCGGCTGGAGTTTTGTCGTTAGATGTCTAACGCTCACTTCAGAAACGACTCTAAATACCGGAGTTATAAAAATCCCATTGAAAAGATAGGATACGCAATTTACGTAAGGGGATCTGCGGTATGGAAAAGTTGCGGCTGAAAAGTGAGCGTTAGACCCTATTTTGAGTGACTCCAAATACCGGCGGTAGCCTAAAACCAGCGTTAGGAGCCTCTAACGCTGGTTTTCACGGCTACCGCCAAACTCCAAATCTAGGTCTAAGATAGGCTAACATGTTTTCGGCAGTTGGACTCTGGCTGATAATATTGAGGTATAACGCACCATCAGAAGCAGTCTACAAACGAAATTGCTTCCGACAGCATATGTATCAGTTTGCGAACTCAGGCAAACCTAATTATGGATCAATGGAAGCAAGCCCTATGTGTGTGTGTGTTTTACAAAATAGAGCTTCTGATTGTCTGTACCGCCCAAATATTGAGCTATTGAAAGAAAACTAAGAATCATGGTGCAGCCAGTGCCGTGGATTCAAATTAAAGCTTGATTATACAAAATGTTTTTAGGTCTTGGACTGGAACAAAAAAAAATTTTTTTTAGAATTTTGTTAAAACTTAGGGTTAAATAAAGTAGGAGTTTTGTATTCACTGTCCCACTCCATTATATAAAGAAACCTCTGTACACTTTATACATCACTTCCAATCTGGTTATGTATTAATGGCATTTTGTCAACCATCATCAAATTGGAAGTATGGTGGATACATATGATAGTGAGTACATTTATATAAAGACTATAGAAACAGACCCTTTAATAGGATTATGACACAATTATGTTGATGCAGCATATAATCACATGAGGATATCTAAATTTGAATAAGTAAACTGTGATATTTCTGGCCTATGCATAATTAAAAGCACATTGAACACCTTTTGCTTTTTTGTGTTTGTCCCACACTCACTTAAAGGCCAAAAAGAAAATTCTGTAAGATGCAAATGCTGCAAGTCAAATAAATGGTTTATACAGTTTGCAATATTTGCAGGTTATAGATAGTGAGCATGGGACAAAACAATTTATGCACAAATGCAAGAGCTGTTTAATATCTCTTAAGTGTCAGTGAATCAAAGTTTCTAGAGGATAATAAGGAAAACAATTGTTTTTTTTCCCACTGAAACGATAATACTAATAATGCAATATAAAAATAATATTAAAAGGTATAGGAAAGTCAAAATTAAGCTTGCATTATTCAGATAGAGCGTGCCATTTTAAAATACTTTTAAATTCACTTCTATTTTCAAATGTGCTTTGTTCTCTTTGAATCCCTTGTAGAAAAAGAATACGCACATATCCTACACTAGTGGGAGGTAGCTGCTGATTGGTGCCTACACACATTTGCCTCTTATGATTGGCTAACTAGATGTGTTCAACTAGCGGCCAATAGTGCAATGCTGTTCCATCAGCAAAGGATAACAAGAGAATGAAGCAAATTTATAACAGAAGTAAATTAAAAGATGTTTAAAATTGTATGTTCTGTCCAAATCCAGAAAGAAAATGTTGGGGTTTCGTGTCTCTAACAATAAAAAAAAAGTAAATTTACGCTTACCTGATAAATTGATTTCTTCTATGGTAAGAAGAGTCCACGGATTTATCCTTTACTTGTGGAATATTATCCTCCTGCTAACAGGAAGTGGCAAAGAGCACCACAGCAGAGCTGTCTATATAGCTCCTCCCTTAGCTCCACCCCCCAGTCATTCGACCGAAGGTACAGGAAGAAAAAGGAGAAACTACAAGGAGCAGAGGTGACTGAAGTTTAAATAAAAAAAATATAATCTTAAAATGACAGGGCGGGGCGTGGACTTGTCTTACCATAGAAGAAATCAATTTATCAGGTAAGCATAAATTTACTTTTCTTCTATAAAGGTAAGACGAATCCACGGATTCATCCTTTACATGTGGGATACAATACCAAAGCTACAGGACACGGATGAACGGGAGGGACAAGACAGATGGTTAAACAGAAGGCACCACTGCTTGAAGAACTTTTCTCCCAAAAATAGCCTCCGAAGAAGCAAAGGTATCAAATTTGGAAAATTTGGAAAAGGTATGAAGCGAAGACCAAGTCGCAGCCTTACAAATCTGTTCAACAGAAGCATCATTTTTAAAAGCCCATGTGGAAGCCACCGCTCTGGTAGAGTGAGCTGTAATTCTTTCAGGAGGCATGCCAAACGGATGATGCTTTACAGCCAAAAAGAAAGAGAGGTAGCCGTAGCTTTTTGACCTCTACGTTTTCCAGAATAGACAACAAACAAAGAAGATGTTTGACGGAAATCTTTGGTCGCTTGCAAGTAAAACTTTAAAGCACGAACCACGTCCAAGTTGTGCAATAGACGCTCCTTCTTAGAGGAAGGATTAGGACACAGAGAAGGAACAACAATTTCCTGATTAATATTCTTATTAGTAACAACCTTAGGAAGGAATCCAGGTTTGGTACGCAAAACCACCTTATCAGCATGGAAAACAAGATAAGGCGAGTCGCATTGCAATGCAGATAGTTCAGAAACTCTTCAAGCCGAAGAGATAGCAACTAAAAACAGACCTTTCCAAGATAGGCGCTTAATATCTATGGAATACATAGGTTCAAACGGAACCCCTTGAAGAATCGTAAGAACTAAATTCAAACTCCATGGCGAAGCAACAGGTTTAAACACAGGCTTGATTCTAACTAAAGCCTGACAGAACGACTGAATGTCTGGAACATCTGCCAGACGTTTGTGCAGTATAATTGATAAAGCAGATATCTGTCCTTTTATGGAACTAGCTGATAGCCGCTTCTCCAATCCTTCTTGGAGAAAGGACAAAATCATAGGAATCCTGATCTTAGTGCATGAGTAGTTTTTGGATTCATACCAATAAAGATATTTATGCCATATCTTATGATAAATTTTCCTGGTGACAGGCTTTCGAGCCTGAATCAAGGTATCTATGACCGACTCAGAGAACCCCCGCTTGTATAAGATCAAGCGTTCAATCTCCAAGCAGTCAGTCGCAGAGAAACTAGATTTGGATGCTGGAATGGACCTTGAATCAGAAGGTCCTGTCTCAGTGGCAGAGTCCATGGTGGAAGAGATGACATGTCCACCAGGTCTACATACCAAGTCCTGCGTGGCCACGCAGGTGCTATCAAAATCACCAAAGCTCTCTCCTGTTTGATTCTGGCAATCAAACGAGGAAGGAGAGGAAATGGTGGAAACACATAAGCCAGGTTCTATCAGTACTGCCTTAGGATCCCTTGACCTGGACCCGTAACGAGGAAGTTTGGCATTCTGAATAGAGACACCATCAGATCCAATTCTGGTGTGCCCCATTGCTGAATCAATTGTGCAAACACCTCTGGATGGAGTTCCCACTCCCCCGGATGAAAAGTCTGACGACTTAGAAAATCTGCTTCCCAGTTCTCCACCCCTGGGATATAGATTGCTGATAGATGGCAAGAGTGAGTCTCTGCCCATCAAATTATTTTGGTAACCTCTATCATCACTAGAGAACTCTTTGTTCCCCCCTGATGATTGATATATGCTACAGTCGTGATATTGTCCGACTGGAATCTCTTGAATCTGGCCGATGCCAACTGAGGCCACGCCTGAAGCGCGTTGAATATCGCTCTCAGTTCTAGAATATGTATCGGGAGGAGAGCCTCCTCCTGAGTCCACAATCCCTGTGCTTTCAGGGAATTCCAGACTGCACCCTAGCCCAACAGGCTGGCGTCCGTCGTCACTATGACCCATGCTGGCCTGCGGAAACACATTCCCTTGGACAGATGATCCAGTGACAACCACCAAAGAAGAGAGTCTCTGGTCTCTTGGTCCAGATTTATCTGAGGAGATAAATCTGCATAATACCCATGTCCATTGCCGCTACCATTAAGCCGATTACCTCCATACACTGAGCCACTGACGGGCAGGGAATGGAATGAAGAGCTCGGCAGATGGATACAATTTTTGATTTCCTGACCTCCGTCAGAAAAATTTTCATGTCCACCGAATTTATCAGAGTTCCCAGGAAAGTAACTCTTGTGAGAGGGATAAGTGAACTCTTTTTTACGTTCACCTTCCACCCGTGAGATCTTAGAAAAGCCAACACGATGTCCGTGTGAGACTTGGCTAGTTGGAAAGTTGACGCCTGGATTAAGATATCATCCAGATAAGGCGCCACAGCTATGCCCCGCGGCCTTAGAACCGCCAGAAGGGACAGTAGCACCTTTGTGAAAATTCTGGGAGCTGTGCCCAACCCGAAGGGAAGAGCCACAAACTGGTAATGCTTGTCCATAAAGGCGAACCTGAGGAACTGGTGATGATCTTTGTGGATAGGAATCTGTAGATATGCATCCTTTAAGTCCCCGGTGATCATATATTGACCCTCCTGAATTTATTCTTACCTGATAAATTTCTTTCTCCAACGGTGTGTCCGGTCCACAGCGTCATCCTTACTTGTGGGAATATTCTCTTCCCCAACAGGAAATGGCAAAGAGCACAGCAAAAGCTGCCCATATAGCCCCTCCTCTGGCTCCGCCCCCCCAGTCATTCGACCGACGGTTAGGAGAAAAAAAGGAGAAACTATAGGGTGCCGTGGTGACTGTAGTGTATAGAGAAAGAAATTTTTCAAACCTGATAAAAAAAACAGGGCGGGCAGTGGACCGGACACACCGTTGGAGAAAGAAATTTATCAGGTAAGCATAAATTCTGTTTTCTCCTACATTGGTGTGTCCGGTCCACGGCATCATCCTTACTTGTGGGAAACAATACCAAAGCTTTAGGACACGGATGAAGGGAGAGAGCAAATCAGGTTACCTAAACGGAAGGCACCACGGCTTGCAAAACCTTTCTCCCAAAAATAGCCTCCGAAGAAGCATAAGTATCGAATTTGTAAAATTTGGCAGTAGCTTTTTGTCCTCTCCTCTTACCAGAGTAAACAACAAACAAAGATGAAGTTTGTCTGAAATCCTTTGTTGCGTCTAAATAGAACTTTAAAGCACGGACCACATCTAAATTGTGTAACAAACGTTCTTTCTTTGAAACTGGATTCGGACACAGAGAAGGAACAACTATTTCCTGGTTAATATTCTTGTTGGAAACAACTTTTGGAAGAAAACCAGGTTTGGTACGCAAAACGACCTTATCTGAATGGAACACCAGATAGGGTGGATCACACTGCAAAGCAGATAATTCAGAAACTCTTCTAGCAGAAGAAAAAGCAACCAAAAACAGAACTTTCCAAGATAGTAACTTGATATCTATGGAATGTAAAGGTTCAAACGGAACCCCTTGAAGAACTGAAAGAACTAAATTTAGACTCCAAGGAGGAGTCATGGGTCTGTAAACAGGCTAACAGGCTTGATTCTGACCAAAGCCTGTACAAAAGCTTGTACATCTGGCACAGCTGCCAGGCGTTTGTGTAACAAAACAGATAAAGCAGAAATCTGTCCTTTTAGAGAACTCGCTGACAACCCTTTATCCAAACCCTCTTGGAGAAAGGAAAGAATCTTAGGAATTTTAATTTTACTCCAGGAGAATCCCTTGGATTCACACCAACAGATATATTTTTTCCATATTTTATGGTAAATCTTTCTAGTCACAGGTTTTCTGGCTTGGACCAGAGTATCTATCACTGATTTGAAAACCCACGCTTGGATAAAATCAAGCGTTCAATTTCCAAGCAGTCAGCTGCAGAGAAACTAGATTTGGATGTTCGAATGGACCTTGTACTAGAAGATCCTGTCTCAAAGGTAGCTTCCAAGGTGGAGCCGATGACATATTCACCAGGTCTGCATACCAAGTCCTGCGTGGCCACGCAGGAGCTATCAGAATCACCGAGGCCTTCTCCTGTTTGATCCTGGCTACGAGCCTGGGAAGGAGAGGAAACGGTGGAAACACATAAGCTAGGTTGAACGACCAAGGCACCACTAATGCATCCACTAGAGTCGCCTTGGGATCCCTGGATCTGGACCCGTAGCAAGGAACTTTGAAGTTCTGACGAGACGCCATCAGATCCATGTCTGGAATGCCCCATAATTGAGTTAACTGGGCAAAGACCTCCGGGTGGAGTTCCCACTCCCCTGGATGGAAAGTCTGACGACTCAAATAATCCGCCTCCCAGTTGTCTACTCCTGGGATGTGAATTGCAGATAGATGGCAGGAGTGATCCTCCGCCCATTTGATGATCTTGGATACCTCTCTCATCGCCAAGGAACTCTTTGTTCCTCCCTGATGGTTGATGTAAGCTACAGTCGTCATGTTGTCCGACTGGAATCTTATGAATCCGGCCTTCGCTAGTTGAGGCCAAGCCCGGAACGCATTGAATATCGCTCTCAGTTCCAGGATGTTTATCGGGAGAAGACTGGCGTCGGTCGTGACAATGACCCACTCTGGTCTGCGGAAACTCATTCCCTGAGACAGGTGATCCTGAGTCAACCACCAACGGAGTGAGTCTCTGGTTAACTGGTCTACTTGAATCTGGGGAGACAAGTCTGCATAATCCCCAATCCACTGTCTGAGCATGCACAGTTGCAATGGTCTTAGATGAATTCGAGCAAAAGGAACCACATCCATTGCTGCCACCATTAGACCTATTACTTCCATGCACTGAGCTATGGAAGGCTGAGGAATAGAATGAAGAACTTGACAAGCCTTTAGAAGCTTTAATTTTCTGACCTCTGTCAGAAAGATCTTCATTTCTACAGAATCTATTATTGTTCCCAGAAAGGGAACTCTTGTAGACGGGGACAGGGAACTCTTTTCCACGTTCACCTTCCACCCGTGAGACTTGAGAAAGGCTAATACAATGTCTGTATGAGCCTTTGATCTGGAAAGGGACGACGCTTGGATTAGAATGTCGTCTAGGTAAGGTGCCACTGCAATGCCCCTCTGTCTTAGAAACGCTAGAAGGGACCCTAGCACCTTTGTGAAGATTCTTGGAGCAGTGGCTAAACCAAACGGAAGAGCCACGAACTGGTAATGTTTGTCCAGAAAGGCGAACCTTAGGAACTGATGATGATCTTTGTGGATAGGAATATGTAGGTACGCATCCTTTAACTCCACGGTAGTCATATATTGACCCTCCTGGATTGTAGGTAAAATAGTTCAAATGGTTTCCATTTTGAACTATGGAACTCTGAGGAATTTGTTTAGAATTTTTAAATCCAGAATTGGTCTGAATGTTCCCTCTTTTTGGGAACTACAAACAGGTTTGAGTAAAACCCCTGACCTTGTTCCGCTGTTGGAACTGGGTGTATCACTCCCATCTTTAATAGGTCTCCTACGCAATGTAAGAATGCCTGTCTATTTATCTGGTCTGAAGATAAGCGAGACATGTGGAACCTTCCCCTTGGAGGAAGTTCCTTGAATTCTAGAAGATAACCCTGAGAGACTATTTCTAGTGCCCAGGGATCCGGAACATCTCTTGCCCAAGCCTGAGCAAAGAGAGAAATTCTGCCCCCTACTAGATCCGGTCCCGGATCGGGGGCTACCCCTTCATGCTGTCTTGGTAGCAGCAGCAGGCTTCTTGGCCTGTTTACCCTTGTTCCAGCCTTGCATTGGTTTCCAAGCTGGCTTAGCCTGGGAAGCGTTACCCTCTTGTCTAGAGGCTGCAGAGTTAGGAGACGGTCTGTTCCTGAAGTTACGAAAGGAACGAAAATTCAACTTATTCTTAGCCTTAAAAGGCCTATCCTGTGGGAGGGCATGGCCCTTTCCCCCAGTGATGTCTGAAATAATCTCCTTCAATTCTGGCCCAAAAAGGGTCTTACCTTTGAAAGGAATATTAAGCAATTTTGTCTTGGAAGATACATCCGCCGACCAAGACTTTAGCCAGAGCGCTCTGCGCGCCACAATTGCAAACCCCGAATTTTTCGCCGCTAACCTCGCCAATTGCAAAGCGCCATCTAAAATAAAGGAATTAGCTAACTTAAGTGCGTGAATTCTGTCCATTACTTCCTCATATGGAGTCTCCTTATTGAGCGACTTTTCTAGTTCATCGAACCAAAAACATGCTGCCGTAGTGACAGGAATAATGCACGAAATTGGTTGGAGGAGGAAACCTTGCTGAACAAAAATCTTTTTAAGCAAACCCTCCAATTTTTTATCCATAGGATCTTTGAAAGCACAATTGTCCTCAATGGAAATAGTTGTGCGTTTGGCTAGCGTAGAAACTGCCCCCTCAACCTTAGGGACTGTTTGCCATGCGTCCTTCCTTGGGTCGACCATGGGGAACATTTTCTTAAATATAGGAGGTGGGACAAAAGGTATGCCTGGTTTCTCCCACTCCTTAGTCACTATGTCCGCCACCCTTTTAGGTATCGGAAAGGCATCAGGGTGCACAGGGACCTCTAGGAATTTGTCCATTTTGCACAATTTTTCTGGAATGACCAAAGAGTCACAATCATCCAGAGTAGTTAGTACCTCCTTGAGTAAGGCGCGGAGATGCTCTAACTTAAATTTAAACGTCACAACATCAGGTTCTGCCTGTTGAGAAACTCTTCCTGAATCAGAAATTTCTCCCTCCGACAAACCCTCCCTCACTGCCAATTCTGACTGGTGTGAGGGTATGACAGAGAAATTATCGTCAGCGCACTCTTGCTCTACTGTATTTAAAACTGAGCAATCACGCTTTCTTTGAAATGCTGGCATTTTGGATAAAATATTAGCTATAGAATTATCCATTACTGCCGTTAATTGTTGCATAGTAACAAGCATTGGCGCGCTAGATGTACTAGGAGTCGCCTGCGCGTGCATAACTGGTATTGACACAGAAGGAGAGGATGGTGAACTACCCCCACTACCTTCATTTGAGGAATCATCTTGGGCAACCTTATTAAATGTGACAGTACTGTCCTTACTTTGTCTGGACGCCATGGCACAATTATCACATACATTTGAAGGGGGGACCACCTTGGCCTCCATACATATAGAACATGTTCTATCTGAAGGTACAGACATGTTAGACAGGCTTATACAGGCTATTAATGCAATAAAACCGTTTTTAAACAAAACCGTTACTGTCTCTTTAAATGTTAAACAGAGCACACTTTATTTCTGAATGTGTGAAAAACTATGAAGGAAATATCCAATCTTTACCAAATTTGCACCCTAGTGTCTTAATGCTTTAAAAGTATTGCACCCCAAATGAGGAAACCGGAGCTGTTTTATCAATTAACAATTTTAAACCAACTACAGTCCCAGCCACAGCGTTTGCTGCGGCTTCACTTGTCCTTGGGGGTTATTCGCTACAGAAATAAGCCTTCCAGGAACGTTTTTAATGGCCACCAGACCCTCTCACATGAAGCTGCATGCACTGCATCCAAAAGAAACTGCGCAATTAAGGCGCGAAAATGAGGCTCTGCCTACTAGAGTGAAAGGCCCTTCCTGACTGGGAAAGGTGTCTAAACGACTGCCTGACGCTTAAAAACGCTACCAAATTGGGGCGGAGCCTGACCACGCAGGGAGATGGTCGCACACTGAAAGGGCTCCCATCTCCCAAGCCAGTAAAAATCACTTTTTTGGCATCACAACTCTCCCTAAAACCTGCAACTAACATGGACAGAGGTCAAGGGGGATGACCGACACAAGTTAAAAGTTTGGAGCAACACAGACGAGTAAGGACTTCATACATCTGAACGACGCGGCAAAGAAGAACACGCCGCCCCAAAATAAAGGCCTTAAACTTCTGTAACACACATCGCCTGCATCCACGCTCGAACCGAGCGATAGACAGAGACGCCAGAAGGGACCCGATCGCGGGCAGACAACAACTCAGGGGATCCACGGTGACCCACAGCGATCACGCATCAGAGAGGTGAGACTTCAGGAGCGGTTAACACCGGAGGGGGTCACGGGCCATTATCTAAGCACAGAACATAACCGGAGGTACTATACAAAACCTAACTGCATGAGCCGGGACACTACACACCTAAGCACCCTAACATCATAGTACCTAAGGCCTAGGTGCCTGATCTAAGAAGACAATAGTGCTTGAGGCCTAATAACCACGTGGGAAGCCGCGACCACAACTTGATCGCCCCACACCACATCACACCATCCCCTCTTACCAGAAAGACGAGATTAAGCAATCTCTATTAAAAAAAAAAAAAAAAAAAAGGGGGTATAAAAAAGACATAACAAGAAGAAGATAAACAGTTGGGAGTCCCGGATCTCTTACAGCGACATCCCCCATACAGGTTTGAGCCTTGAGGGATGCCTTGCAAAAAACAAAACAAAGCAGGACACTCTGGGCCCTCTAACCCCTTAAGCCAATTCTTAAAACCTGTCGACTCCAAAACTGATTCCCCTGACGAGAATATGGCCAACAAACAAACCACTACCACAGCTCAGGTGCTACAGATAGAAACCCCACAGACACCGTATCTTACAAAAAATGACATACAGCAGTTATCTTCTAAAGAAGATATTCAGGGAGTTCTGATGGAAATGAGATCTTTATTTGGGGATTTAAGAAAGGACCTGGGCGCTCTAGACAATAGAGTATTGAAGCTGGAAGAACACCAAGATACCATTACAGAAAAGGCTAAGCAACAAGAAGAGGATTTAAAGAGCCAGTCAGAACAAATCTTTTACTTGACAGACAAAATGGAAGACTTGGATAACAGATGTAGGCGCAACAACCTTAGGTTTAGGGGGGTCTCTGAATCAGTACATCCCCCTGCAATCGAAGGCTACTTGCAAGCTCTTTTTAAGATAATAAAAGGGGATCCCTTTGCTCAGGAGATACCAATAGAAAGGGCTCACAGGGCTCTGAGGCCCAAACCACCCTTAAAGGCCCCTCCTAGAGACATTATAGTTAAATTTCTAAGTTTCAAGGACAAGGAGGACATCCTTAAAAACGCCAGATCCAAACAACCTATATCGCACGCAGGGGAGGAAATCCAAATCTTTTCTGACCTATCCCCAGTTACCCTCCAGAAAAGACGGGAACTTTCGCACATCACTGCACATCTTAGGAGACACAAGATCCCTTACCGCTGGGGGTTCCCAGTATCCATTATTGTGATTCACAATAACAAACCACTTATCTACAGACCAGGAACCGATCCAAAACTGTTCTATAGAGATTTGAATATTTTGGATAACAGGGAGCACATACCCCCCCACTTAAGGAGGGAAGACACAGCAGGACCCTCTACACCCACGGCTGAACCATCTTCAGATGAGTAGATAAAATTGCAGACTGTGTATTATTACTGGTAATTATGATTCTTCATTTTAGGAGACTGTAATATTATTGAACTGCCCTCTAGACTGCCACTATATATAATGGTGATTCTCTTTCTTATAAGTCCAACTCATTAACAATGGACATACACCACTATTCTCCACTCCTGTCATCCCTTGTACCCAATGGGACACACTGAGTCCTCCTGTCTACCCCAAGAAGAAAGGGTTGTCTGGATTTACCAGCCCTCTAGAACTTTGCAATATCCAACCTCTCTAAAATGTTTTAGACACTAATGTTTAGAATTTATTGGGATAATAGCTAGGAGTATTGTTTGACAGGCGATACATACACCTTTATGATACCCCCCCTCCTTCCCTCTTCCCCCCGCCTCCTATGCACTCTCTCCCCACTCTCCTCCTACCTTCTAATTACCCTTCTCCAACCTGTCACCTCCCTTATCCCTCACTCATACTCCCTCACTCATCTCCTCCCTCTCCCCCTTCATTCCCTATACCCTTCTTCCCCCTTCTAATCACACACTATATCAAGATGCTAAAATACCAGATAAGCATACTGTATTGAGATGTTATAAGTCATAATGAGAATAAGGTCTAAATATTTCAGGTCATAGAAACGAAATGCCTATGTTAAAAGCTTTCTATGTTATCTGTCTCGTGATCTTCTAATGTTATCCCTTCCCCATAGCATACTTAATCCTCCCTTATCTCCCTCTCTTCTTTCCCCTTTCCATCTCTCTCACCCTTTCTCATGATTCTGATATTACCCTCCTTTATCCCACAGCCCCCCTCATAATCCTCTCCTTCTTCTCTTTCTTCTCTCCTACTCTTTTACTCTCTGTTACCCCCTCACTCACTCTACCTATACTAGTCTTCACCCGCTCAATTCATCTCCCCCCCTCCCCACATACCCCCTCCCCCCTCTGATCCCTTCTCATCCCCCTCTTCTCTTCTCTGAATAATCACGACCGTTTAGCCTTAAAATATAAATGTTAAGTCCACCGACTGGAGGTACGCCATGCTATAGCTGATACTAGGTCAAAAACCTTCAGGCCTCAGGCTCTAGGTCACTTGTTAAAATCGCTGTCTGATTTTTTCTTCTCTTGGTTGTTTAATGTTTATAAATGTCTTACTGCAAATTCTAAAAATGATATGTGATAACAGATTTCAGAAATGTATGGCATGTGATCTCTTTATCTCTTTAGCAACCCTACCTTATCCACTTCTCTAGTATACTTCTTCTCCCCTACCTTTCTCCCTCCCTACTACCTCTCCTCCCTTACCCCTCACCTATTATCTCCTCTTCTCTTCCCCTCATGTCCTTATACCATGACTCCTCTCCTCTTCCTCCCTCTCCCTCCTTCACTCATTTTCATTTTTCTACCCCCAACGACAATATTGGCTACATTTAACTCAGCCGTGCCCCATTTTCAGAGATCTATTGTGATATTATAAGTACCCGTTATGTAAGTTAAATGTTACAGTTTCAAGGTGTGATTGTTTTTTATTTTCATCTTTTGTTTGGCCTCCTATTATCTTGGTATTGTGTCGGTTTGTCCCCCTCCGCTGCCGGCCAAGAGTCATTTGACTCTTCCCTCTTGGAGAGTGATTTCTTTATGGTTATTATTTACTGTGCTTGGAAGTACTACCCCTATATTGACTTTGCATACAGCAAGGTTGTCACTTTCCCTTCTCCTTCCACCAAGGTTTAATAGAGACATCTCCAAATTTGTCAATTCATCTAAAGCTTAAGTAGTATATAACCTTGGTTCTCTCTTTTCCTTAAACTCGTATCTTTCTTCTAAATCTTCTCCTAACCTCTCCTCATTCTCTGATCTATCCCTATCCCCCCCCTTTTTTTTTTTTTTTTTTTTTCTTCTCTTCCCATCCCTTCCCTTCCCCCCGAGCTAGAGCGTCAGACCCAAAATGACTCCTAAAGTCAGCAAATTTCAGGACCACTCCTTACAAATATCCACTATTAATACTAAAGGGTTAAACAACCCAGGGAAGCGATCTATCGCTTTCAGGGACCTCAACAAGCTTCATAGTCATATCCTAATGTTGCAGGAAACCCACTTCCAAAAGGGTAAAGAACCTAAATGGTACAATAAACAATACCCAGTTGCACACTTTGCATCTGGGCCAAATAAAAAAGCGGGAGTGGGAATCCTATTTCACAGATCACTACCAATTCAAATACTTCAAGTAGAAAAAGATCCAGCAGGTAGACATATACTAATCAAGGGCTCCCTGTACGGCCACCTAATAACCCTAATCAACATCTACGCCCCTAATCAGACCCAAATTGTTTTTTTCAGAAAAGTTGCCAACCTCATTCTAGATCACTCCCAGGGTGTCGTCTTCTTAGCAGGAGACTTTAATCTTTCCTTTGAGCCTCACATGGACTCCTCAAAAGGATCCTCCAAGGTTGCTATTAAAAAAATCAAAATAATCAAACATATTTTGCAGAGCCTCACACTCCATGACACATGGAGAACTTTGCATCCCCTAGAAAAGGATTATACCTTTTATTCAAATCCACACAATAGCTATACTAGAATCGATCATATATACACGGACCCCCTAGGTCTTTCCATCACGGGTGACTGCAATATTGGCCCTATCACCTGGTCTGATCATGCCCCGGTAACGTGCAGAATACTTTGGCCTGACATTCCAATTTCTCCCAAAATCTGGAGGCTAGACGACTCGCTGTTGAAAGATCCGATTTTTCTTGAATCATTACAAAAAGAAATCTCGGAATATTTCACCCTAAACTCTCATTCATCCTCTTCTAGACAGCTAGAATGGGAAGCACACAAAACAGTGACTAGAGGCTTACTAATTAAACAAAAGTCCAAACTTAACCGAGTAGCTAGGGAAAAACACTCTAATCTATTACAAACAATAACTACGCTAGAAGCTACCCACAAACAAAACCCCAACAATGATCAAGTCCTTAAAGACCTCCTAGACGCTAGACTCCAGCTTAAACAACATTTGAATGAGATTTACCAAAGAAAGGCTCTGTTTCTCAAACAATATTACTATGAAGGTGGTAATAAACCAGGGAAAATTTTAGCGAGAAACTTGAAAAGGAAGCAACTGACTACTTACATACACTCATTGGGATCCACAGAAGGAAAGATAGCTAAGGATAGTGTCACGATAGCGGAAACATTCCGGGCATATTATAACAAACTTTACAATCTGGGAGTTGATACCTCTCAAGAAAAACCCTCTTTAGGAGAGGATCTAAGTCATTATTTTCAGAACCTACAGCTACCAAAAGTTGATGAACAGTCTGCTGCCTCTCTAGGGTCAGAAATCTCATTAGAAGAGCTACAGCAGGCCATAAAAGATATTCCCTCTGGGAAAAGCCCTGGACCGGACGGTCTTACTTCCACATATTATAAAGAATGTTGTGGGGTACTAGCGGGTCACATGTTACAAATGTTTAACAAACTTAGAGACGAACCCACATTATCTAGAATGCTATTAGAGGTCCATATAACAGTTTTGGCCAAGCCAGGCAAACAGGCTACCTCTCCCGGCAACTTCAGACCCATATCCTTGATTAACGTAGATATGAAAATTTTGGCCAAAATATTAGCTAATAGATTGAACAAAATTCTCCCGAATTTGATTGATAGGGACCAAGTAGGATTTATCCCCGGAAGAGAGGCGAGAGATAATATCACTAAAGTAATCCAAATTATTAATTACGCGAAGATTTCCAATACCCCAATAGTATTATTTGCAACAGATGCAGAAAAGGCCTTCAACAGGGTAGGCTGGCCCTTCCTGCGAAAGGCGATGGAAGAGATGGATATTCCATCCTCCTTCCTAAATATGTCCATGGCCCTTTACTCGGCTCCGAACGCGAGGGTCCGAGTGAACGGGACACTCTCTGACACTTTTTACATCAGCAACGGGACGAGGCAGGGATGCCCTCTGTCGCCCTTGCTCTTTGCTATCTCAATTGAGGTATTGGCTCAAAAAATTAGGCTCAATGACAAAATCACAGGCATAAGGGTAGGGGACTTAGAGACTAAACAAGCTCTATACGCAGACGACGTTCTTTTTACTTTAACCAAGGCAGAAACATCCATCCCAGAACTCTTAAAAGAATTAGACTCCTATGGTAAGGTTTCAAATTTCCTTCTCAATCTAAACAAATCCGAACTTATGAATATAAATACCCCTCCGCAACATATAGTTACCCTCCAAGAAAGATATGCGATTCCCATAGCAAAACTCAAACTTAAATATCTAGGGATACATCTTACACCACGTATAGAAGACTTATTTAAACACAACTATATACCCCTAAAAGAGGAAATTGTTAGAGATTTATCGAGCTGGAAAAATAAACCTATCTCCTGGTTAGGGAGGATAGGAATATTTAAGATGAATATCCTTCCCAGAATTCTTTATTTTCTACAAGCTTTACCAATTCCACTACAGGAAGGATATTTAAAACAACTACAATCAATTATAGAACGATACATTTGGGCAAACATTAAACCAAGAATCCCAAAAAAGACAATGTATCTACCTAGGGAACGAGGGGGGCTAGGATTACCCAACCTAATGACATATAGGAGAGCGATACTCTTACAAAGAGTGGTTGAGTGGTCACATAATAATACAGATAAGGCTTGGATACATCTTGATAGACAGATATTTAAATTAAACAATGTAGGCACTTTAGCTTGGACCCCAATGATACACAGACCAAAAAATATATCTAAATTCCTAATAACTACAGAAACACTTTCAGAATGGGATAAAACAATAGCAACTAGTACTCACATCTCATCTAGAAACTCTCCTCTCACGCCAATTATTGAAAACCCCGAACTTCTGTACTGGAAACAGGGTTATCAAATCAAACAACCATACAGTCTCAGAACAGGGTCAATGTACTACCTTAGGGAGAATAACCGCCTCAAAACTCACGCCCAAATAGCGGAGACTCACACAGAAATATTCACCTCATGGCTCAATTATAATAGACTACTCCACTATATATCACACCACAAATCTAGGAAAGATCTAGGGAGAGATCCTACAATTTTTGAGGGACTATGCGTACTCCAAAGACCACCCAGACATCTTATTTCCATATTATATAAACTTGTAACCAATGACAAGGAAGCACTGCTACCCTCTTACACATTAGCATGGAATAAAGAATTATCCCATGAACTAGATGCAGAGGCCTGGACTAAGGCCTTTGAGCGCACAAAACGATCATCAATCTCCGCTAACATACAAGAGACAAATTTTAAACTCCTGAGCCGCTGGTACCTTACACCAGCTAGGCTCCATAAAATCTTCCCCTCCTTAAGTAGCTCCTGCTGGAGGGGCTGTGGAGGCGAGGGATCCTTATCGCACATATGGTGGTCTTGTCCCAAGCTAGGAAACTACTGGGATACTATTTTTAACACTATTTCAAATAAGCTACACATTCACATACCAAACTCACCTGAAAGCATACTGTTTTGTTCTCTCCCCAAAATCAAGGAACCGGCCAAAATGGCCCTTCTGCTAATAATGATCACGGGGGCTAAGAAACTCATACCCAAAAGATGGAAATCTCAAATTACCCCCACAATAGATGAGTGGAATAGGGAGGTATTGGAACTAATCTCTCTAGAAAGATACCACTTCCTCAAAATAAATAAACTCGATATACACGAGCTGATAATGGCAACATGGAAGGGTACTATTTAGATGGCGCCACCCCAAGAACCTCTGCCGCTCCCTTTCCCCCTTATCTCCCCCTCTCCCCCCCGGGTTTTTTTTTTTTTTTTTTTTTTTTTTTTTTTTCTCTTCTTCTTTCTCTCTCTCTCTCCCCTCCTTTCCTTCTTCTCTTATCTATCTCTTCTCTTACTCTTGTAGATCTCATTCATTGCACATATCACTTTAAGTACTTACCAACTGAGCATGATGCAATGGTAATGATGCAGGTCTCCCCATATGCACTATATACACCATAAATATAAAATTGGAAGGTACTCCAGGTATGACGCTCTCTTTTCCCTTTATCTTCTTGTTTTGTATTTGAGGCCAAAAACTCTAAGACATTGGTATTGAACCATAAAAATAAAGAGATAGACTTCTTATTGTATAGTTAGGACCGTATCACATTGTTTAACTCTTGTATATACTGTAAAGCTTGTTGGGAATCTAGATCCTGTTTCGAATATTGTAAACCTGTAAAAACCACAATAAAGCTTCTTTGAAAACTTAAAAAAAAAAAAAAAAAAAACGCTACCAAATTATTCTCAAGTTTTAAAACACTTCAAACCACATATAAATATTGAATAAAGCAATCGATTTAGCCCACAATAGTGTCAACCAGTATATAGCCCATTAATAAGCCTTCATTCTGTTATGAGTCTAAGAAAATGGCTTACCGATCCCAAAGAGGGAAAATGACAGTCTTCTAGCATTACTAAGTCTTGTTAGAAAATGGACTAGTCATACCTTGAGCAGAAAAGTCTGCAAACTGTTCCCCCCAACTGAAGTTCTCTGGGCTCAACAGTCCTGCGTGGGAACAGCAATTGATTTTAGTTACTGCTGCTAAAATCATACTCCTCTTTTAAACAGAACTCTTCATCCT
The DNA here is from genome assembly GCF_027579735.1 of Bombina bombina. NCBI lineage: Eukaryota > Metazoa > Chordata > Amphibia > Anura > Bombinatoridae > Bombina > Bombina bombina. The sequence goes on from NC_069503.1 coordinate 526,284,582, forward strand.
TTTCTGTTTTAGAGTAAATAGTACAAACCGGCACTATTTTAAAATAACAAACTCTTGATAGAAGAATAAAAAACTACAACTAACACCACATACTCTTCACCATCTCCGTGGAGATGCTACTTGTTCAGAGCGGCAAAGAGAATAACTGGGGGGCGGAGCCAGAGGAGGGGCTATATGGGCAGCTTTTGCTGTGCTCTTTGCCATTTCCTGTTGGGGAAGAGAATATTCCCAAAAGTAAGGATGACGCCGTGGACCGGACACACCAATGTTGGAGAAATAGTCCGAATGGTCTCCATCTTGAAGGAAGAATTTGTTTAGGATCTTGAGATCCAAAATTGGTCTGAAGGTTCCCTCTTTTTTGGGAACCACAAACAGATTGAAGTAGAAACCTTGCCCCTGTTCTTTTTTCGGAACTGGGCAGATCACTCCCATGGTATATAGGTCTTCTACACAGCGTAAGAACGCCTCTCTTTTTGTCTGGTTTACAGACAATTGAGAAATATGAAATCTCCCCCTTGGGGGAGAATTTTTGAAAACTAGAAGATACCCCTGGGTTACTATTTCTAAAGCCCAGGAGTCCTGAACGTCTCTTGTCCAAGCCTAAGCAAAGAGAGAAAGTCTGCCCCCTACTATATCCAGTCCCGGATCGGGGGCTACCCCTTCATGCTGTCTTGGTGGCAGCAGCAGGCTTCTTGGCCTGTTTACCCTTGTTCCAAGTCTGGTTAGGTCTCCAGACTGACTTGGATTAAGCAAAATTCCCCTCTTGCTTTGCGGCAGGGGAAGAGGTAGAGGGACCACCTTTGAAGTTTCGAAAGGAACGAAAATTATTTTGTTTGGTCCTCATCTTATTCGTCTTATCCTGAGGAAGGGCATGGCCTTTCCCTCCAGTGATGTCTGAAATTATCTCTTTCAGTTCAGGCCCGAATAGGGTCTTACCCTTGAAAGGGATGGCTAAAAGCTTAGCTTTTGATGACACATCAGACCAGGACTTAAGCCATAACGCTCTACGCGCTAAAATGGCAAAACCTGAATTCTTTGCTGCTAATTTAGCCAATTGAAAAGCGGCATCTGTAATGAAATAATTAACTAGCTTGAGAGCCCTAATTCTATCCAGAATATCATCTAATGGGGTCTCAACCTGAAGAGCCTCTTCCAGAGCCTAGAACCAAAAAGACGCTGCAGTAGTTACAGGAACAATGCACGCTATAGGTTGGAGAAGAAAACCTTGATGAACAAATATTTTCTTCAGAAGACCCTCTAATTTTGTATCCATAGGATCTTTGAAAGCACAACTGTCCTCAATAGGTATAGTTGTACACTTAGCCAGGGTAGAAATAGCTCCCTCCACCTTAGGGACCGTCTGCCACGAGTCCCGCACGGCGTCTGATATGGGAAACATTTTCTTAAAAGTAGGAGGGGGAGCGAACGATCTATCCCACTCCATAGTAACAATTTCTGAAATCCTCTTAGGGACCGGAAAAACATCAGTGTAGGCAGGAACCTCTAGGAATCTGTCCATTTTACACAATTTCTCTGGAACTACAATAGGGTCACAATCATCCAGAGTCGCAAAAACCTCACTGAGCAATAAGCGGAGGTGTTCTAGTTTGAATTTAAAAGCCGTCATATCTAAATCTGTCTGAGGGAACGTATTTCCTGAATCAGAAATCTCTCCCTCAGCCAGCAAATCCCTCACTTCAGAACATTGTGAGGGTACATCAGATATGGCTAATAAAGCGTCAGAGGGATCAGGGTTTGTTCTCACACCAGACCTACTGCGATTCCCCTGCAACCCAGGCAGCTTAGATAAAACCTCTGTGAGGGTAGTATTCATAAATGCGGCCATATCTTGCAGGGTGAAAGAATTAGACGCACTAGAAGTACTTGGCGTTGCTTGTGCGGGCGTTAACGGTTGTGACACTTGGGGAGAATTAGATGGCAAAACCCGATTCTCTTCTGACTGAGAATCATCCTGCGACATACTTTTAGTATCTAAAATATGTTCTTTACAATTTATTGACCTTTCAGTGCATGAGGGACACATTCTGAGTGGAGGTTCCACAATGGCTTCCAAACATATTGAACATTGACTTTCCTCAATGTCAGACATGTTGAACAGGCTAGTAATGACTACAAACAAGCATGAAAACACTTTATTTAGTGAAAAAAATAACAATCTTAAAAAACGGTACTGTGCTTTTAAGAGAAAAAAAGCATACATGTTCTGCAAAACAGCCTAAACATGTACCAAATTTTTCAAAATTTTGTATGTAGACACAACATAAGTAGTTAAGATTGCCCCACAAGGAATTTTAACATTTAACCCCTTAATTTGCAAACTGGATCGAAAATAGGCCCAGATCCGGAAAAAACACCCTCAACACCTTGCCACAGCCCTGCTGTGGCCCTACCTGCCCTCAGGGATCGAAAATGTGGGGTAAAAGCTTCGATTTGGCCCAAAACATACACCAGGGCCCTCAGGAGTTAGAGCTTGCTGATAAAACTAACTGTGCATCTCACTCGATGTCTCCTCTGCCTTAAAGAACCACACTAGAGCGGTTATAACTAGCCATGTGGATTCTGAGACCCAAAAGTTAAGCCATGTGTGCTCTCAATAAAGTTGCCCAAAACGTTATTGCCCACAAAAACGATAAAGCACTCTCAAATAAAAAAAAACGTTTGCTCACAAACATTTGCAATTCAGTGTCAACCATAATAGTAATTTGCCCCATATGCAAGCTAAGTAATGCACTTCTTTTGGCTCTAGGATCACTGCTTACCCTTACCCTCCTGGGTATAATGTCAGCCTTTCTGAAATACACAGTCTCTCCAGAAAAATATGACTGAACATACCTCACTGCTGCATAGCATGAAACTGTTCCTCACATTGAAGTTTCCTGTACTCCTCAGCCTCTGTGGGAACAGCAATGGACCTTAGTTACAAATGCTAAGATCTTCATCCTCCAGGCAGCAGTCTTCATCCATCTGCTGCCTGAGAGTAAATAGTACACACCGGTACCATTAAAAATAACAAACTCTTGCTTGAAGAAATTAAAAACTAATATTTTATCACCTCTTTCACTTTACCCTTCCTAGTACTTAGAGTAGGCAAAGAGAATGACTGGGGGGTGGAGCTAAGGGAGGAGCTATATAGACAGCTCTGCTGTGGTGCTCTTTGCCACTTCCTGTTAGCAGGAGGATAATATCCCACAAGTAAAGGATGAATCTGTGGACTCGTCTTACCTTTATAGAAGAAATGATAATAAAAAAAAAAAGGTTTCACTAGATTAACATTTTTATCTCCTCAAATTAGTTAGTTTCATAAATTATCCAGACACACATTTCTTCGCATAACCACAGCTACACATACACTTTGTCAAAATATCTTTCTTTATCCTTCTGTAAGCCTCACTTGTAATGTTAACAGTACTGAATGGCAACACTACTACATATAGGAAAGAGATGTGGCTATAAAACAACAGATAACAGCAATATATCCTGTTGCTACAGCCTGAGAAACAAAGACTAGATGAAAGCAGTGCAGTGGAAACTTTGTTATATAAACAAAACGTTATTGCCCACAAAAACGATAAAGCACTCTCAAATCAAAAAAACGTTTGCTCACAAACATTTGCAATTCAGTGTCAACCATAATAGTAATTGGCCCCATATGCAAGCTAAGTAATGCACTTCTTTTGGCTCTAGGATCACTGCTTACCCTTACCCTCCTGGGTATAATGTCAGCCTTTCTGAAATACACAGTCTCTCCAGAAAAATATGACTGAACATACCTCACTGCTGCATAGCATGAAACTGTTCCTCACATTGAAGTTTCCTGTACTCCTCAGCCTCTGTGGGAACAGCAATGGACCTTAGTTACAAATGCTAAGATCTTCATCCTCCAGGCAGCAGTCTTCATCCATCTGCTGCCTGAGAGTAAATAGTACACACCGGTACCATTAAAAATAACAAACTCTTGCTTGAAGAAATTAAAAACTAATATTTTATCACCTCTTTCACTTTACCCTTCCTAGTACTTAGAGTAGGCAAAGAGAATGACTGGGGGGTGGAGCTAAGGGAGGAGCTATATAGACAGCTCTGCTGTGGTGCTCTTTGCCACTTCCTGTTAGCAGGAGGATAATATCCTACAAGTAAAGGATGAATCTGTGGACTCGTCTTACCTTTATAGAAGAAATGATAATAAAAAAAAAAAGGTTTCACTAGATTAACATTTTTATCTCCTCAAATTAGTTAGTTTCATAAATTATCCAGACACACATTTCTTCGCATAACCACAGCTACACATACACTGTCAAAATATCTTTCTTTATCCTTCTGTAAGCCTCACTTGTAATGTTAACAGTACTGAATGGCAACACTACTACATATAGGAAAGAGATGTGGCTATAAAACAACAGATAACAGCAATATATCCTGTTGCTACAGCCTGAGAAACAAAGACTAGATGAAAGCAGTGCAGTGGAAACTTTGTTATATAAACAAGGGAAGAATGTAATTTTCCACTATGATAAAGACTGTACATTTCCTTTTCTGTATTTCAGGATACTAATTGGTCAGTTACCCTGTGACTGAAGAGTCCACTTCATGCAGTAGAGGTACAGCGAGAATGAGGGTGTTGTCATGAAGAGATTCTGTCCGTTCTATATTTCCGCTGTGTTAAGAAGATAAAAAAAAAAAAAAAGTTTCTCAAAGTTATTTTACAGTCCCACAGTATGAAGTAACCCACTTAATGAAACACTAAATATATCTTATAAAGACAGATGTTTATGGTGATTAATCAGGCATGGGAAACTAGCGCAAAACTGCTAGGGGTTACATCATCTATTTTATGTATACATCTGCAAATGCATTATGTTTAGTGATTAAGCAAATAAATAGATCTCAGTCAATAGTGTAATACGTTTAAATGGGATAGAAAAGTAAAAAATTAAATGTGCATGGGTGCATTTCGATGTGAAATATAAGCATTTTTGGAATATACTTTCATCAGCAAAAATGCCTTTAGTTAAAGATATTACTGTTTTTCTGTGGCATATGCACATATCCTGCTAGGGCCTGTGCACCAGTATTCAAACTCCAAGAGGCCTATTTATCAAATGTCTGTCGGACCTGATACGACAGTGCGGATCAGGTCCGACAGACATCGCTGAATGCGGAGAGCAATACGCTCTCCGTATTCAGCATTGCACCAGCAGCTCACAAGAGCTGTCAATCAGCAGGGAGGTGTCAATCAACCCAATCGTACTCGATCAGATTGAATTGTGGTCTTTAGACCGCTGCTTCATAACTGCTGTTTCTGGCGAGTCTGAAGACTCTGCAGAAACATGGGCCCACAAGCTCCATACGAAGCTTGAGAAATGGGCCTCCAAGCCTGCTTAGAGAGCTGGAAGTGGTGGGTATTGCCTCTGAAGATTTAATTTGTGTCATACAAGTGACTGCTGACTCAGTAGTGAAAGAGATGCAGCGTCGCTCAGTCCACGTCATACGGCTGAACAAATGATCTTTTCCAGGATCTTGAAAGCGGGTAATAGGTCAGTGTTAGAGAAGGACAGGCGGCACTCCAGGATAAAAGTTAAAAATTCATTCTTTATTCAAAGATTCTTTAAAATAACAACACTCATGTTGCAAACAAAAGGTGGAGGAGGAGGAAACCTTACATGTTTCGTACTCTGCGGCACTTAATCATAGGTATACCATGCAGTAGAGGTATACCTATGATTAAGTGCCGCAGGGTACCAAAAATGTAAGGTTTCCTCCTCCTCCACCTTTTGTTTGCAACATGAGTGTTGTTATTTTAAAGAATCTTTGAATAAAGAATGAATTTTTAACTTTTATCCTGGAGTGCCGCCTGTCCTTCTCTACAATTGACTGCTGACTCTCTGAGAAGGTTTGGTGCTTGAATACTGGTGCATATGCCACTGAAAAACAGTAATATTTTTTTTTACTAGAAGCATTTTTGCTAATTAAATTATGGTGCAAAAATGCTTATATTTCACATTTAAAGGCATCCATGCCCATTTCATTTTTGACCTTCTTATCCCTTTAAAATGTCTTATCAAAGTCTCAAAAGTGACATGCTTTTGCTCTCCAATTGGAATGGTATGTAAATACTTCTGTGAATTAACCCTTTCGTGCCAGGGTTAACTTGTCTACATCGGAACAACTGTTCCGATGTAAACAAATTGAAATCTCGCGATCGTGCAAGTGATCACGAGATTTCAATGATGGGATCGCATCAGGGGGCGTCCCTATGATGCTAGGCACGCACTCCAGACTGCGAGCCCATCAGGGAAGCACAAGTGGCTTCAGAAAAGCCAAGCGGTTAGGACGTTGTATTTCGTCCTTCGGTGCTAAAGCCCAGTAAAATTCGGGCGAAATACAACGTCTTAACACAGTGCAGTCAGTCTTGTCTGGGACAGAGTGCATACTTGTTTGACAAAGAATGGTAAATTCAATTTTCATGAACTGAGAATAAAGACTTGAAGTTGAGTTGAATTGGCCACATAAAAGTCATGTGCACATTTTACAGAATATTTGTAATTTTATTTTGCTGATATTTGTTCTTATATGTGCTGTGCTGGGCAGCATGCACATTTCTGTTTGCAGAGTTTCCATTTCCTTAGTAAGGGATTCTACAGTATTGAATTAATCTGTTGTAGAGAGCAGATGTTTTGATTACACAACTTTTTGACTCTTTAGAACAGTGCTTTCCAAACTGTGTGTCGTGACACATTAGTGTGTCGGCGGCAGTGTGTAGGTGTGTCCCTGCTTCAGCACAAACTTTTTTGAATTTAAAATTATTTTTAATTTTTCTTTTGGTTTCCCACTTTCTGCCTGCCTGCTATGCATATCACGTGATTGACACGTGATTGATACCTAGTGGGTCATAGATCATCTTAACCTATTGGCGCAGCTTAGCGGGAACTGAAACTATTCCCATTGGTGGCACATTGGCTCGTGACTGCACGTGTAGTCTCCTCAATCGCCTCGTGACTGCACATGTAGTCAGTGAGTGGGACAGCAATGTGTTTGCAGCGCGGGCAGTAGTCAGTCGGACTCGCAGAAGTCAAAAGTCAAAGTGTTGTTTTTTTTTGCAGCTACCTCTCAGTAGTGCATTGCTGCTCCTGCTCTTGATATGTGGATAGGAAGTGGAAGCTTAAAAATGCTTGATAATGAAATGCGAGTGTCTTTATCTAATATTCTACCCAATATTCAGAAACTGTGTTCATCCCATCAACCTCATACATCCCATTAAAATAGTAAGTAGCTATTGGTGCTATTAAACTTTTTTTTTTAATTCTTGCACACTTACATACTGTTACTTGTAAATACATTTCGTTATTATATAATTTATTTATGTGTCCATATCTCTTAAAAAAAGTTAGTTTAACCTCCTGTTTGCTAGTACAACTGAATTACTGTGTCCCAAAATGATGTAGGTCTAAAAAGTGTCACCAACATGAAAAGTTTGGAAAGCTCTGCTTTAGAATAATGAATCCATTCACAGTTGAGATTTGTTTGTAAGGTTTTCATATACATGACAGAAATGATCCTAAGTGCTATTTGCTGCAGAATGCCTGGGCATTGTCATTGTAATCATCTTTATATTTGCCATTGATATATCATTTAAAGGGGAACTGGGGATTAACATGTTCCAGTTAATTGGATAAAGGGAAGTCACTCAGTCTTCCTACCTGCCCATAGCAGGTAGCAAGCTAAATATCTTTATGTTCATGTATATCATGATGGTGCAAGAATGATTAATTGGAACATTAGAATATTCTCAGGCAGATCCATAGTAAAGAAAGACAAAATTGTAGCTCAAATATTCTGTGCAACTATTTACTTTAATGTGATAGGAAGGTCAATAGGAATGCATTTAAACTTTAAATATAATCCTTTTTGTAATATATTTCCATTAGCAAAAATGCTTCTATTAAAAGTCACAACTATTTTTCGGCAGCATATGCTGTGAGGGGCCACTCATCAATATTCAAACACCCCACCTTCCCAGAGAATCAGCAGTGATTTATATAATTGTTTCTCAACCGCGGTCCTCAAGTAGCCCCAACAGTCCAGGTTTTCATTATAGCTGAACCAGTGCACAGGTGAAATAATCAGCTGATGGGTGAGAGCAGGTTAGTAACCATGGTTACAGATCAGCTGATTACTTCACCTGTGCACTGGTTCAGCTATAATTAACAAATGGCCTGTTGGGGGTACTTGAGGACAGTTGTTGAGAAACACTGAATTATATAACACAAATTGAGTCTTTCCAGACACAATACACAACACCACCATCTCTCTGAGCTTGAATACTAATGCACAGGCCCTCACAGCATATGTGTGTATGATGCTGAAAAACAGTAATATATTTTGCTAGAAGCATTTTTGCTAATAGAAGCATATTGCACAACTGTACATTTTAGTTTTCCCCTTTCTATCCCTTTAAAGGGACATGAAAATTAAAAATTAAACTATTATAATTCAGATTAATATTTAGTGTTTAACCTCTTAACGACCGCAATGTACCACGTATGTTGCCGGTCATTAAGGGTTTCCTTGCTAAAAAAAGCGTGGGGCACGCCACTAGCAGCGGTACCACGCTATTGTACACAACACGAGCAGCAAGAGCGCACTATTAGAATTGCATTTCTAATAGTGCGGTCTTGCTGCTCGTGGCATGCTTTTTTTTTTTTTTTTAGCAAAGAAACCCTTAACGACCGGTGACATACATGGTACAGGGTACGTCACTGGTCCTTAAGGGGATAAATGTGCTTCTATTATCAAATTTTCCTGTTTGTTTTGGTTAAAACTTAGCTCATTTAGATGAGAGCAAGCAAAGGTTATTCTCAGGAGTGTGCATGTGTCTTAAACACTATACGGCAGCATTGTTTGTACCAACGTATGTAGCAATGCTGTACATAAAACAAGCAGCAATTTTAAAATGCCTGATAGAGCACTACTGCGTTACTAGGTTTTGGACTTAGAAATTGAGTTTTATAGACACAACTAAAATCTCTCATACCTTTGAGCAGTGACGAGGAAATACAGACCCTCCTCCTCTCCAGACAAGTGGGTGGTATCAAAAATGACACTAAAACCATACTGTAATAAAAGAGAAGAGAATGGTGATATTTTTGCTTTTGATAGGAAATATTAGTAGAGAAATTATTTCTAGAGATTAATTGCCTGCTGACAACTTCCAGTTATACTGATAGAGAACCTTTCTCCACAAGCTTGAAACAAAATCAAGTTATTTTTTTTTTAGGAAAGGAACATCTGTTTTTCAAAAGTTAGAACATTTCAATACATTTTAACATATTGTTTTACATGCAAGAAAGAAAATAAAGTAAAAATCTTTTTTCAAATATTTTCTCTAATCATATTTGTCTTAAAGGGACATTATTTGGATAGAACATACTATTTTAAACAACTTTCCAATTTACTTCTATCATCAAATTTGTTTTATTCTCTTGTTATCCTTTGCTGAAGGAACAGCATTGCACTACTGGCAGCTAGATGAACAAATCTAGTTAGCCAATCACAAGAGGCAAATGTGTGCAGGCACCAATCAGCACTAGTGTATGATATGCGCATATTCTTTTTCAACAAGGGATACTAAGAGTACAAAGCACATTTGAAAATAGAATTCATTTTAAAAGTGTCTTAAAATTGCATGCTCTATCTGATTCGTTCAAAATTTAATTTTGACTTTCCTATCCCTTTAAAAGCACCAAAGCACAAATTGCTTACATGGGCATTAACAGATAAACTTTCATTGTGGGCAAAGGGAAAGATTTTTTTTTGTATTCCAGGTACCAGACACAAAGTCCAATGAGGTCCCTTCCTCCCCTTTCTGTGTTGCTGTATGTAGATAACGGGTTGGTATCACTGTGATCTCTACTCCACAGATGGTAGACACTGGTGTAATAGGTTGGCAGGCACGTTCCTATTGGCTAGCTGTTTATTAGGCTGTTAACTTGTTAAGTTTTGTCAGTGGATCTTGGTTGCTTGACTAAGACAGTGCTATTTATAACTGCATTTCCAATACACTTTCACAGAATACAAGGCTCAGCTGTGTAGCTAGAACACACTACAGCAGGTTACACATTTCAGTTGTGTTACTGGAATCAATGAACTTCACAGACGTTTTATGGTACTCTGATTTGGCTGTGACTCATATATCTAGAATATAGACTCTGTCCACTGTAGAAGTGCTGAAGATCCCTGCTGGTTCTTAGCTCCTAAAGGTCTAAGGACCATCCAAGCCATGCTGACAACTTCTTCCCTACAGTTACCCTTGCACCAGGCTCCCTGCCTGATGGTTGCTTATACCTAAGACCACAGTACAGTTTTTGCCTATTCTTTCCACCTTCCTCTGGCCACAGATTCCATTCTGGATCCTCATTCCTGTCTAGGAAAATAGCAGCAGTGACTCCAGAAGTCACCTGCTCCCTACAGCACCCCATCCAATGAAAAAAAAAAAGATATTTATATTTTCAATTCATATTTATTTCTAAACAGTTTTTATAATGTTAAATTATCTTAACGTCCTACTAAATAATTTGATTTAATTTTATGAGATAGTTTGCTAAATGGGATGTAGAACTATAGAAAGTATCACATTATTTGAATTCTATTTTAAATTAAATATGAAAGAGGCCAGCAAAACACACAGTGACAGAAACTCCCTTTCTTATAATCACGTAAAAAATATTTTACATGCATAGGCAGATTTTTGGACTTGTGTTAGAGGGACAATCCACTGTGAAATGTCATCTGTCAATTTGTTTCTTTACTGACTAGAAAGCAAGGTTAGAAACATAAAAAACACAATTTATGCTTACCTGATAAATTTATTTCTCTTGTGGTGTATCCAGTCCACGGATCATCCATTACTTGTGGGATATTCTCATTCCCAACAGGAAGTTGCAAGAGGACACCCACAGCAGAGCTGTAATATAGCTCCTCCCCTAACTGTCATAGCCAGTCATTCGACCGAAAACAAGCCGAGAAAGGAGGAACCATAGGGTGCAGTGGTTACTGTAGTTTAAATTTAAAAATTACCTGCCTTAAAATGACAGGGCGGGCCGTGGACTGGATACACCACAAGAGAAATAAATTTATCAGGTAAGCATAAATTGTGTTTTCTCTTGTAAGGTGTATCCAGTCCACGGATCATCCATTACTTGTGGGATACCAATACCAAAGCTAAAGTACACGGATGAAGGGAGGGACAAGGCAGGAACTTAAATGGAAGGAACCACTGCCCGTAAAAACCTCTCTCAAATATAGCCTCTGAAGAAGCAAAAGTATCAAATTTGTAAAATTTTGAAAAAATATGAAGCGAAGACCAAGTCTTCGCATTGCAAATCTGATCAAAAGAAGCCTCATTTTTAAAGGCCCAAGTGGAAGCCACAGCTCTAGTGGAATGAGCTGTAATCCTTTCAGGAGGCTGCTGTCCAGCAGTCTCATAGGCTAAGTGGATTAAGCTTCTTAGTCAAAAAGAAAAAGAGGTTGCCGAAGCCTTTTGACCTCTCCTCTGTCCAGAGTAGACAACAAACAAAGCAGATGTTTGACGAAAATCTTTAGTAGCTTGTAAGTAAAACTTTAAAGCACGTACCACGTCCAGATTGTGTAACACAAGGATGGAACAACAATCTCTTGATTGATATTCTTGTTAGATACCACCTTATGTAAGAACCCAGGTTTGGTACGCAGGACTACCTTATCCGTATGAAAAATCAGATAAGGAGAATCACATTGTAAGGCAGATAGCTCAGACTCTACGAGCCGAGGAAATAGCTACCAAAAAAAGAACTTTCCAAGATAAAAGCTTGATCTATGGAATGAATAGGTTCAAACGGAACTCCTTGAAGAACCTTAAGAACCAAGTTTAAGCTCCATGGTGGAGCAACAGGTTTAAACACAGGCTTGATTCTAACTAAAGCCTGACAAAATGCCTGAACGTCTGGAACATCTGCCAGACGCTTAATTAGCTGACAATCCTTTTTCCAAACCTTCTTGGAGAAAAGATAATATCCTAGAAATCCTGACCTTACTCCATGAGTAACCCTTGGATTCACACCAATAAAGATATCTATGCCATACCTTATGGTAAATTTTCCTGGTGACAGGCTTTCGTGCCTGTCTTAAGGTATCAATAACTGACTCGGAGAAGCCACGCTTTGATAAAATCAAGCGTTCAATCTCCAGGCAGTCAGCCTCAGAGAAATTAGATTTGGATGGTTGAAAGGACCCTGAAGTAGAAGGTCCTGTTTCAGAGGCAGAGACCATGGTGGAAAGGATGACATGTCCACTAGATCTGCATACCAGGTCCTGCGTGGCCACGCAGGTGCTATCAGAATCACCGATGCTCTCTCCTGCTTGATCTTGGCAATCAGTCGAGGGAGCAGAGGAAACGGTGGAAACACATAAGCCAGGTTGAAAGACCAGGGCGCTGCTAGAGCATCTATCAGTGTCGCCTTGGGATCCCTGGACCTGGATCCGTAACACGGAAGCTTGGCGTTCTGGCGAGACGCCATGAGATCCAGTTCTGGTTTGCCCCAACGATGAATCAGTTGTGCAAATACCTCCGGATGGAGTTCCCACTCTCCCGGATGAAAAGTCTGACGACTTAGAAAATCCGCCTCCCAGTGCTCTACACCTGGGATATGGATAGCTGATAGGTGGCAAGAGTGAATCTCTGCCCAGCTAACTATTTTTGAAACTTCTAACATCTCTAGGGAACTTCTCGTTCCCCCTTGATGGTTGATGTAAGCTACAGTCGTGATGTTGTCCGACTGAAATCTGATGTACCTCAGAGTTGCTAACTGAGGCCAAGCCTGAAGAGCCTTGAATATCGCTCTTAGTTCCAGAATATTTAATGGAAGGAGAGACTCCTCCTGAGTCCACGATCCCTGAGCCTTCAGGGAATTCCAGACTGCACCCCAACCTAGAAGGCTGGCATCTGTCGTAACAATTGTCCAATCTGGCCTGCGAAAGGTCATACCTTTGGACAGATGGACCCGAGATAGCCACCAGAGAAGAGAATCCCTGGTCTCTTGGTCCAGATTCAGTTGAGGGGACAAATCTGTGTAATCCCCGTTCCACTGACTGAGCATGCATAGTTGCAGCGGTCTGAGATGTAAGCGTGCAAACGGCACTATGTTCATTGCCGCTACCATTAAGCCGATTACTTCCATACACTGAACCACCGAAGGGCGCGGAATGGAATGAAGAACCCGGCAGGAATTTAGAAGCTTTGATAACCTGGACTCCGTCAGGTGAATTTTCATTTCTACAGAATCTATCAGAGTCCCTAGAAAGGAAACTCTTGTGAGTGGGGATAGAGAACACTTTTCCTCGTTCACTTTCCACCCATGCGACCACAGAAATGCCAGTACTACGTCCGTATGAGACTTGGCAATTTGGAAGTTTGACGCCTGTATCAGGATGTCGTCTAAATAAGGGGCTACTGCTATGCCCCGCGGCCTTAGGACCGCCATAAGCGACCCTAGAACCTTTGTAAAGATTCTTGGGGCTGTAGCTAATCCCAAGGGAAGAGCTACAACTGGTAATGCCTGTCTTGAAAGGCAAACCTGAGAAACCGATGATGATCTTTGTGTATCGGAATGTGAAGATAAGCATCCTTTAGATCCACTGTAGTCATATATTGACCCTCCTGGATCAGTGGTAGGATGGTACGAATAGTTTCCATCTTGAACGACGGAACTTTGAGGAATTTGTTTAAGATCTTTAGATCCAAAATTGGTCTTAAGGTTCCCTCTTTTTTGGGAACCACAAACAGATTTGAGTAAAAACCCTGTCCCTGTTCCTCCTTTGGAACTGGATGGATCACTCCCATAACTAGGAGGTCTCGTACACAGTGTAAGAATGCCTCTCTCTTTATCTGGTGTGCAGATAATTGTGAAAGGTGAAATCTCCCTTTTGGGGAGGAAGCTTTGAAGTCCAGAAGATATCCCTGGGATATAATTTCCAACGCCCAGGGATCCTGAACATCTCTTGCCCACGCCTGGGCAAAAAGTGAAAGTCTGCCCCCTACTAGATCCGTTCCCGGATAGGGGGCCGTTCCTTCATGCTGTCTTAGAGGCAGCAGCAGGCTTTTTTACCTGCTTACCTTTTTTCCAGGTCAGGTTTGGTCTCCAGACCGTCTTGGATTGAGCAAAAGTTCCCTCTTGTTTAGCATTAGAGGAAGTTGATGCCGCACCTGCCTTGAAGTTTTGAAAGGCACGAAAATTAGACTGTTTGGCCCTAGATTTGGACCTGTCCTGAGGAAGGGCATGACCTTTTCCTCCAGTGATATCAGCAATAATCTCCTTCAACCAGGCCCGAATAGGGTCTGCCCCTTGAAGGGAATGTTAAGTAGCTTAGATTTTGAAGTCACGTCAGCTGACCATGATCTAAGCCATAGCGCTCTGCACGCCTGTATAGCAAAACCAGAATTCTTAGCCGTTAGTTTAGTCAAATGAACAATGGCATCAGAATAAAAGAATTGGCTAGCTTAAGTGCTCTAAGTTTGCCAAGTATGTCATCCAATGGTGTCGCTACCTGTAAAGCCTCTTCCAGAGACTCAAACCAGTACGCCGCAGCAGCAGTGACAAGGGGCTGTAGGATAAAACCTTGTTGAATAAATATTTTCTTAAGGTAACCTCTAATTTTTTATCCATTGGATCTAAAAAAAAAAAGCACAACTGTCCTCGACAGGGATAGTAGTATGCTTTACTAGAGTAGAAACTGCTCCCTCCACCTTAGGGACTGACTGCCATAAGTCCCGTGTGGTGGCGTCTATTGGAAAAAATTTTCTAAAAATAGGAGGGGAAGAGAACGGCACACCTGGTCTATCCCATTCCTTATTAATAATTTCTGTAAACCTTTTAGGTATTTGGAAAAACATCAGTACACACCGGCACTGCAAAGTATTTATCCAGTCTACACAATTTCTCTGGCACTGCAATGGTATCACAGTCATTCAGAGCAGCTAAAACCTCCCTAAGCAACACGCGGAGGTGTTCAAGCTTAAATTTAAATGTAGAAATATTAGAATCAGGTATCTTTCCTGAGTCATTAACATCACCCACTGACTGAAGCTCTCTTTCCTCAGCTTCTGCATATTGTGAGGCAGTATCAGACATGGTTCTTAAAACGTCAGTATGCTCTGCATTTTGTCTCACCCCAGAGCTATCTCGCTTACCTCTAAGTTCAGGTAGTCTGGCTAATACCGCTGACAGTGTATTATCCATGACTGCCGCCATGTCTTGTAAAGTAAACGCTATGGGCGCCCTAGATGTACTTGGCGCCATTTGAGCGCGAGTCCCTTAAGCGGGAGTCAAAGGGTCTGACACGTGGGGAAAGTTAGTCGGCATAACTTCCCCCTCGTCATATTCCTCTGGTGATAAATTTTTTAAAGACAGAAAATGATTTTTATTGCATAAAATGAAATCAGTACATTTGGTACACATTCTGGGGCCCATTTATCAAAGGGCTTGCGGACCTGATCCGACACTGCGGATCAGGTCCGCAAGACCTCGCTAAATGCGGAGAGCAATACGCTCTCCACATTTAACATTGCACCAGCAGCTCACAAGAGCTGCTGGTGCAACGCCGCCCCCTGCTGACTCGCGGCCAATCGGCCGCCAGCAGGGAGCTGTCAATCAACCCGATCGTATTCGATCGGGTTGATTTCCGGCGGTTCCTGTCCGCCTGCTCAGAGCAGGCGGACAGGGTTATGAAGCAGCGGTCTTTAGACCGCTGCTTCATAACTTGTGTTTCTGGCGAGTCTGAAGACTCGCCAGAAACACGGCCCTTCAAGCTCCATACGGAGCTTGATAAATGGGCCTGTCTAAGAGGGGGTTCCACCATGGCTTTTAAACATAATAAACAAGGAGTTTCTTCTATGTCAGACATGTTTATACAGAATAGCAATGAGACTAGCAAGCTTGGAAAACACTTTAAATCAAGTTAACAAGCAAATATAAAAAACGGTACTGTGCCTTTAAGAGAAACAAATTTTGTCAGAATTTGAAAAACAGTGAAAAAATGCAGTAAATCAAACGAAATTTTTACAGTGTGTATAATAGGCTAACAGAGCATTGCACCCACTTGCAAATGGATGATTAACCCCTTAGTTAAAAAAACGGATCAAAAAAACGAAATAGACGTTTTTTAACAGTCACAACCAACTGCCACAGCAAGCTGTGGCCCTACCTTCCCCAATAAATGATTTTGGAAAGCCTTTGGGCCCTTTAGAGATGTCCTATAGCATTCAGAGGGCCTTTGAGGGAAGCTGGATGTCACAGTTTGTAATTTTAACTGCACCAACTGTAACTTTTATACTACAACAGTGGAAATTGTTTCTAGTCAAAATTTAAGCCAGCCATGTGGAAAAAACTAGGCCCCAATAAAGTTTTATCACCAAAGCATATATAAAAACGATTAAACATGCCAGCAAACGTTTTATATTGCAATATCATAAGGGTATTACCCCTGGGAGTAAGCATGATACCAGTCGTTATTAAATCACTGTATTCAGGCTTAACTTACATTAATCCGGTATCAGCAGCATTTTCTAGTGTTTTCCATCTCTAGAAAAAATTATAACTGCACATACCTGATAGCAGAATAAACTGCACGCCATTCTCTCTCTGAAGTTACCTCATCTGTGTAATCCCCTCAGACATATGTGAGAATAGCAATGGATCTTAGTTACAACCTGCTAAGATCATAGAAACCTCAGGCAGATTCTTCTTCTATTTACTGCCTGAGATAAAATAGCACAACTCCGGTACTATTTAAAAATAACAAACTTTTGATTGAAGAAAATAAACTAACTATATTTAACCACTCTCTCCTACAACGACCTAGCTTGTTGAGAGTTGCAAGAGAATGACTGGCTATGACAGTTAGGGGAGGAGCTATATTACAGCTCTGCTGTGGGTGTCCTCTTGCAACTTCCTGTTGGGAATGAGAATATCCCACAAGTAATGGATGATCCGTGGACTGGATACACCTTACAAGAGAAATACACACATGATCTGCTCATATTACCATATTGTTATTATTTAGTATTCCGTTTAACTTTTTAGTTTATTGTGCTGTATATTATTTAAAATTTCAACAATCTGTACATTACTCACTTGTACATCGTTATGTAATATGCGTTGAACTATGTAATTCTAACTTTAAACCCAATAAAGATAGATTCTTAAAAAAAAAATTAATCCCTTTAAATGTGTTCCATGTTACCTGCTTGACTGTATTAATTTATTTACAAACAGCTCCTTTGCTTTTATTTTGTCATTTGAAATAGCTGATTATGCCATTTAAAACCACCACCTATACTAAAAATATGAATACTTTTGTATTCTCTATAGAATAGCTATGTAAAAAAAAAAGAATTCACCTGTAATTGTCCACCCAGCAGGGTGTGGAAAAGATAAATACTAAAAAGTTGATTTGGAATTGTTCTAGGTATAGGTAATTGTTTATATAGGGAGAGATAAGAAAAGGATGCCTTTATGTATAGAGAAGATAGAGACAAGATAAGGAGGTTGGTTCCTCCTGAAACCTAAAGGAGCAATTGCCCATACATTTTATACTCTACTGTTGGTATATCAAGTAATTGAACATATTAAGAAGAAACCAATTTTTCGAGAAGACTGGCCATTTAACAGCAAAATAAATTTAAAAAGAAAACAATAAAGGGATAGTAAACCACAAAATTTTCTTTTATGATTCTGATACAACATACAATTTTAAACAAATTTGCAATTTACTTCTATTATCAAATTTGCTTCATTCTCTTGTTATCTATTGCTGAAGGGACAGCATTGCACCACTGGCAGCTAGCTGAACACATCTAGTTAGCCAATCACAGGAGACACAAGTGAGCAGGCACCAATTAGCAGCAGCTCCCACTGATGTATGATATGTGCATATTCATTTTTTTAACAAGGGATACTAACGAAGCACATTTGAAAATAGAAGAATTTAAGGGCCAATTTTTCCTTAAATAGAATTTAAACCAGTTCAAATATCATTTGCATCCTATAACCTACCTATAAATATAATGATGCCCCCTATTGGTGAAAATATTCACCATTACCATTATATTATATTCGTTAGACACGTACATTGTTAAAAAAAAAACTGAGCAGTGGGAAAAGCTATGCAATTCCTATACTATTCTGCAGAATTTAGTCACCGATACACCAGAAAGCACTTCAAATGTTAGTAAATGGCACCAAGGCATAAAACTACCCCTCAAAATTTGTGAACCCCCACCATTCTATTGGCATAGGCCCAGGGCCGGCTCCAACATGGGACCAAGTGGGTCCAATGGACTCAGGCAGTACTTGACAAGGGGCAGCACTTATTCATATTCATAGTGGGACAAGTGCATCTCTTCCCTAACTACCTTTTTCCCCACTGTACAATTTTATGAATTGACTAAGTGATTCAAGGTGTTTTGCTAGATTTAACAAGCAGCGAATGCTGCTGTCTCCGCCTCAAGTTTCCGGCTCGCCAGAAACTGAAGTTACGAAGCAGCGGCCATAAGACCGGTGCTCCTTAACTTGACCGCCGCCTTATGGGTGGCGGAATGCACAGCGCAAATGTGCAGCGGGCGGCATTGCACAAGCATTTCAAAAGAAATGCTTGTGCAATGTTAAATCTTGACAGCGTATGCTGTCGTCATTTAGTGATGTCGGGCGGACATGATTTGCTACAGCGTCCGCCCAGCATTTAATAAATCTACCCCCATATATCAATACCACATAAAATCCCGTGCAATCACTTTATATCAAAGTTTTATTTTCAAGAAAAAATAATCTAAATTAAAAGAATATGATATTTTCCATGGTTAGATCAAGACTATTTCCAACAAGTTGCATAAGAAACTCAAACATATTTTTAGAGCGCAATAAAAAAACATAGGGGTTAAGTTGCTGCAAATTATAACCATGAGATTCACAGAGCTCTCCAGTTAAATGTAGGTTTTATTTTATACTCAAAATCCATATGGAATATCGTTCCTTCACTAAACTATTTACGTTAAGTAAAAAATGCAGCTGCACTTAGGAAAACATTTACAAGAAGTAGTAAAATTTAAAGACTATACTCATGATTATCTGGAGTCAGAGGTTGAAAAATCATATGCATATCATAAAGATTTAGATCACATTATACTATTACTCTAGACCAAAGGAGCCTTAACATTTTTTATGGAGGGAAGTTACTAATGAGGGCAACAGGGATTACCTTGCGTTAATTATAAGATTATAATTACATTTGAGATATAAAAAAAACAGCAAATTTGTTGTTGTTAATGGGTTTAAAGGTAAAATAAAATATAAAATGTAATGATTTAGATAGATAATGCAATTTTAAACTTTCCATTTTACTTTTAAAATGTACTATGCTGGTCGTTATGCTTTTAAAGAGACACTGAACCCAAAAAATTTCTTTCGTGATTCAGATAGAGCATGCAATTTTAAGCAACTTTCTAATTTACTCCTATTATCAATTTTTCTTCGTTCTCTTGCTATCTTTATATGAAAAAGAAGGCATCTAAGCTTTTTTTCTTGGTTCAGAACTCTGGACAGCAGTTTTTGATTGGTGGATGAATTTATCCACCAATCAGCAAGGACAACCTAGGTTGTTCACCAAAAATAGGCCGGCATCTAAACTTACATTCTTGCATTTCAAATAAAGATACCAAGAGAATAAAGAACATTTGATAATAGGAGTAAATTAGAAAGTTGCTTAAAATGTCATGCTCTATCTGAATCACAAAAGAAAATATTTGGGTTCAGTGTCCCTTTAAGGACGATGCTGTCCTGGGCCTCTCTCTGCCACGATCTTGCTAAAAGTAGCGAGACTGCGCTATTTCTGCATGCCCCATGAGTGCAGTGCAGAAATAGATGGACAGAGTTACCAATGCAGAGAGGTCCAGTCTGTGGCCCTCTCTGCATCGGACAGTACTTTAGATGGGGGTGACCATTGCGGGGTGGGGGAGGGAAATAGCTGTTTGAGAGGGATTAGGGAGGGATCAGGGGGAGGGATGTGTCAGGTGGGAGGGTAATCTATAGATTAAAGGTAAAATTAACCCTACAAACTACCTAATAAACCCCTTCACTGCTGGGCATAATACAAGTGTGGTGCGCAGCGGCATCTAGCGGCCTTCTAATTACCAAAAAGCAATGCCAAAGCCATATATGTCTGCTATTTCTGAACAAAGGGGATCCCAGAGAAGCATTTAGAACCATTTGGGCCATGATTGCATAAACTGTTTTTAAATAATTTCAGTAAGAAACCTAAAGTTTGTGAAAAAGTTAATGATTTTTTTTTTATTTGATGAAATATACCAAAATGGGCCTAGATCAATATTT
Source organism: Bombina bombina (assembly GCF_027579735.1). Lineage (NCBI taxonomy): Eukaryota > Metazoa > Chordata > Amphibia > Anura > Bombinatoridae > Bombina > Bombina bombina. The sequence goes on from NC_069503.1 coordinate 526,305,014, forward strand.
TGGGTTGTCTACTAAAAATATATATAGTTTTGATAGGTAAATATAAAAAAGGCTCTATTTCTGTTTAAATGTAGTGATGGCAAAAATGCTAAAAATGCTCTGTTCTTTTGGGGTTTTAGTCTGAAATGCCCGGTCCTTAAGGGGTTAAAGGAAGATTAAAGGGACATGAAACCCAATGTTTTTCTTTCATGATTCTATTCTCTAATTTCCTTTATTCTCTTGATATCCTTTGTTTAAAAGCATATCTAAATAGGCTCAGTAGCTGGTGATTGGTAGCTGCACACAGATGTCTCCCGTGATTGGCTCACCCGTGTGCATTGCTATTTTTTCAACAAAGATTATATACAGAATTAAACAAATTAGATAATAGAAGTAAGTTGGAAAGTTGTTTAAAATTGTATTCTCTATCTGAATCATGAAAGAAAACGTTTGGGTTTCATGTCCCTTTAAACAATTATGGCTAGATTATGAGGTTCCCCTCACTTTAACCCCTTATAACTGCTCCGTGCAGTTTTTTTTGTTTTGTTTTTTAAATAAAGATGCTCTTTTATTTATTTTGGGGGCTATTGGAGCAACATTTTTCCACTAACCAGAGATCTGATATCTGGTTAATGATTTCTAGCGCTAAGTGTAAAAGTGAGTTTACAGTATCACTAACCAGTCACTTGTAATGGCTGGCTATTTAACATTTGCTGGTAAAGGGACAAATTTGCCTTTTTACCAGCAAACATTTAAGATACCACCTCCCTTGTAATGTAGCCCTAAAAATACTTTTTATAAGCATATTATTAAGCTTACTGCCCGTCTCCCTCTAGTCATGGTTGCTGCCATGTTGAAATCTCTTTCACTACATTCCAGTACTGATATGTTTGCACATGTGCAGTAACTCTCCTTCAGATACCTGCAGTGTAACCTAGGTTCCAAAATGGCAGCACCCATTATTAGAGGGAGGTGCATGAAATGTATTTAGTGTACTGTATATACTACCCAAATTTACAAAGTTTGCCACAAATACGCATGCTTAATTACCTGATAAGAACTGTGGAACTTCTTTTTCAATAACATATAACTAATGTCTGTTTTTTGCTTAGTGGTGCTGATCACACTAAAAAAGCCCTTGAGTACTACCTTGCTCTACACAAAACATATATGCTTCTGTGTAAAAAAATAAATAAATCTGCTTTTGTCCCATGATCCCTAAAGGGTCCAAAAAGGAAAACAAATCTTTAACATAGGTTTAAAATACGCTTCAAATTACCTAAACCAGCTATTTGAGTTGTAGCATTTAAAGATTTTGTTTTGTAGCTTCTTAGGGAGAGTGGATAATTCACTTTTACATTAAATTAAATTAAAATTAAAAGCAAAATACCTATAAAACATTAATACTGTACATAACAAAATATTATAAAGGTATAGAAAACATCTCATTCGCAGTCATGAGTCTTCTATGTGCAGAGAAGGGCACGTTTGTGGGTGTTCCATGGGCTGGGTAGTGCAGAATGTGTCAGTGAGTTATAGCCAGAGTCAAGATGGTCTCTGTTTAGTTTGAAAACTAGGACATTTAAAAGATAGCGATAGCTGAGGAAAAAACAGTGGGCCAAACCTCGCAACCCGGACAATTCCAAAAATGTAGGGAGGTTGGGAGTTTGTTAGACCAGACAGGAAAGGTGTCCCTAGGCAGTTGCCCACATTGGCTAATGGGAAATCTGGGTCTGCTAGTAAGTTTTGCCTGAACAGCTTACAGTAGCTTTCAATAAAGTAAATAGTAAGGCATTCTTTCACATGTGAGGGAATTTTTACCCCACATTGATTTCTTAGCATATCAATTATAATGTGATTTCATACATTATATATATAGAAGGATAAGGGAACAATAATTTGAAAGAGGAGGATTTTGTTGCTACCAGTAAATGGCCTTTATTTTTATGTCCAAGTACTGGAATCTTTAAGAAATGTCTTCCTTAGTGGTCAAAAACATAGTTTACCTTTATACGTCATCTATTTATGTAAGGTTATAGTTCATTAAAAAAGAGCAGTGAGATAATTAATATACTGTTATGTACAAGTACATTTACAAAGGAAAAAAACTGTGTTTGAGAGTTTATTGGGACATTGTGATGAGCTTATATAGATGACAACAGGATATTCCATAGCATGGGATAAAAAGCTGTAGTATTGTTACTGATGTCATGGTCTATAAAACATCTGTTGGGTGCTTCTTGGCAGAAAATTTGTAATACAGTATGTGCGTCAGTTATTCTTCCATTTAAACATTTCTGGAAAAGAAAATGCACGGGAAAAAGCCCAACGCACTGATTCAGATAGGACATAGAATATTTTTTAATAATTCGACTTTAATTTAATTATCAAATATGCCTCTTTCTCTTGCTATCCTCTGTTGAAACGTAGCTTCTGTCCATGAGAGCATACTAAGATAGGCTCAGGAAAGTGTGAAAGTTGAATTTTGACTTTCATATCTCAAATTTGATGGTCAAATTAGAATGCTAAATTATATGTTTCTGTTATTCTTATAAACCTAGTATATTTCAATGAAAGCTGCGTCTATTACTCTAAAATATTGGTGCTCATATCCAGTGTCCAGTATCTGCCTATAGTCCTGGTTTTAAGATTATGTTGTGTTTATTACCTTTGATTTGGATCTCATGAATGGAAATCCTACACTGCATTTCAGGAAGTCAATTTCCAGTAACTCACAGGAAATGCCTTGTTCTTCCTAAAAAAAAAAGAAAATATATAAACATTAGTGTCATGATGTTTATATGTGAGAGAATAGTAAAACGAATGATTTGTCACACATGTAAATCGGGAATGTGAATGGTATTGTCTGTAACCCGAAGTTAACCTATCAGGATGTTTTTTGAGGTTCTCAGGTAGTAGAACAAATAAACAGGTATTACCATTATCCAGACAAGATTAGGTTTCTATGCATGTGAGAACCTGTAAGAAATTAGGTCAGTACCATGGAGCCCTTTCAGGACAGTGTGTCTTGCAAAGGGTTGTTCCCTGGCTGCTTTTAAGTTTGTAAAGGCACAGCACACATTACAATAGAGCTTACAAAAAAATAAATATCTAAATTATATAAAATGTATGAAACAAATAAATGAAATTTTGAAATAAAAAAACACTTCTAGTCCCAGATGAGGATACTCTTCCTTCTTACATTAACAATTGGAACAGGGACTTACATACCACAATAGACCCAAGCACTGGTTAAAAACGTTTGAGCTGGCGAGAAACGCAGCTTTTTCAGCAAATGTGCAGGAGAGGCACTTCAAATTTCTGAGCAGATGGTACATGACTCCTATCAGATTTAAGATTATATACCCTTAGCAATTCAGGAGTTGCTGAGGGGCTGTGGTGGTGAGGGGACACTTCTCCATATCTGGTGGCACTGTCCAAAAAGAAGGCACATTTTGGAATGGGGTTTTTGAAGACATGAGCAAGATGATGGGTACGCCCATTACCCCTGAACATAGTATGCTGCTGTATCATAGATTCCCTAAATTACGAGATAAAGCTAAAAAATCTCTCTTACTTGTCATGCTTAATGGAGCCAAAGGACTTGTCCCAAGACAGTGGAAGTTGAGAGTATCTGAACTAATACAATTAGATAGGTACTATTATTTAAATAATACAATTGAGACATTAGTTGATCTTACTTATGTGGGAAGGTAGAAGCCTATAACCTGGGAGTATAAACCCGTAATCTGTTACTCATGGAAGATATGATTGATAAATATAGTGCTGTGAGATCTCTTCCCCTTTCCTTCTTTCCTCACTTTTTATTTTTTTGTCTCTACCCCCTCCCCAGTATTAAGTGCAATGCATATCTTGTTTGCTTCTGTTATACGCTCAGGGTCACGTTGATTTTGTTTTGTATACTATTTACAGTAAATTTCGTCTATGAGTAAATTGATATTTTTAAAAATTTACAAGATCAATGGGAATTGTACTTCACAGACTGTCGCTGAATCATGCAACACTGGATTTCTGCTGTATCCTTGCAGAGCTGGTTATTCTGGACATTGATCCACAGATGGGCCCTTATTCCCGAGATCTTAGTGTGTTTTCTGCATTGTACACAATTGTGAGTTCTGTTATCTCAGTGGCGTATTTAGATTTTGTGCTGCCCTAGGCACTCAAAATTCTGCTGCCACCCACCCCTCCCAGGTTTTAGGCCTTTTTTGGCCATAATATTTTTTGGTCTGGGTGTAATGTGGCTTGTTTCCAAAGTACGTGTTCAGCAGGACTTGCAAAACACTTTTTATATACGCATACAGCGAGTGAAGCTGTCTTCTAAGAGCGAATAACAGCTCAGTAGCTTGTTCTATAGTGAGTAACCACCCAGGAACAACCTCTTTTAGCCCAATTAACACTAGGACGAAACGTACATCTGGATTTTTACTGTTTCTATAGTTCAGAGGAGGATTGCCTAGTATTTCGGGACTAGACTGCACTGTTTAGTCAGGATCAGACTGATGTGCTACAGGAAAGTTCTTCTCTGTAAAAGGCACATGTTAGCCATAGAACATACCATTATGAGTTCCCAGGTTGAGCACATCTCTCTTTTTATTTATGCAAATTACGACCCTGAGGGAAGTCACCCTAAGGGTGAGGCGGGAAACCAAACTTGGATCCATTGCTCAGTGTGCAAGGCCCACACTAGGTCGAAACATATGTCTGGGGTTTTCAGAGAGGGATTGCCTGGTATTTCAGGACTGGACTGCACTGTTTAGTCAGGATTAGACTCATAAGTTCTTCTCTATGAAAGGCACATGTTGAGCAAAGAGAGGCTGCTCCTAGGGTTGTAACTAGCCATAGAACAAGCTATTATGCTATTGTTCATTCCCAGGATATAGAATACAGACGTCTAGCAACAGTTAAGTCACGTGCCGCTCCCAACAGAGACTCAAAAAGTGCTGCCCCCCAATCTGCCGCCCTAGGCAAGTGCTTTGTTTTCCTAGGCCAAAATATACCCCTGTGTTATCTTCTTGTTGATGAACACTTGCTTCTTTTAATAAAGCTTGCAATAATGATAATAATAATAAAAAGTTGTAAAATATATATTGTATTGTAAATTCTATTAAAATAGTAACAGCCAATAGGATTGAGCTCGCATTCTATTGGCTGATTGGAACAGCCAATAGGATTTTTCCTACCTTAATTCCGATTGGCTGATAGAATTCTATCAGCCAATCGGAATCGAAGGGACACCATCTTGGATAACGTCACTTAAAGTGATATTCATTCAGAAAGAAGACGTTGTTGGAAGAGGATGCTCCGCGCCGGATGTCTTGAAGATGGAGCCGCTCCACGTCGGAAGGATGAAGATAGAAGATGACGTCTGGATGAAGACTTCTGCCCGTCTGGAGGACCACTTCTGCCCGTCTGGAGGACCACTTCTGCCGGATTCGTTGAGGACATCTTGCCGCTTGGATGAAGACGTCTCCCACTAAGTGAATTTTCATGGGGTTAGTGTTAGGATTTTTTTAAGGGTATATTGGGTGGGTTTATTTTTTAGGTTAGGGACTTTGGGCAGCAATAGAGCTAAATGCCCTTTTAAGGGCAATGCCCATCCAAATGCCCTTTTCAGGGCAATGGGGAGCTTAGGTTTTTTTAGTTAGTAATTTATTTGGGGGGTTGGTTGTGTGGGTGGTGGGTTTTACTGTTGGCGGGTTGTTTGTATTTCTTTTCCAGGTAAAAGAGATGATTACTTTGGGGCAATGCCCGCAAAAGGCCCTTTTAAGGGCTATTGATAGTTTAGTTTAGGCTAGGGTTTTTTTTATTTGGGGGGGGGGGGGCTTTTTTATTTTAATAGGGCTATTAGATTAGGTGTAATTTGTTTAAAGATCTTGTAATTTGTTTTTTATTTTCTATAATTTAGTGTTTGTTTTTTTGTACTTTAGCTAATTTAATTTAATTTATTTAATTGTTCTTAATTTATTTAATTGTAGTAGTGTTAGGTGTTATTGTAACTTAGGTTAGGTTTTATTTTACAGGTAAATTTGTATTTATTTTAGCTAGGTAGTTATTAAATAGTTAAAGTGAAGGTCAATTTTCAGCAATGAGTGCCCGGTTTTTGAAAATACTTTTAAAAACAGGGGCACTTTCATTGATGAAAATTTACATTGCACCGGATTTGTAGAAATACGTTTTACTTCTGCAAACCCGGATCGGCGATCCCAGCCTCAGTTCCTCTGAGAATGACTGGTAATGGCAGTTAGGGGAGGAGCTATATAGCAGCTCTGCTGGGTGAATCCTCTTGCACTTCCTGTTGGGGAGGAGTTAATATCCCATAAGTAATGGATGATCCGTGGACTGGATACACTTAACAAGAGAAATGACAAAACGGGCTTCCTCCAATCATGGCTTGCACCCCAGAGCGTCCATCTCGTGATGCCCGGCTGTGATTGGAGGAAGCCGGTTTCGTCATTGCTGTGGTTGTACAGCAGGAAGAAGAAGGTGGGGGATCATCGATCCGGCTTTGCAGAAGCAAAAGGTAAGTATTTCTACAAATACGGTGCAATGTAAATTTTCATCAATGAAAGTGCCCCTGTTTTTAAAAGTGTTTTTAAAAACCGGGCACTGATTGCTGAAAATTGACCTTCACTTTAATAACTATTTAGTAGCTATTCTACCTAGTTAAAATAAATAAAAACTTGCCTGTGAAATAAAAATAAACCCTAAGCTAGATACAATGTAACTATTAGTTATATTGTAGCTAGCTTATGGTTTATTTTACAGGTAAGTATTTAGTTTTAAATAGGAATAATTTAGTTAATAATATTAATTTTAATTTAGATTTATTTAAATCATATTTAAGTTAGGGGGTGTTAGGGTTAGACTTAGGTTTAGGGGTTAATACATTTAGAATAGTAGCGGCGACGTTGGGGGCGGCAGATTAGGGGTTAATAAATGTAATGTAGGTGGCGGTGGTGTAGGGGGCGGCAGATTAGGAGTTAATAACATAATGTAGGTGGCGGTGGGCTCCGGGAGTGGCGATTTAGGGGTTAATACGTTTATTTTGTTGTGGCGGGGTCCAGGAGCGATTTAGGGGTTAATAACTTTATTCGAGTTGTGGTGGGCTCCGGGAGCAGCGGTTTAGGGGTAAAACAGTGTAGTATAGTGTGGGTGTTTGGTGACAGTATACCAATAAAGCTGGGAAAAAGCCGAAGAGCAGCGAGATCGATGACTGTTAGTTAACAACAGTCCGCTGCTCATCGCCCCGTACTTGGTGCGTGGCTTTCTGACAGCTTTTTTGGTAACTATGGAGAGCGTATTCAGGTCCGTGGCAGCGATGTTAGGCGATCTTAGGCGAACGTATTTGGTGCCATCGAATGCAAGTAAGTTGACGGCTTGATAAATAGGCCCCCAAGCCTTGAGTGCAATAATAATAATAAACAATGGTTACTGGACTAACATTTCATATTAAAAGACAATTGTTTTTGTTTTTTTTAGAATTTCTATTTTCATATTAACTGACACAAAATATTTTTATTTTAACATTCTATTAAAGGGACATAAAACCTCCAAATTTTTCTTTCATGATTCAGAAAGAGCAATCAATTTTAAACAACTTGACAGTTTACTTATATTATCTAATTTGCTTCATTCTCCTGATATCCTTTGATGAAAAGCAAATATACATAGGGGCCGATTTATTATTGGTCTGTCCGACATGATCCGCTCTGAAGTCCCGGTAATCGCAATTGCACTCAAGCGATCAAGTTTACTTTCAACTCATAATACAAGCGCAATTTAATCTGAGCACAAACAATCATGAAACCCTGATATTGCTTGTGCGCAAACATTTGCGCTCCACTCATAATCTAGCCCTTAATCTTTATTTTTAACTTTGACTTGAACCTTAAAAATACTGGCCATGTCTGTAAAATACAGGCTGGGTGGCAACCCTTCCAATTGGCAGGAAAGTAAGCAAAAAAAACAAAAACTGAAAGTGTGTCAGCCTTGCTGTGCATTGCAGAGTTTTTTATTATTTAGAAAATGTCTTATTAAAGGAGCATATATCAGTCCATTCTGAAATGTTGAGTAGTGCAACTGTGCAAATCTGAACAGAAGCATTTTTACAGAATACACTGAATTAGAAAAATGCATCTAATAAAATGAATCACCTTTTTGCATTCTCTTACTGTGCATGTGACCTGGGAGCATATAGCGCTACTTTTCGTACATGCAGATTTGTATTTTATGCATACTCACAATGCTGAAGATGTCATCATTTGCATTAGGAGCATGTGCAAGGTGGTAATTGGCAGACATAACATCAATTCCTCCTGGTGATCTCTTGTCTAGTCAGAGTTACCTCAAAACTGTTATAACTAACTAGGAGCAGTTTTGCAAAGCAATATATACCGCAAAAATGCTTCTATTTAAATCTGATATACAATTCTGTCCTCTTGACCAAGGTTTATTACATTTAATAAAGGCGCCATTTGAACACCAAAATGTTTGTTCATGTAAGAGTTTTAGATATATTAATAAAGTTTGGTTAGACTTAATTCATCAGTGTTGTATCTTCTTCATGTAAGTATTTATATATGACACAAAGCAATATTGTTATTTGACTAAAGTAATATATCTCATGCACCTCAATGAATACAAAATGAGAATGTCAGAGCCAAATATATGATTATCACCAGAAGCCTTGGCACATCAAACTAGCACATCTTTTAACAAAGTTGATGACAAAGCATTTACATCTGCAGTCAATATGCATTAAATGAGATTAACAAACGGAACCTAACTACTACAGTTATCAGTGGGGTTTTTTATAAACCCTTCTGTTAATATTACACTTGGACAGCAAAATAGTTTTCACTCCTTCTGCTTACTACAGATAAATTGCAGCTATTATTTCATACAAGTAAATAAATCTGAAAGAACCAAAAAATTGTATTCAATGTAAATTGTAAAACTCTAAGGTACACTATAATTTACAAAAAAAAAAAAAAAAGTTTAAAAAAAAACTGTAAATTAGACGTCAATAGGATTGGGCTGAATAGAATTTCCATGGGTGTGTATGAAGATTCTTCGCAAATTTTGGAAATAAATATGAAACATCAACAAAAAGAGAAACTCTTAAAGTGAATGTAAATTTTGATGCTAAAGTGCCCGGTTTTTAAAAATTTGATTGAAAACAAGGGCACTTTAATTCATCAAAATTTACATTTCACTCATGCTGTGAAAAAAAACTTACCTTTTAATCTTGACAGCAGCTCCAGCTTCCTCCACCCGTCGCAAAGCCTCTTCCTGGGTCTAAAATGATGAATCCGGCTTCCTCCAATCATGACATTGAATCAGACAATGATTCCCCGGGGGGAAGCCGTGATTGGAGGATGACCTATCCATCATTTCTGACATCAGAAATGGCTTGCAACGACCAGAGGAAGCTGGAGCTGCTGTGAAGTTTAAAAGGTATTTCTTCACGAGTGAAATGTAAATTTTGATGAATTAAAGTGCCACTGTTTTTAATCAAATTTTTAAAACCGGGCACTTTAGCATCAAAATTTACATTCACTTTAAGTGAAGTCTTTCCTGTTTTCTACCTCAGCAGGTGGCAACATCTTATATTATACAGCAACTGCAAATTATATAATAATAATATAGCACTTTATTATAGTTTGTCATAAAATAATTGTCTGAAGGAGACTTTATACATGTGTGCAATAAAATTCTCACTTGATCAGCAGAGAAAAGCACTGAGAAAGTTCACATGGATTTTTTTTTGTTTTTAATTAAGAGTTCTTGGACTACTGATTGAAGTTATAGGGGCATATTTATCAAGACCGCTGCTCCATAACCTGTCCGCCTGCTCTGAGGAGGTGGACAGAAATCATCAGAAATCAACCCGATCGAATACTATCGGGTTGATTGACACCCCCTGCTAGCGGCCAATCTGCAGGGGGCGGCATTGCGCTGGTGCAATGATAAATGCAGAGAGCGCATGCTGTCAGCATTTATCGATGTGCAGCAGACATGATCCGCAATATCGGATCATGTCCGCTCGCACAATGATAATTTGGCCCCATAATCTGATAAAATAACATGGATAATAGGTTTAAAGCAAAGTAAAAATGTATGATAAAGGAAACATAAAACACTTCCTGAGTTTGTTGTGGATCATACTAATTAAATTGACAATCTAGTGCAGGGGTTTTCAAACCAGTCCTCAGGCCTCCCTAACAGGCCAGATTTTAAGGATATCTGATCTGGAGTTGAAATAATCAGATGATTAGTAAATATGGTTATTAAACTGCTCTCACCCAAGGTAATCCTGAGAATGTGGCCTGTTATTGTTAAAAAATTACTCTATTCTTTTACTACATTTAAACATCTGTCAAAGGTGTGCTCTTTTGCCACTCCAGATAAGAATACAGCTGATAAGCCAATCACAAAAAGGTATACATGTGCTTGCTCCAATCGCTTACCATATACACATCTGGAACAAAATGGTGGTGTTCCATGAGTAAAATTTTGACGACATGCCTAACCTGTTTTGATGAAGTTAAACTGTAATAATAAGCGGGTTTGTTTAACAATAATTTCTCTAACAAAATAGAGCATAATATTTAGTGTGTCCCTTTAATTTTTTTTTAATAATAAAGTTTAAATGAACATCCGTATGAAGATATACTTTACCTCTGTGGCTGTTTGATGTGGTTTTAGTGCTTCGGTTGGCAGACATATTACAAAAGACTAAGGTATGTCATTGAATGTGGCACTTGAATTTCATTTAAAATCAACATCCGTCTATAATTATGTTTACCCAGCAATGGTTATCAGGCAACTTAAAAAAGAGTTGAGGGTGACAAAGCAATCTCACAATATCTTTGGATAAGGTGTTTTAGGATTAATAAACATTTTGGCTAAATCCCAAAAGTGTCACTCTGCTTCCGGAACGTCCTATTGTGGAGCCAACTAGTTTTGCTCAGACGCACAATGAATGATAAGATATTTTTATGAAGAGCAGGTCTGTGAGTCATTTGATCATTTGTCTGTGAGGGAGTGCCTGATTTACATTGCCTTTCATCTCATCACATGAAGAGGAAAGCAAAGTCTCCTGGGAGGAAGAAGATAACTACCAGTCAAAAGGTCCTGTTCTCTCATCTGGCATATGAAGAGCTATTATTTAGACAATAATTACTAAGGCCAGAGTGATACAGACTGATTGATACTCTTTCCTGTAATTGACATGAACTGACCAAGCCAACTATCCCAACATCTCTTAAAGATGACTCTCTGTAACAAGTTCATAGAAATAGTGTGATTCACTTCTATAGCTACAGCAGGTGCTTTACAAAATGGAAGGTGGTATTTTAATTAACTTTTAAATATCAAAGTAGTTACTTTGTAAGTTATAAGCAGATTGTTTATGGAAGAACCTCTTTTTTCTTTCTTGCAGGAATTATGGTCTATGGAAGCCAGTAAAATAAATGAGAGCAAATAATATTTTAATACATAAGTATATCTTAAATGTAGATGTGAGGTAAATAATGACTGAGAAGAAAAAATGGGAAACGTTAGGACACTAAAGTCATTTTCATGGCATTCCATTTATAAGACAGTTATGTTACTACTAGGCGATAAGCCTGCTCAGAGGGCAATCTATGTTTAAAAAATACAAACCCCCAAGCTAAAGTTACAAAAAATAAAAAAGTAAGATTACAGAAAAAAATAAACAAAGGTATCCAAAATAAAAATTTTAAACCTAAACTAATACCCCTATAAAAATACCCCCCCCCAAATAAAAACACCCCCTAATCTAATACTAAACTACCAATAGCCCTTAAAAGGGCCTTTTGTAGGGCATTGCCCTAAGTTAAACAGCTTTTTTAGTTAAAAATAAATACCAATTACCCCCTAACAGTAAAACCCCCACCCAACCACCCCCCTCCCCCCAAATAAAGAAAACCTAACACTCAAAAAACCTAAGCTATCCATTGCCCCTAAAGGGGCATTTGTATGGGCATTGCCCTTAAAAGGGCTTTCAGCTATTTTACTGCCCTTAAAAGGGCAATCAGCTCTTTTACAGACCATTAAATCCCTAATCTTAAAAAAGACATTTGATATTTGTTTATGTTAAAGGGATATTCTGGTCAAAATTTAAATAGATGAATTAAATCTTTGAACAGAAACATATTTGCAATATACATGTATTAGTAAAAAGGGTTCGAGTAAACGTTATCACTGTTTTCTCTGCACGTGCATGTGAAGCATAGCTCGATGTTCTCAGTGCACCAGGATTTTAAATACTGCAGCTGTTCAGGGCACCAGTGAGGCTTGTATTATGTCAGCAATTAACAAACTGAGTCATTACCAGATGGTACAAGCAAATTAGGCTCTCTGAGGTGTTTAAAATGCTGGTGCACGGTGAATACTTAGAGAAACATGAAACTCAACGTTTCAGATAGGGAATACAATTTTAAACAACACTCCAACTTCTATCATTTAATTGGCTTCATTATTCAGATATCCTTTGTTGAAGAAATAAAAATGCACATGGTGAGCCAATGCAGAGAGGCAACTATGTGCAGCCACCAATCAGCAGGTAACAAGCCTATTTAGATATGCTTTTTCAACAAAGGATCTCAAGAGAATGAATCAAATTAGATAATAGAAGTAAATTGGAAAGTTGTTTAAAATTGCATGCTTTTTCTAAATCATGAAAAAAAAATATTTGGGTTTCATGTCCCTTTAAATACACTTTTAAAACAGCTATAGCTGTTGCTAAAAGCATTTTTGCTAATACATGTATATTACAAAAATGATTCCATTCAAAACTGAAATGCATCCACGTGGATTCAAGTTTTGGCGGGAATGTCCCTTTAAGTTAATCCCGTTTAAAGGACCATTAAAAGGATATCAAAGCCATTGCAAAGTTCTTGGGTTTGTTTTTTTTCATTTTGATCACAAAATGTTCAATGTCCTTTTAAAATTCCATCAACAACTACTATATTATGGTTAGTACTCACTATGCTTTTGTTTTTCCATCTGTCTGCAGTTTTTGTTGTTGTTATTTTAAGAAGTTCTCCTATTTGAAGCCTATACAGATGCTGGTTAATCAATCTCTGCATATTCATAAAGGGCTCCGCCATCTTGGAGCGCAGGTATTCATATTCACAGATCAGTGACATTGGCAGTTGTTTGACAGCTGTATCGTGTGCTTCAAGTTATCATGCAAGATACAGAGTGGGAACTTTACATTTTTGCGTTTTTAAAAAGATACATAAAATATATATTAAAAAAAGCTCTCAGGCATTAATGAAGTAATGAAACCACTTCAAAAATATAAAGCTCCTGCTCTAGATTTCCAACCAAAAGTGCATTATACAGATGTCAAAATGTCAGCAAACTCACTGATCCATGAATGTGAAGTACTTCTGTCAGAGGTTGCGAGATCTCCAAGAAGCTGCACCTAGTATGAAGATTCTGTGCTTCACCAACGCAGTTTAATGTCCTTTTAAAGGACAATTAAAAAAAAAAGTATCCAATTTACCTCTATTATCAAATTTGCTTTGTTCCCATTGTATTGTTTATTGAAGAGATGTCTAGGCATGTTTTTTTGTTGTTGCTGAAGCTGTCCCCACCTGGGGGACCTCCCGTCGGGCCTGGTCGCAGTTGCGAACGATGCACACCCGGTAGTTCTGCCCCTATCTGCAGCACTTCATGGCAGGAAATAATGGTGCCATCTAGTACTTTTGCAAAGGGATAAAATTCTTATATAGTATATATAGCATATAGTACTGCAGACACATGCACCCTCCTGAGCTTATGTTCCTGCTTTTCAACAAAAGATACCGAGAGATGAAGAAAATTTATTAAAAGATGTAAAAAATAGCATGCTCTTTGTAAATCATGAAATCATTTTTTTGGGTTTCATGTCCCTTTAAAGTTAAACTGAAGCTAATATATTAGTAGTATCAGTTCTTTACTTTGTGCTAATGAGCATTTGTACCTTTTTACCTGCAATCCAATGAGCATTAGAATGAAGTACCTACCTGTGAATAGGGATTAGCAGGAAGAATCTGTCAGTCAATAAGCATTAGTTCACCAGATACGTTCAGCTAGATACCCTTTTGTAGCTAGATAACGCTTTGTTTTTGCAGGGTTTTAGCCAAAAAGGGCAAGCACTTTTTACCAAAAAAAAGCCCTAGTTTTAACATGGAGCCCAAATGTTCTTTAAAATAACAATCCATTTTTTAATATTTTTCTTCAGGTTTTTGAGATTGTTTTATTGCATTCGATACCTTAAGTCCCAAACTGGTCTTCTTGATATCTTTGCAAGTTTTCCAAGGCAATTTGGGCATGTGCAACACATTCTGAAATGGCAACATTTTAGAGGTGTATTTGTATACAAGAACTAGATTCATTAAAGCTCTATTCATCGCTATTGTATAGTCCATCTACAGTGGGTAGGGCACATATGTATGTATTTTTTCCCTCCCACCCTCCCTAGAAATAAACAAGGCTTTCCAAAGAGGTCACATTGTATGGAGTGATCAGAACAACACGGATAGGGGCAAATGCTGTGGTGATTGTGCCATTCAAGATAAGATCGCCCGTGTTCTCGCCCCTTATGGGCCATGATACCATGTGGCATGACATCAGCTTGTGGTCTGTTGGTCAGAGCTGGTTGATTGCAAGTAATTGAGCATGGTTAGGACTGTCATTCATATACATGTTGCAGTAAATATTGCGGCCTGGCACGTGGGTACGGCGATAAAGGGGGGAGGTCCGTAGACTACGGGGTCATTGAGTGGTGGTTTGTCTGTCAAACTCATTTTGCCCTCCCAATCTACAGATCTCTCGGCCTGCTATTTGCCAGTAATTTCACCCCTGAATTGTGCACGGTCACGCTCCTTGGTTACGTGGGCCGTATATTTCTATTCAATGCTGGTGCATTTAATTTTGATTTGGAATTGATTTATTATGATTGGCAGTTTGAGGATCGCTCATGATACTGCCATAAAGGCATAATTCAGTTTAATTAATAAATAAGTGACCTTTTCTAACGCCAAACTTTTGTGTCTGCCTTTATTATTATTAATTAAAGAAAATAAGTCGGGAGAAGGGAATGTGTGCCATATAGATAACATTGTGCTCACTCCAGTAGTCAGCGCTAAATAGCTAAAATTCAAGTCTGTAAATAGCACCGTGATAAGAGGCAGTCAGCAGAGCCTTAGATACAAGGTAATCACAGAGGTAAAAAGTATAATATAACCGTGTTGGTTGTGCAAAACTGGGGAATGGGTAATAAAGGGAATGTCTATCTTTTTAAACAATAATATTTTAACTTAACCTATCCAAGTTGCATTGTTAGTACATATTTTATCAACACTGTATTGTTTAGACAAACCATCATTGTTATCATACCATTGTAAAAAGTATACTGTATGCGGTATGCTGCTAAGCAACTCAAGTACAAACAATTTGCAAAGCTGCACATTGCACTAAAATAAACAGCAGCTAAAAAAGGAATAAAAATATACAACAGCTTTAATTTGTTTTCGAACAGCCCGCTTTATATCCAAACCATTTGCAGATCTGTAATCCTTGGAAGGACTACTGTTTCATTTATCTAGCCTTGACTGTTTTCTTAAATATTTATGGCAAATAACAAGCCTTGGGAATGTCAGAATTTATGCCCCAATTCCAAGCCCTTGTGAAAACATCACATGGTAGCTCAGAGATTTTGTTTAGCATTCTAAGGAATTTTAACCCATTTAAAAAAAATATAACAATTATATATATATATAACAATTATATGTATATATATATATATATATATATATATATACAGGGAGTGCAGAATTATTAGGCAAATGAGTATTTTGACCACATCATCCTCTTTATGCATGTTGTCTTACTCAAAGCTGTATAGGCTCGAAAGCCTACTACCAATTAAGCATATTAGGTGATGTGCATCTCTGTAATGAGAAGGGGTGTGGTCTAATGACATCAACACCCTATATCAGGTGTGCATAATTATTATGCAACTTTCTTTCCTTTGGCAAAATGGGTCAAAAGAAGGACTTGACAGGCTCAGAAAAGTCAAAAATAGTGAGATATCTTGCAGAGGGATGCAGCACTCTTAAAATTGCAAAGCTTCTGAAGCGTGATCATCGAACAATCAAGCGTTTCATTCAAAATAGTCAACAGGGTCGCAAGAAGCGTGTGGAAAAACCAAGGCGCAAAATAACTGCCCATGAACTGAGAAAAGTCAAGCGTGCAGCTGCCAAGATGCCACTTGCCACCAGTTTGGCCATATTTCAGAGCTGCAACATCACTGGAGTGCCCAAAAGCACAAGGTGTGCAATACTCAGAGACATGGCCAAGGTAAGAAAGGCTGAAAGACGACCACCACTGAACAAGACACACAAGCTGAAACGTCAAGACTGGGCCAAGAAATATCTCAAGACTGATTTTTCTAAGGTTTTATGGACTGATGAAATGAGAGTAAGTCTTGATGGGCCAGATGGATGGGCCCGTGGCTGGATTGGTAAAGGGCAGAGAGCTCCAGTCCGACTCAGACGCCAGCAAGGTGGAGGTGGAGTACTGGTTTGGGCTGGTATCATCAAAGATGAGCTTGTGGGGCCTTTTCGGGTTGAGGATGGAGTCAAGCTCAACTCCCAGTCCTACTGCCAGTTTCTGGAAGACACCTTCTTCAAGCAGTGGTACAGGAAGAAGTCTGCATCCTTCAAGAAAAACATGATTTTCATGCAGGACAATGCTCCATCACACGCGTCCAAGTACTCCACAGCGTGGCTGGCAAGAAAGGGTATAAAAGAAGAAAATCTAATGACATGGCCTCCTTGTTCACCTGATCTGAACCCCATTGAGAACCTGTGGTCCATCATCAAATGTGAGATTTACAAGGAGGGAAAACAGTACACCTCTCTGAACAGTGTCTGGGAGGCTGTGGTTGCTGCTGCACGCAATGTTGATGGTGAACAGATCAAAACACTGACAGAATCCATGGATGGCAGGCTTTTGAGTGTCCTTGCAAAGAAAGGTGGCTATATTGGTCACTGATTTGTTTTTGTTTTGTTTTTGAATGTCAGAAATGTATATTTGTGAATGTTGAGATGTTATATTGGTTTCACTGGTAAAAATAAATAATTGAAATGGGTATATATTTGTTTTTTGTTAAGTTGCCTAATAATTATGCACAGTAATAGTCACCTGCACACACAGATATCCCCCTAAAATAGCTATAACTAAAAACAAACTAAAAACTACTTCCAAAACTATTCAGCTTTGATATTAATGATTTTTTTTGGGTTCATTGAGAACATGGTTGTTGTTCAATAATAAAATTAATCCTCAAAAATACAACTTGCCTAATAATTCTGCACTCCCTGTATATATAAAAACAGAAAAAGGTACTTAGGTAAGCAGTCAATAAACCTGCATTGTATTCAAAGCCGGTGTAGGAACCCTTGTAAATAGGTTTCCCCCCCTCCCCACACTGAGGTTGATTTCTGCTGTTGCCCCTTGTTTACATATCTGTTTCTATTGTGATCACTGCAGTTTTTATATATTCAGTATAGGTGGTAGTTACAACAGGCAAAAATCATCTGTTTCACATGACAAAATAAAGGAAAAAACAATGTAATACACTCTGGCAAATAAAAAAGATCAAGAGAAGAGAAATTAACAGTACACTGTCCCTTTAATCACATTAACACAAATGGAAACAAGATTGTGCAGTCATCATGAACATCTTTTATACCAAGCTCTGCATCTTTGAACTTAGTGTCGCCATCTTGAAATTGAAGTATTCTTGCACTCTGTGACAGAAGCAGAGCACACTGACAGATTATTATTATTATTATCGGTTATTTATAGAGCACCAACAGATTCTGCAGCGCGACAGATCAGTGACATTGCCAGCGTTTTGGAAACTATAATGTGCACTTCAGGTTAGCATATATAATACAGAGCGGTAGCTATTACAGTTTTGACATGGCTTTTTCTATATATTATGTAACTTTTTAACTGTGTATAAAAATTGCAGAAATACCTCAGACTGTGTACTGTGTGTGCTGACCTGAAGTGCACGATATATCTGTGAAAAAAACAGGGTGAAAGAATATGTGAGCTGCAAGATGGTAGCACCCAGTATGAAGATGCTAAATTTCACTAACCGGCACCTGTGAAGGGTTAAAATAAGATAAATGCTCTGAAGAGAGCTGCAGGAACAGGAAGAAACACATAAGCACAGTGAGTATTAACCATTCTGATGAAAGTGGTTATAGTTACTGCATATAATCTCACAGGAATAAAAGAGCAAGTTTACTAATAATGTAACACATTTATATGTAGGTTTATAAAAATATACTGTTTCTATATAAGGGGGGAAATGTACCCAACAAACAAAAAATATAAAAAAAAAAATGATAAATTAGTATCATAAGTTTTATACATAACATCCATAATATTTTATATTATATAATCTATACTATAGCATTTTATTTTACAGCACTTTACCAAATGAAATTATATTAATGATAACAATAATAATAATCATAATAAAATCTAATTTGACAGAAAAATCATTAATCTAAGACACTTTATACAGGGGCCTACTAACTAGACCTCCCTGGGCCCCTATTTTAACAACAGTGCACTTTCTGGCTGTTTGCAATCAGCAGAAACTGAGCCAGCAGCTGGATAGGAACAAGAGGAGCTGTTTCTCTGTCCCTGTAAGTAATCCTTCCCCTCCCTATTTGTTATTTAGCACCATAAGATATGAACTTCCAGAACAAATATTAAGGTAGCAGGTTTTTCTCTACAGCAACACTGTGGCGGACATCTTGGAAACCCTGTCAGCATATTTGCAAAGGCAAACACAGTTCTTACACTTATTCATAGGCATACTTTTATATTCACACAGGGGGACATCCGACACGATGCAGGTGGAGCATGCATCGTGTAGCAACAACACTACTGATCACAGGGCTAGAAATGCTCGCTAGAGGTACAGACCTGGGGGACGATTTGTCATTGTCTGTCCGACATGATACGATGTAGCGTATCATATCCGACAGATATCGCTGAATGCCGACAGTATACGCTTTCTGCATTTAACATTGCAAAAGTAATTGTGGTGAACTGCTTGTGCAATGTTGCCCCCTGCAGATTTGTGGCCAATCGTTTAGGATCGGGTGGATTGCAGACCGCAGCCTCAGAGGCAGCGGACTAGTTATGGAGCAGCTCTGCTTCATAACTGCTGTTTCCGGTGAACCTGAAGGCTCGTGCAGAAACAGGAGCATCAGAGGCCATTCGGCCCTTGATAAATCGACCCCCTGATCTTATTTAACACCCATGTAGTTACGCATTCGCCTTTACATTAGGGTAACCAGACGTACTATTTTTAAAGGAACTATCCCGTTTTTTTGTTCCTAAGATCCCAGAACTTTTTAAAAAGATGCCAATTTTTATATAATTTTATATCATGACAGTTTACTTCATTTTTTATTATTTATGCACAATGCTCACCCTGGTATTATTTTTATTTGCATCACAGTTCTATGGAATGCAATATAGCATAGCTGTTAGCAGTTCTGCAGCTAAAACTACAGTTCCCAGCATGCTGTTGTGGTTGACACATATAATAGGAGGCGGCAGAAGTCTTCATGCCTTTTTGGTGGAGTCTGAATAGGAGTGGGGGTGACTGCATTTTTTTTTTATCATGACAGTTTACTTACTTCATTTCTTATTATTTATGCACAATGCTCACCCTGGTATTATTTTTATTTCCATCACAGTTCTATGGAATGCAATATCTACAGCTGTTAGCAGTTCTGCAGCCAAAACTACAGTTCCCAGCATGCTGTTGTGGTTGACACATATAATAGGAGGCGGCAGAAGTCTTCATGCCTTTTTGGTGGTGTCTGAATGGGAGTGGGGGTGACTGCTTGAAAAGCAGAAACATGGTTGAGAGGGAAAGAGTAGGAAAGCAGAAATATTACTCTGAGTTTACAGTTTATATAGCTACTAATGTATTTTATAGTGAAGTATCTGTTGTGAATATTATATATACATTACCAAATGTGTTAAGATGTGTGAGAGGTGGAAGAAACACCTTTCAAAATAAAAAATAAAAAGGGGCCATAAAGAGATAGAAGTCTTCTGCCTAACCATCTTAAAAAAATACTAGTTACTACTGGTAGGAATGATAGTTGATTATGCCTGGTACATAATGTTATCTGTCTGTTTTCAGCACCGTTGCATAAAAAGTTTTTAATTAATAATAGTGATAAAAGTGGCAGCTATTTATTTTTATTTTTTTTGCATTTTAAAGAATTTTATTAACAAAATAAATGATACAGAGTATTCAAATATACAGAGTAATGCATATAAACGATCCAGAGGAGTAATCGTAAAATTATAAAATACAAATGGAACCATATTCAGACAAAAAATCTTGTAGACTTCAGGATAAGAGTCCTCTAGTCCTTTATATGTCACAGAAGATGAAATGATGATATTCAAGGCATCGGTTGGCCCTTCATTCTTTTAAACATATCCTCTGGTTTTAAATTCTGTATTAACAAGCATAGCTTTTAAAACTTTGAAATAAGTCTAGGTACCTTTAGGGGGGTTGTAAAGGATAGAGCGGACGAGAAAAAGGGGTAGTGTGCAGGTTGGGTGCTGGGGTTTAGGGGGAAAAAAAGGGGGGTTTCAGAATGTTATTAGAACGGAGGAGGGGATTCATTCCAGTGGGAGTTTAAAGCTTTCCCAAAGGGTAAGCATTTCCAGGTAGGTGTCCATTTTGTCAGTTTCATGAAATGAAACCATTCGAGCTGTAATAGGTCTGAAGTTTGGATTTGCCATTCTTTGAGTGTTGGTGTTATGTTAGACTTCCAATGTCTAGGAATTAGTTTTTTGGCACTATTTATTAGAATGAGGAGGAGGAAACTTTGGATTTTGATTTAGAGTTTGGGTAAACAATAGAACAGAAGATATAGGAAGCTGGGTGTGATGGTAGTCTCTAAAATTTCTGAAATGGCTTTGAAAACTCCAGTCCAATAGTCGGAAATTAGAGGGTAAGACCACCGTATATGAAACATTGAACCCCCTTGCCCGAATCCCCTCCAGCATTTATTGCTGATCTGTGGGTTGTTTCTGTGTAGTCTAGTTGAAGTCAAATACCAGCAGCTGAGTAATTTGAAATGTGCTTCTTGCGTGTTGGCAGATGAGGAGGATTTTGTGGCAATTTGGAAATATTTAATCCAGGAAGTGTGGTCTAGCTCTATTTTAGAGCACCAGGCCCTGGGGTAAGTGGGGAGGGTTGAGTTATCGTGAAGTAGTAGTATTTTGTAGGGGAGGGAGATTGTATGTATTGGGGGGGGGTTGTTGAGTACAGAGGTGATCAAAAGATGTAAGGTCCATTTGCATTTTAGATTTGTGTTTATGAGTGGAGACATAATTAATTAATTAAGAACAAGAAAGCCATGTGGAGAAAGGTGTGTCGTCCCACTGTTGTAACTTTTCCAGAGGTGCTATAGTGCCTTGTTCAATGGCATAGTGTAAGACTCCGTCTCTTAGTTTGTACGGTGGCCTGTTTGAGTGGCGGATGTGAGTAAAAGGTATGTCAGGGTTTTCCCTAATAGGAAGTAGTGGCGAATGAAGTAATGAGACCTGGGTGCATGTAGATCTTGTTTTGTCCCATACTTTAAAGGTTAGTGCAATTGTGTGGGATAATTGGAAAGTGCGTTTGGTCTTTTTTATGGGGCGATCCATGCAAGACTAGCGAGGTTGCCTTTTTCTAATATAATGTTATCTAGCTGGACCCAGGCTTTATGAGTAGAGTTGTGGCTCCAGTCTAGAATATGTTGTAGTAGAGCAGCGTTCCTATAGAGAAGAAGGCTCGGGACCCCCAAGCCGCCCCTTGTTTTGGAGAGACACATAGGTTGTCTCCTAACTCTGCTTTTTTTCCAAAGGTGTCAGCTATTTTTCATTTATTATTTAATAAAAAATAAATGGTTTGAAATGCTAAAACAAAAACCTTATCTAGTAATTCATCCTTTGTTATTTTGAGTATGTTGTGTATCGCCGATAAAGTGTCCCATGTTTTCCCTCTCAGATCTGGTCACCCTACTTTAAATAAAGAAAAGCATATGTAAATAGCATCATGGTAAACAGAGAAAAATATCCAAAAGCTTAATTGTTATTTAATTTATACTGCTTGACAACAAGCCTGGTTAGTGTAATGTGTATGATGTAAATGGTAAAAATAAAAGTGAGAGGATATTTAAAATAAAAAAGCCAGCTAGTTAAACGTAGACTTTGGAAAGGCCAGTTTGTATGACCTGTTCTTGTAACTGGCATAGAAACAAAAATAACATTCTGTTCCTCCATCCGCACGCCTCACTGTGGGGTCTAAGCTGCAGACAATTTCCCCATTTAAAAGTATAGTTCTTGTCAGATCTAAAATGAAATGTTGGCACATACTTCAGCGTTTGGAAATGAAGGCCCTTATATACTAAACAGTTTTCTGCAACAACAGTATAATTATTTGGTTGTGAGGTTTGGCAGAAATGTATAGAAAGCAGCTGATCAAGGTATATATGTCTTCACAAGATGACCCTTTAGGGCTATTTGCATATGTCCTTCTGTTTTCAATGGTCTTAAAGGGACTGTATTGTCTGTTTTTTTGTTTTTTTTAATAGGGCAAAATAAATAATAAAAAGTATATAGCAATGCAAAACTGTTTTATTACACATAATTAAACATTTTAGATAAAAGGAACATTAAACACTAAATACGTGTTTAGGGACCAGTCAACACATTATATTTGCATAATCAACAAATGCAAGATAACAAGACAATGCAATAGCACTTAGTTTGAACTTCAAATGAGTAGTAGATTTTTTTATAAAAAATTTCAAAGTTATGTATATTTCCACTCCCCTTGTACCATGTGATAGCAATCAGCCAATCACAAATGCATATACGTATAGTCTGTGAATTCTTGCACATGCTCAGTAGGATCTGGTGACTCAAAAATTATAAATATAAAAGACTGTGCACATTTTTTTTAATGGAAGTAAATTGGAAAGTTGTTTAAAATTACATGCTGTATCTGAATCATGAAAATGTAATTTAACCTGAGTGTCCCTTTATAAGCATTGTATTGAGGTTATTTCCCGCCTTCCTATAGTCATGGGTGCAGCCATGTTGAAATCTATCTTTCACTACAATCCAGTGCTGACCAGTTTACACATGTGCAGCAACTCTTCTTTAGATACCCGCATAATATATTTGTTTGTTTCTAGATAATATACAGAAAGTCTAAACCTTGTGTTTCTACTTAGAAACCCATTATCCACAAAACAACGCATTTATAACTTTTTATTACTATATTTATTTTTCAGATTACTTGTATCTAGCTACGATTGGGTGGTTTGAAAGTGTTATACAATTATACCTAGCCCCTCCGGGATTTCTTGTGGTTGTGCCATCAGCACACATTTCCTTGGTAACAGCTCATTATTCTGAAGTGCACCCAATGATAACATAAAGAAGTGTTTCTCAATTTTAGACTTAAAGGGATATGAAACTAAAAAAATGTCTCATGATCCAGACAGAGTATGTGATTTAAAACAACTTTCTAATTTACCTCTAGTATCAATGTTTCTTTGTTCTTTTGGTATCTTTTGTTGAAAATCAGGTACTTATGCTTAAAGACCATTTCAGGAGCACTATATGGCAGCAGTTTTGCAAGAATGTTTTCCATTTGCAAGAGCACTAGATGGCAGCACTATTTCCCGCCATGTAGTTTTCCAGATGCCTACCTAGGTATTTCTTCAACAAAGAATACCATGAGAACAGAATAGAAGTAAATTGGAAACTTTTTTAAAATTGTATGCTCTGTCTTAATCACAAAATATATTTTTTGTGTTTCATATCCCTTTAAGCAAAGTCTTTCCTTTGTTCTACCACCAGCAGGTGCCAACAGCTTATATTATACAGCAGCTGCAAATTATATAATAATAATAATAATAATAATAATAATAATAATAATAATAATATAGCACTATTATATTTTGTCATAAAATAATTGTTTGAAGAAGACTTTATACATGTGTGCAATAAAATTCTCTGCTGACTGGCAGAGAAAAGCACTGAATAAGTTCACATTGAAATATATTTTTTTTAATAAGAGTTTTTGGACTTCAGATTGAAGTTATAGGGGTCATAAGGCTGATGCTTTTCTAACCTTTCGCCACTTCTAAAGTGGCAAATTTAAATTTTCCCGGTCTCGTCCAACCAGGGAGATTGACAACTCCTGCCCGCGCGTGAATTGGCTGTGCGCGGGCAGGGGGCGGGATTGCACGCGAGCGCAAAATAGTGCTTCTGTGCAATGCTGAATTCAGCCAGTGGAATTCAGCCCACCAGAGTCGAGCTGTGGTGGACAGGGGTGCGTATTTGCGCCCCTGTCTGCCGCAGCTTGATAAATCGACCCCATAATCTGATAAAATAACATGGATAATAGGTTTCAAGCAAAGTCAAATTGTATGATCACGAAAACTTAAAACATTTCCTGAAATTGTTGTGGATGATAATAATTAAATGGACAGTCTACCTTTGTATCTCTTCAACACAGATTATCATTGAAACTAAGCAAATTGGAAACGTTTTTAAAATAATATGCTCTGTCTGAATCAGAAGAGAAAATGTTTAGGTTTCATAAAGAATGTCCACACCTGAGCACAAGAGAAATAGTTATAATGACTGAACTATTGAACAGCCACAGGAGGAAAACACTTTAATATCTGGACTGTTAGAGCTTGTGGAACTGACAACCACTGACATACAACAATATCATCTTATTATTAGGGTAAGAGGGTAGGTCAATCTCTAGGAGCAGCACAGAAGTAAGGGGCCCCAGTAGGCCAGGGACATAATGACCTCCACATTCTTTTAATTAATTGGAGAGATTTGTCCAACTATGGAAAATCATAATGAACTTAGTGAACTTCACTAAAATGCCTATCAAACCCTAAGGGGCCGATTTATCAAGGGCCGAATGGCCCCTGATGCCCCTGTTTTCGCGCGAGCCTTCAGGCTCGCCGGAACCAGCAGTTATGAAGCAGCGGTCTTAAGAGCGCTGCTCCATAACTGGTCCGTTGCCTCTGAGGCTGCGGTCTGCAATCCGCCTGATCCTATCCGATCGGGTTGATTGACACCCTCTGCTAGCGGCCGATTGGCCGCAAATCTGCAGGGGCGGCATTGCACAAGCAGTTCACCAGAACTTCTTGTGCAATGTTAAATGCCGATAGCGTATGCTGTCGGCATTCAGCAATGTCTGTTGGACATGATCTGCTACAGTTTATCATGTTGGACAGACAATGATAAATCAGCCCCTTAATCTTCACTGACCACACCAGCCTATCCAGCTTTACTTCCTATGCTATTCTATGTAGTTAATTCAGTCATCTGTCCTTTCCATTCCAAAAGTACAACATAGAAATTTGTGACGATGAACAGGTTGGGGAAACTTGAAAAGCTGGAGAGGATGAAGAAGCTTTTGTGAGTTTTGCTGTAACACTTGTTATGAAGGAATAGGTTTGATACCTTTCCAGAAACAAAAGGGTTAAATGAATTATGCAAACCAAACACAATGGCATAATGAAGAGCAGAATTTGGCTCTCTGCAGTGCATTTTCATATGGAATTTATTTCATAAGACAATTTGCGCTCAGGGAATTGAGTTACCCGTGATATCATAGTAATGTCTGTTTAGTTTGTTTTGCTTGTAAAAAAAATGCCATTTTATCAAGGGAAATATGAACATTTGAGGGAAGAAAAAAAAGCTGGGAATTGTAAAACAGTGATTCCCTGCATATTATTCAAGTCAAACAATGTGAGTAACCGCAATGCTCTGACAAACGTGTGATGAAGTATCCAGGCATGAGTGTCTGGCCTACAAAAATATGGACTTCACTCATGGGACATTTAACCAAGAAATAGGAAACCACTAAATAAAAACAGAACAAAACTCAAAGATAAATATTTCAGCTATCTATTTCCTCCACTTGTAATTAATATTGTCCTGGGTGATGAAAATCTGTTTATACTGACACAAAAATTAATAAAAGGGATACTGAGCCCACATATTTTTTGTTTCATGATTCAGATAGAGCAGGCAATTTTAAGCAACTTTCTAATTTACTCCTATTATCAAATTTTCTTCGTTCTCTTGGTAACGTTATATGAAAAAGTTGGAATGTAAGTTTATGAGCCATCTCATCTTTGGTGCAGCACCTGGGTAGCGCTTGCTGATTGGTGGCTAAATATAGCCACCAATCAGCAAGCCCTACCCAGAGTGCTGAACCAAAAATGGGCCGACTTGTAAGCTTACATTCCTGCTTTTTCAAATAAAGTTACCAAGAGAATGAAGAAAAAATGATAATAGGAATAAATTAAAAAGTTGTTTAAAATTGCATGCTCTATCTGAATCATCAAAGAAAAAATTTGGGTTCAGTATCCCTTTAAGGGCATATTCAAGCATTTACAAAATGCAAACTCAATCCTATTGGCTGATTGGATCTGCCAATAGGATTGAAGCTCAATCCTATTGGATGATTGCATCAGCCAATAGGATTTTTCACCTTTATTTCCAATTGGCTGATTGAATTCTATCAGCCTATCGGAATTCAAGGAATGACGTAATTTAAATTCAAATTTTCTTCGTTCTCTTGGTAACTTTATTTGAAAAAGTAGGAATGTAAGTTTATGAGCCATCCCATCTTTGGTGCAACACCTGGGTTGTGCTTGCTGATTGGTGGCTAAATATAGCCACCAATCAGCAAGCCCTACCCAGAGTGCTGAACCAAAAATGGGCCGACTTGTAAGCTTACATTCCTGCTTTTTCAACTAAAGGAACTAAAGGAACCTAACTAAAGGAACCTTCAGTGTACGGCTGGGACCGTATGGAGAGGATGCTCTGCGCCGGATGTCTTGAAGATGGCTCCGCGTCGGAAGGATGAAGATAGAAGATACCGTCTAGATGAAGACTTCTGCCCGTCTGGAGGACAACTTCTTGCCACTTGGATGAAGACTTCTCCCGGCTTCGTTGAGGACTTCTGCCCGCTTGGATGAAGACTTCTCCCGGCTTGATGAGGATGGATGTCCGGTCTTCAAAAACTGTAAGTGGATCTTCAGGTTTTTTTTTAAGGGTTTATTGGGTGGGTTTTATTTTTAGATTAGGGGTTTGGGCAAAGAAAAAGACCTAAATGCCCTTTTAAGGGCAATATCTATTCAAATGCCCTTTTCAGGGCAATGGGGAGCTTAGGTTTTTTAGATATGATTTTATTTGGGGGGTTTGGTTGTATGGGTGGTGGGTTTTACTGTTGGGGGGTTGTTTGTAATTTTTTTTACAGGTAAAAGAGCTGATTTCTTTGGGGCAATGCCCTGCAAAAGGCCCTTTTAAGGTTTTTAGTTAGGCTAGGGATTTTTATTTGGGGGGGGGGGGTTATTTTGATAGGGCTATTAGATTAGGTGTAATTAGTTTAAATATTTGATGATTTCTTTTTTATTTTGTGTAATTTAGTTAATTGTATTTAATTAATGTAATTTATTTAATTTTAGTGTAATGTTAGGTGTTAGTGTAAGACAGGTTATGTTTTATTTTATAGGTAAATTTGTATTTATTTTAACTAGGTAGTTAGTAAATAGTTACTAACTTTTTACTAACTAATCTACCTAGTTAAAATAAAAACAAACTTAGCTGTCAAATAAAAATAAAACCTAAGATAGCTACAATGTAACTATTAGTTATATTGTAGCTAGCTTAGGGTTTATTTTATAGGTATTTAGTTTTAAATAGGAATTATTTAGTTAATGATAGTAATTTTTATTTAGATTTATTTTAATTATATTAAAGTTAGGGTTGTTAGGGTTAGACTTAGGGTTAGGTTTAGGGGTTAATAACTTATATAAATAGTATAGTGGCGGCGGTGACGTTGGGGGCGGCAGATTAGGGGATAAAAATATTTAACTAGTGTTTGCGATGCAGGAGTACGGTGGTTTAGGGGTTAATATGTTTATTATAGTGGCGGCGATGTCCGGAGCAGCAGATTAGGGGTTAATAATTTTATTTTAGTGTTTACGATGCAGGAGGGCCTCGGTTTAGGGGTTATTAGGTAGTTTATGGGTGTTAGTGTACTTTGTAACACTTTAGTTATGAGTTTTATGCTACAGCTTTGTAACGTAAAACTCACAACTACTGACTTTCAGTTTACGGTACGGATCTTGTAGTTATAGGCTGTACCGCTTTTTGGCCGGACAAGCAAACTCGTAATACCGGCGCTATGGGAGTCCCATTGAAAAATTACTTTTTAAAAAGTGCGATAGTTACATTGCATGACGGCCAAAAAAGTGTGCGGTACAGCTATACCTGCAAGACTCGTAATACCAGCGATAGTGAAAATGCACCGTTATGAGGCTTTTTCGCTCATAACGCAAAACTTGCAATCTAGCCGATAGTTAAAATCCGCACCAAAGCAGCAATTAGGGTTGACGCCTCGGCCATGTTTTTATGGACACTTATGAGTTACACATGCTGCAGGGTGTGCAGGGAGGAACATGTATTGTGCTGTTCATCAGCACTATTCATGTGATGTCCAGAGGCACAATGTATGTTTCCCCCTTCTTACCTTGCAGAATGTGTAACTCATAAATGTCCAGGAAAATATGGCCGGGGTGGCAACCCTAGTAGCAATGCACTGCTGAGAGCTAGCTGAAAACCTCTAGTCAGGCAATGACAAGAGAAAAATAAGTGAAGCCATCTTCTAGTTCCTAGTTGAGTAATACATGCACATATTCTTTTCAACAAAGAATACCAAGAGAATAAGGTAAATTTGAAAATAAGAGTACATTTAAAAGTTCTCTATCTGAAACAAATTTAATTTTGACATTCCTATCCCTTTAAGCACTGTGGGGTGAATTCCATTTTTTTCATTCTAGAATTCCAATCTATCAATGCTTAATATTGGCTAAAATTTTAGCTGGGTGGTCAGTAAAATCAGCTGGGTGGTGTACCCACTAAAAAGGTCACTGGGAGAACACGGTGTGTGTGTGTTGTGTATATATTTATATGTGTTCCAATGTCTTTAAATCATTATCCAACAACCCACTTTAGTGTAAGGAAATGAGTTACCTCTAAAAGCTCAGATTCTCATATCTGAAATAATCAGCTGATCAGTAACCATGACTACTAACCTGCTCTGTCAGAGGTCCTGAGGACTGGATTTGACTAATATATTTGAGTGCAGGTTTTTTCACTTAATAATTTCATAACATTTTGAGTAAATTTATAATTAACCTATTTAAAAATCCAAACACAAATGATCATATTTAATAATTTTTGTACAAGCTTCTTAGTTTAAAAGTTTGATTTAAACATATATTTATTTAAATTTTCATAGACAAAAAATAAATAAATGGTTTATAAAAATGTGAAGTGAGCATTTGATAAGAGTATAAAGTCACACAAACAATAAAAAAAAATTTTTTGAAACAGGCAAAATTTTGTTTTCAACAGGCACATTGTATAGAATTCAAACAATTCTTAGTCAAGCTTAGGGATGGGCGACTGTTTCGCAACATTCGAAAAATGAAACAAATTTTTAAAACATTTGTTCATTCTAATCGAATTTAGAATGTCTACATAACATTCTAACATTCGATTTTCGAATGATCGGTTTAAAATTTTACAATTACATTCAAAAATATTTGTTTAGAAAAATTCGAATTTAAATGTTTGTAATAGTATTTCTAATGCTTTCTTTAAATGTAATATTCGAATTATGCAATCTTCGATCGAAATAGAAACATTCAAATTGATATATTTGTATCTATTATGTATCAATTTACTAGATTCCCTACCACATGAACTATTGAACTTCTGAATAGTATTTGTTAAATAGAATGTTAAATTCGAAATTTTGAATGTGGACATTCGATCTAATTATAAACATTCAAATTCCAAAGTGACATTCGAAAACTGTAAATAGCATTCGATTATAGAATTTTTAAGAATATTCGTTTGTATTAACATTCGGATTTGGAAATTTACACATTCACCCATCCCTAGTCAAGCCACCACTAAAGTGTTTTCTGATTGGCTGGAATTGTGGTGAGGAATTGTCCCCATGCAAAGTATATCAGGTGTTCGTTTTTTAAAATTTTGTAATGAGTTTGAATTCAGAAGCCACACATTAACCAATACAGGGGAAATTACAAAGGAATTCTGATTAAAGAAAGTAAATGCAAGTTCCTCTCCAAACAAACTGAACTATAAACTGATATGCTACTCAATTAAGTCTGTACTGCAATGCATTAGTGAAAGGGATATTGTACTTCATAGATGCAGAGTGCCAGCAGTCCCTGATTTCCAGGGACAGTCCGTGGATATTGTTGTATGTCCCTAGAAATGTCCTCTCCAGGAAATTTGGAGGGCTGCAGCTGAGCTGGGGCATGTGTGGCAAAAGTTAATCGGGAGGCGCTGCCAGTGAGGCAGTAAGTACTCTGCTTGATCACTCAAAGCAGGTCTAGGCAGGGAGTCCTTGCTGAGTGATCAATGTTTAAACTGCCACTAATCAGAAGAAAAAACACAAACAGCTACTCCACACTGACTATGGTAAGGAGTTGTGCTGATTTGTTGTAAAAGAGGGGGGATTACTTGGCAACTACTGTAGAAATTTATATTTTGCATGTTTGCCGTTTTTAGTCTGACAGTAATCTTCATATTTTAGCACTCTGTATTGTCTGCAGCTTACTGATTTTAGCATGAGTTTTAAATATACACCACTTATTACACACAGTGCAAAAATATGGAAATTGCTGTCAGACTAAATAATTCAAAAATCCATTTGCCCCCAACAGCTCACCAGCCCGGTGCTCTTCATAATCACACATTAAGATCAGCAGCACTGAGTGTTTGATGTGTCTCTCCTATTTATAGTAATTTAACACACTGCAGTCTCCAAGCTCCATCCCTGCACCTCTGCTCTCAGAGTCTCATTAGGAGTCCAGGATTGCTGCTGGTTATTAGGACAGTGGATCTTAGGTAGTTTTGTGTCATTTCAGTTCTGTGTGTCTTTAAAAGGATAATAAACCCAAATTTTTTCTTTCATGATTTAGAAAGAGTATGCAATTTTCAACAAGTTTCCAATTTACTTCTATTATCTAATTAGCTTTATTCTCTTGATATCCTTTCTTGAAAAGCATATCTAAGTAGGCTCAGTAGTTGCTGATTGGTGGCTGCACAGATGCCTTGTGTGATTGGCTCGCCCATGTGCATTGCTATTTATTCAACAAAGGATATCTAAAGATCAAAGCTAATTTGATAATAGAAGTAAATTGGAATGTTGTTTAAAATTGCATTCTCTATTTGAATCATGAAAAAAAAATGGGTTTCATGTCCCTTTAAGCACTCAGCTAAGCCCTACAATTATGTAATATATAGAGAAGTGATAATATAATTCTTTTTTTTTCTTTAAAGGTCTGTTTTTGCATATTGCTTTACTTCATGTGACGTCTCTACCTATGACGTCACTTGCTGTGATTTCACTGAATATGAAAAAACAGAATTTATGCTTACCTGATAAATTACTTTCTCTTGCGGTGTATCCAGTCCACGGATTCATCCTTTACTTGTGGGATATTCTCATTCCCTACAGGAAGTGGCAAAGAGAGCACACAGCAGAGCTGTCCATATAGCTCCCCCTCTAGCTCCACCCCCCCAGTCATTCGACCAAAGGTTAGGAAGAAAAAGGAGAAACCATAGGGTGCAGTGGTGACTGTAGTTTAAACAAAATTTTTTTTACCTGACTTAATTGCCAGGGCGGGCCGTGGACTGGATACACCGCAAGAGAAAGTAATTTATCAGGTAAGCATATATACTGTTTTCTCTTGCAAGGTGTATCCAGTCCACAGATTCATCCTTTACTTGTGGGATACCAATACCAAAGCTTTAGGACACGGATGAAGGGAGGGAACAAGACAGGTACCCTAAACGGAAGGCACCACTGCTTGCAAAACCTTTCTCCCAAAAATAGCCTCCGAAGAAGCAAAAGTATCGAATTTGTAAAATTTGGCAAAAGTATGCAGTGAAGACCAAGTCGCTGCCTTACAAATCTGTTCAACAGAAGCCTCATTCTTGAAAGCCCATGTGGAAGCCACTGCTCTGGTAGAATGAGCAGTAATTATTTCAGGAGGCTGCTGGTCAGCAGTCTCATAGGCCAAACGGATGATGCTTTTCAGCCAAAAGGAAAGAGAGGTAGCAGTCGCTTTCTGACCTCTCCTCTTACCAGAATAGATAACAAACAAGGAAGATGTTTGTCTGAAATCCTTAGTTGCTTGCAAATAGAACTTTAGAACACGAACTACATCAAGATTGTGCAACAGAAGTTCCTTCTTCGAAGAAGGATTGGGGCACAGAGAAGGAACAACAATTTCCTGGTTAATATTCTTGTTAGAAACCACTTTAGGAAGAAAACCAGGTTTAGTACGCAAAACTACCTTATCTGCATGGAACACCAGGTAAGGTGAATCACACTGTAAGGCAGATAATTCTGAGACTCTTCGAGCAGAAGAGATAGCTACCAAAAACCAAACTTTCCAAGACAACAACTTAATATCTATGGAATGTAAAGGTTCAAACGGAACCCCTTGAAGAACTGAAAGAACTAGATTTAGACTCCATGGTGGAGCCACAGGTTTATAGACAGGCTTGATTCTGACTAAAGCCTGTGCAAACGCTTGAACGTCTGGTACCTCTGCCAGACGCTTGTGTAAAAGGATAGACAGAGCAGATATCTGTGCCTTTAAAGAACTAGCCGACAATCCTTTCTCCAATCCGTCTTGGAGAAAGGACAATATCCTGGGAATCCTAATCTTACTCCATGAGTAACCCTTGGATTCACACCAACAAAGATATTTCCGCCATATCTTAGGGTAGATTTTCCTGGTGACAGGCTTTCTAGCCTGAATCAGAGTATCTATAACTGACTCAGAGAAACCACGCTTTGATAGAATTAAGCGTTCAATCTCCAAGCAGTCATACGTAGAGAAACTAGATTTGGATGCTTGAACGGACCCTGTATTAGAAGGTCCTGCCTCATTGGCAGTGTCCATGGTGGGACAGATGACATGTCCACTAGGTCTGCATACCAAGTCCTGCGTGGCCACGCAGGTGCTGTCAAAATCACAGACGCCTTCTCCTGCTTGATTCTGGCGATCAGACGAGGGAGAAGAGGAAACGGTGGGAAAACATAAGCCGGATTGAAGGACCAAGGCGCTGCTAGAGCATCTATCAATGCCGCCTTGGGGTCCCGGGACCTGGATCCATAGAGAGGAAGCTTGGTGTTCTGACGGGACGCCATCAGATCCAACTCTGGAATGCCCCATAGCTGAGTCAACTGGGCAAATACCTCCGGGTGGAGTTCCCACTCCCCCGGGTGAAAAGTCTGACGACTCAGAAAATCCGCCTCCCAGTTGTCTACTCCTGGGATGTGAATTGCTGAAAGATGGCAGGAGTGGTCCTCCGCCCACCTGATTATTTTGGTTACTTCCTTCATCGCTAGGGAACTCTTTGTTCCCCCCTGATGATTGATGTAAGCTACAGTCGTGATGTTGTCCGACTGAAATCTGATGAATTTGGCCGCAGCTAGTTGAGGCCATGCCTGAAGCGCGTTGAATATCGCCCTCAGTTCCAGAATGTTTATTGGGAGAAGAGATTCTTCCCGAGACCATAAGCCTTGAGCTTTCAGGGAGTCCCAGACTGCACCCCAGCCTAACAGACTGGCGTCGGTCGTTACAATGATCCACTCTGGTCTGCGGAAACATATTCCCTGAGACAGGTGATCCTGAGACAACCACCAGAGAAGAGAAACTCTGGTTTCCTGGTCCAACTGTATTTGAGGAGACAAATCTGCATAATCCCCATTCCACTGATTGAGCATGCATAGTTGCAGTGGTCTGAGATGTATCCGAGCGAAAGGGACTATGTCCATTGCCGCTACCATTAATCCGATTGCCTCCATGCACTGAGCTACAGATGGCCGAGGAATGGAATGAAGAACTCGGCAAGTAGTTAAAAGTTTCAACTTTCTGACCACCGTCAGAAATATTTTCATTTCTACCGAATCTATTAGTGTTCCTAGGAAGGGAACCCTTGTGAGTGGGGACAGAGAACTCTTTTTGATGTTCACCTCCACCCGTGAGACCTTAGAAAGGCCAATACAATCTCTGTGTGAGCCTTGGCTCTGTGAAAAGACGGCGCCTGAATTAAGATGTCGTCCTGAAATTACGAAAGGAACGAAAATTAGTTTTGTTTTTAGCCTTAAAAGGCTTGTCCTGAGGGAGAGCATGGCCCTTTCCCCCGGTGATTTCTGAAATAATCTCTTTCAATTTTGGCCCGAAAAGGGTCTTTCCCTTGAAAGGGATATTTGATAATTTAGATTTTGACCAAACATCGGCCGACCATGACTTCAGCCAAAGCGCTCTGCGCGCCATAATGGCGAAACCTGACTTAGCTAATTGCAAAGCGGCATCTGTGATAAAAGAATTAGCCAGCTTTAGAGCCTTAATTCTATCTATAATTTCGTCATATGAGGTCTCCGTCTGGAGCGACTCCTCCAGTGCCTCAAACCAGAAAGCCACTGCAGTAGTTACA
Source organism: Bombina bombina (assembly GCF_027579735.1). Lineage (NCBI taxonomy): Eukaryota > Metazoa > Chordata > Amphibia > Anura > Bombinatoridae > Bombina > Bombina bombina. Next base: position 526,339,745 of record NC_069503.1, read on the forward strand.
GGAATAATGCAGGCAATAGGATGGAGAAGAAAACCTTGTTGAACAAAAATTTTCTTAATTAAACCTTCTAACTTTTTATCCATAGGATCTTTAAAAGCACAACTGTCTTCAATTGGTATGGTTGTGCGCTTAGCAAGTGAAGAAACAGCCCCCTCTACCTTAGGGACCGTCTGCCACGAGTCCCGCCTGGGGTCTGTTATGGGGAACATTTTCTTAAAAAACAGAATTTATGTTTACCTGATAAATTTCTTTCTCCAACGGTGTGTCCGGTCCACGGCGTCATCCTTACTTGTGGGATATTCTCTTCCCCAACAGGAAATGGCAAAGAGCCCAGCAAAGCTGGTCACATGATCCCTCCTAGGCTCCGCCTACCCCAGTCATTCGACCGACGTTAAGGAGGAATAATAGCATAGGAGAAACCACATGGTACCGTGGTGACTGTAGTTAAAGAAAATAAATTATCAGACCTGATTTAAAAACCAGGGCGGGCCGTGGACCGGACACACCGTTGGAGAAAGAAATTTATCAGGTAAACATAAATTCTGTTTTCTCCAACATAGGTGTGTCCGGTCCACGGCGTCATCCTTACTTGTGGGAACCAATACCAAAGCTTTAGGACACGGATGAAGGGAGGGAGCAAATCAGGTCACCTAAATGGAAGGCACCACGGCTTGCAAAACCTTTCTCCCAAAAATAGCCTCAGAAGAAGCAAAAGTATCAAACTTGTAAAATTTGGTAAAAGTGTGCAGTGAAGACCAAGTCGCTGCCCTACATATCTGATCAACAGAAGCCTCGTTCTTGAAGGCCCATGTGGAAGCCACAGCCCTAGTGGAATGAGCCGTGATTCTTTCGGGAGGCTGCCGTCCGGCAGTCTCGTAAGCCAATCTGATGATGCTTTTAATCCAAAAAGAGAGAGAGGTAGAAGTTGCTTTTTGACCTCTCCTTTTACCTGAATAAACAACAAACAGGGAAGATGTTTGTCTAAAATCCTTTGTAGCATCTAAATAGAATTTTAGAGCGCGAACAACATCCAAATTGTGCAACAAGCGTTCCTTCTTTGAAACTGGTTTCGGACACAGAGAAGGTACGATAATCTCCTGGTTAATGTTTTTGTTAGAAACAACTTTCGGAAGAAAACCAGGTTTAGTACGTAAAACCACCTTATCTGCATGGAACACCAGATAAGGAGGAGAACACTGCAGAGCAGATAATTCTGAAACTCTTCTAGCAGAAGAAATTGCAACTAAAAACAAAACTTTCCAAGATAATAACTTAATATCAACGGAATGTAAGGGTTCAAACGGAACCCCCTGAAGAACTGAAAGAACTAAATTGAGACTCCAAGGAGGAGTCAAAGGTTTGTAAACAGGCTTGATTCTAACCAGAGCCTGAACAAAGGCTTGAACATCTGGCACAGCTGCCAGTTTTTTGTGAAGTAACACCGACAAGGCAGAAATCTGTCCCTTCAGGGAACTTGCCGATAATCCTTTTTCCAATCCTTCTTGAAGGAAGGATAGAATCCTAGGAATCTTAACCTTGTCCCAAGGGAATCCTTTAGATTCACACCAACAGATATATTTTTTCCAAATTTTGTGGTAAATCTTTCTAGTTACAGGCTTTCTGGCCTGAACAAGAGTATCGATAACAGAATCTGAGAAACCTCGCTTCGATAAAATCAAGCGTTCAATCTCCAAGCAGTCAGCTGGAGTGAAACCAGATTCGGATGTTCGAACGGACCCTGAACAAGAAGGTCTCGTCTCAAAGGTAGCTTCCAAGGTGGAGCCGATGACATATTCACCAGATCTGCATACCAAGTCCTGCGTGGCCACGCAGGAGCTATCAAGATCACCCACGCCCTCTCCTGATTGATCCTGGCTACCAGCCTGGGGATGAGAGGAAACGGCGGGAACACATAAGCTAGTTTGAAGGTCCAAGGTGCTACTAGTGCATCCACTAGAGCCGCCTTGGGATCCCTGGATCTGGACCCGTAGCAAGGAACTTTGAAGTTCTGACGAGAGGCCATCAGATCCATGTCTGGAATGCCCCAAAGTTGAGTGACTTGGGCAAAGATTTCCGGATGGAGTTCCCACTCCCCCGGATGCAATGTCTGACGACTCAGAAAATCCGCTTCCCAATTTTCCACTCCCGGGATGTGGATAGCAGACAGGTGGCAGGAGTGAGACTCCGCCCATAGAATAATCTTGGTCACTTCTTCCCTCGCTAGGGAACTCCTTGTTCCCCCCTGATGGTTGATGTACGCAACAGTCGTCATGTTGTCTGATTGAAACCGTATGAACTTGGTCCTCGCTAGCTGAGGCCAAGCCTTGAGAGCATTGAATATCGCTCTCAGTTCCAGAATATTTATCGGTAGAAGAGATTCTTCCCGAGACCAAAGACCCTGAGCTTTCAGGGATCCCCAGACCGCGCCCCAGCCCATCAGACTGGCGTCGGTCGTGACAATGACCCACTCTGGTCTGTGGAATGTCATCCCTCGTGACAGGTTGTCCAGGGACAGCCACCAACGGAGTGAGTCTCTGGTCCTCTGATTTACTTGTATCTTTGGAGACAAGTCTGTATAGTCCCCATTCCACTGACTGAGCATGCACAGTTGTAATGGTCTTAGATGAATGCGCGCAAAAGGAACTATGTCCATTGCCGCTACCATCAACCCGATCACTTCCATGCACTGAGCTACGGAAGGAAGAGGAACGGAATGAAGTATTCGACAAGAGTCCAGAAGCTTTGTCTTTCTGGCCTCTGTTAGAAAAATCCTCATTTCTGAGGAGTCTATAATTGTTCCCAAGAAGGGAACCCTTGTTGACGGGGATAGAGAACTCTTTACCACGTTCACTTTCCAGCCGTGCGATCTGAGAAAGGCCAGGACGATGTCCGTGTGAGCCTTTGCTCGAGGGAGGGACGACGCTTGAATCAGAATGTCGTCCAGGTAAGGTACTACTGCAATGCCCCTTGGTCTTAGCACAGCTAGAAGGGACCCTAGTACCTTTGTGAAAATCCTTGGAGCAGTGGCTAATCCGAAAGGAAGCGCCACGAACTGGTAATGTTTGTCCAGGAATGCAAACCTTAGGAACCGATGATGTTCCTTGTGGATAGGAATATGTAGATACGCATCCTTTAAATCCACCGTGGTCATGAATTGACCTTCCTGGATGGAAGGAAGGATAGTTCGAATGGTTTCCATCTTGAAAGATGGGACCTTGAGAAATTTGTTTAAGATCTTGAGATCTAGGATTGGTCTGAATGTTCCCTCTTTTTTGGGAACTATGAACAGATTGGAGTAGAACCCCATCCCTTGTTCTCTCAATGGAACAGGATGAATCACTCCCATTTTTAACAGGTCTTCTACACAATGTAAGAACGCCTGTCTTTTTATGTGGTCTGAAGACAACTGAGACCTGTGGAACCTTCCCCTTGGGGGAAGTCCCTTGAATTCCAGAAGATAACCCTGGGAGACTATTTCTAGCGCCCAAGGATCCAGAACATCTCTTGCCCAAGCCTGAGCGAAGAGAGAGAGTCTGCCCCCCACCAGATCCGGTCCCGGATCGGGGGCCGATATTTCACACTGTCTTGGTAGCAGTGGCAGGTTTCTTTGCCTGCTTTCCCTTGTTCCAGCCTTGCATTGGTCTCCAAGCTGGCTTGGCCTGAGAAGTATTACCCTCTTGCTTAGAGGACGCAGCACCTTGGGCTGGTCCGTTTTTACGAAAGGGACGAAAATTAGGTCTATTTTTTGCCTTGAAAGGCCGATCCTGAGGAAGGGCATGGCCCTTACCCCCAGTGATATCAGAGATAATCTCTTTCAAGTCAGGACCAAACAGCGTTTTCCCCTTGAAAGGAATGTTTAGTAGCTTGTTCTTGGAAGACGCATCAGCCGACCAAGATTTCAACCAAAGCGCTCTGCGCGCCACAATAGCAAACCCAGAATTCTTAGCCGCTAACTTAGCCAATTGCAAAGAGGCGTCTAGAGTGAAAGAATTAGCCAATTTGAGAGCATTGACTCTGTCCATAATCTCCTCATAAGGAGGAGAGTCACTATCGAGCACCTTAATCAGTTCATCAAACCAGAAATATGCGGCTGTAGTGACAGGGACAATGCATGAAATGGGTTGTAGAAGGTAACCCTGCTGAACAAACATCTTTTTAAGCAAACCTTCTAATTTTTTATCCATAGGATCTTTGAAAGCACAACTATCCTCTATGGGAATAGTGGTGCGTTTGTTTAAAATAGAAACCGCTCCCTCGACCTTGGGGACTGACTGCCATAAGTCCTTTCTGGGGTCGACCATAGGAAACAATTTTTTAAATATGGGGGGAGGGACGAAAGGAATACCGGGCCTTTCCCATTCTTTATTAACAATGTCCGCCACCCGCTTGGGTATAGGAAAAGCTTCTGGGAGCCCCGGCACCTCTAGGAACTTGTCCATTTTACATAGTTTCTCTGGGATGACCAAATTTTCACAATCATCCAGAGTGGATAATACCTCCTTAAGCAAAATGCGGAGATGTTCCAATTTAAATTTAAAAGTAATCACATCAGATTCAGCCTGCTGAGAAATGTTCCCTAAATCAGTAATTTCTCCCTCAGACAAAACCTCCCTGGCCCCCTCAGATTGGGTTAGGGGCCCTTCAGAGATATTAATATCAGCGTCGTCATGCTCTTCAGTAACTAAAACAGAGCATCCACGCTTACGCTGGCAAGGGTTCATTTTGGCTAAAATGTTTTTGACAGAATTATCCATTACAGCCGTTAATTGTTGCATAGTAAGGAGTATTGGCGCGCTAGATGTACTAGGGGCCTCCTGAGTGGGCAAGACTCGTGTAGACGAAGGAGGGAATGATGCAGTACCATGCTTACTCCCCTCACTTGAGGAATCATCTTGGGCATCATTGTCATTATCACATAAATCACATTTATTTAAATGAATAGGAATTCCGGCTTCCCCACATTCAGAACACAGTCTATCTGGTAGTTCAGACATGTTAAACAGGCATAAACTTGATAAGAAAGTACAAAAAACGTTTTGAAATAAAACCGTTACTGTCACTTTAAATTTTAAACTGAACACACTTTATTACTGCAATTGCGAAAAAACATGAAGGAATTGTTCAAAATTCACCAAACTTTCACCACAGTGTCTTAAAGCCTTGAAAATATTGCACACCAATTTTGGAAGCTTTAACCCTTAAAATAACGGAACCGGAGCCGTTTTAAGCTTTAACCCCTTTACAGTCCCTGGTATCTGCTTTGCTGAGACCCAACCAAACCCAAGGGGAATACGATACCAAATGATGCCTTCAGAAGTCTTTTATAAGTATCAGAGCTCCTCTCACATGCGACTGCATGCCATGCCTCTCAAAAACAAGTGCGCAACACCGGCGCGAAAATGAGACTCTGCCTATGCTTTGGGAAAGCCCCTAAAGAATAAGGTGTCTAAAACAGTGCCTGCCGATATTATTATATCAAAATACCCAGAATAAATGATTCCTCAAGGCTAAATAAGTGTTAATATCAATCGATTTAGCCCAAAAAATGTCTACAGTCTAAATAAGCCCTTGTGAAGCCCTTATTTACAATCGTAATAAACATGGCTTACCGGATCCCATAGGGAAAATGACAGCTTCCAGCATTACATCGTCTTGTTAGAATGTGTCATACCTCAAGCAGCAAAGGACTGCAAACTGTTCCCCCAACTGAAGTTAATGCTCTCAACAGTCCTGTGTGGAACAGCCATGGATTTTAGTTACGGTTGCTAAAATCATTTTCCTCATACAAACAGAATTCTTCATCTCTTTTCTGTTTCTGAGTAAATAGTACGTACCAGCACTATTTGAAAATAACAAACTCTTGATTGAATAATGAAAAACTACAGTTAAACACTAAAAAACTCTAAGCCATCTCCGTGGAGATGTTGCCTGTACAACGGCAAAGAGAATGACTGGGGTAGGCGGAGCCTAGGAGGGATCATGTGACCAGCTTTGCTGGGCTCTTTGCCATTTCCTGTTGGGGAAGAGAATATCCCACAAGTAAGGATGACGCCGTGGACCGGACACACCTATGTTGGAGAAATAGGGGGGGGGGAAAAAGGGACACCTGGTCTATCCCACTCCCTAGTAACAATATCCGCAACCCTCTTAGGGATCGGAAACGCATCAGTGTATACAGGGACCTCTAGGTACTTGTCCATTTTACACAACTTCTCTGGGACCACCATAGGGTCACAATCATCCAGAGTAGCTAATACCTCCCTGAGCAATACGCGGAGGTGTTCCAATTTAAATTTAAACGCTAATGAATCTGACTCTGTCTGATGAGAAACCTTTCCTGAATCGGAAATTTCTCCCTCAGACATCAAATCCCTCACCTCCACTTCAGAGCGTTGTGAGGGCACATCAGATAAGGCTACCAAAGCTTCAGACTGCTCATAATCTGTTCTTAAAACAGAGCAGGAAAAACTGGCAGTTTGGATAGAAAGGCCGCAAGGGAATTATCCATGACTGTCGCTAGTTGTTGCAATGTAATAGGGGCAGACGCACTAGAGGTACTAGGCATTGCTTGCGCGGGCATAACTGGTTGTGACACATGGGGAGAGGTAGAAGGACTATCCTCATTACCTTCAGTCTGAGAATCCTCTTGGGCCACATTTTAAGTGCAACAATATGATCTTTAAAGTGTATAGACATATTAGTGCAATTGGGACACATTCTGAGAGGGGGTTCCACCATGGCTTCTAAACACATTGAACAAGGATTTTCCTTAGTGTCAGACATGTTTAACAGACTAGTAGCATACACAAGCAGGCTTGGAAAACACTTTAATCAAATAAAAAACACAATTTGAAAAAACGTTACTGTGCCTTTAAGAAATAAAAAGAGCACACAAATTTACAAAACAGTGAAAAATGCAGCAATCCTTTTCACAGTATGTACCTAAGGCTTTAATATGATTGCACCACAATTTGCAGAACGATTAACCCCTTAATGCCCAAACCAGAGCAGCCTAAAGCCAGCAACCGGTTAAATAACTGCTGTGGCCCTACCTGCCCTTAGGGATCAGATTTGGGGGAAAAAAGCTTCTTTTAGGTCCTCAATCAGCAGCTGGACCCTCCATGTGAAGCCGCATGAACTGTCTTTCAATTCTAACTGCGCATCTGAGGCGCGAAATTAGGCCCCTCCCACTCCACTCCGGAGTTGTGAGGCCTACAAAAATCACTTCCAAGTGACTAAATTTTTGCCATGTGGATAATAACCCCAGAAAAACACTCCAAAGTGCTTAATAAAGTGTCTCCAACGAGTATTTCTTAAACAAATAATCGATTGCCCTGAATTAGTGTCAACCAGTCTAATTTGCCCTGTTATGTAAGCATTCAATCCTCTATTAAGTCTCAGAACATAGCTTACCCTCCCCACATGGGGATCTTGTCAGTCTTCTAGCATTATCTCAGTCTTGTCTAGAAATAAATGACTGAACATACCTCATTGCAGTCAAGCCTGCAAACTGTTTCCCCCAACTGATGTTTTCTGGTACTCCTCAGTCCTGTGTGGGAACAGCAGTGGATTTTAGTTACAACATGCTAAAATCATTTTCCTCTCAGCAGAAATCTTCATCACTTTTCTGCTAGAGAGTAAATAGTACAAACCGGTACCATTTAAAAATAACAAACTTTTGATTGAAGAAATAAAACTACAATTCTAACACCACATTCACTTTACCCTCCCGTAGAGAGACCCTAGTGCTTAGAGCCGGCAAAGAGAATGACTGGGGGGTGGAGCTAGAGGGGGAGCTATATGGACAGCTCTGCTGTGTGCTCTCTTTGCCACTTCCTGTAGGGAATGAGAATATCCCACAAGTAAAGGATGAATCCGTGGACTGGATACACCTTGCAAGAGAAATTACTGCAAATTATGAAATTCAAAGTTGGCTGAATTGCCGTTCTGTCAAGGAAGCTTTACCTCTAATTAAAATGCTATACATAAATATTTTGTGTATGCTGCTGTGTGTTAATGATCCTCTATTGACTAGACAGCCATATAAAATGCTACCTATTGTGGTCTGGAATAAGTTCCAGAGACTGGTATTATCAATATTATGGGGTAGGTGTGAGAGCTTGGTGCTGTAATCTGTATAATAAGTTATGGATATATATAAATTATACTTTTACTATCAAATGGGTGTGTTTTAATCACAGTAGAGTGTTAATACTCAGGTAAACTGCTTGCTCTGCTATAAAGTGTCCTTTGAAATGTTTTTGAAATGTTGGCAACTATGTGTACAATAACATTTTCTCACATCAAGTGTGGTCTCAACTACCTGCCGGAGTGTATTAAATTGTTTACAAATAACTCCTTCACCTTTTATATTATTATTTAAAATAGCTGCTTTTGCATGGTGAAACCTGCAACCTATTCTGAAAATGTCAGTACTCCATTACTGTCTATAGAAAAGTTATGTAAACAAGAGGCATTAGGAGTAATCAACCACCCACTAGGGCAGTGTTTCTCAACTCCAGTCCTCAAGAACCTTAATAGGCCAGAGTTTCATTATATCTTAACTAGAGAACAGGTGAAATAATCGGATTTTGAAGGGTGAGAGCAGGTTAGTAACCATGGTTACTGATCAGCTGATTATTTCACCTGTGCTCGGAATATCTGGCCTGTTAAGGGTACTGAGGACTGGTGTTCAGAAATACTGCACTAGGGCCTTTCCATTTGAAAGTGTGGCATGCAGCTGCTTTGAATACAGTTAACTCTTATCAGCCGCTTGCCTCAGTGCATTGTTTTTCTAGCAACATTAGACTAAATATCACTAGTTTTCCAAGCAAAATATATGATGAAATATGTGGTAGCTGCATGCCTATATAACTAAGAGTATTATAGTGTACATATGGTAATAAAACTACAAGAGGAAAAGCTAAACTTTCTATTTCACTATCCAATTCCGATCTGGCTAACCTAAACATTGATATTTAGAATAATCTCCAAGATTGCTTGAAAGAAGCAAATTAAAAAAAATTACGTTTTCTTTGGCTGCAGAGAATATTTTCCTTTCTTATTCCATGATCTCATTAGCGAATGTTACAGACACACCCTGTATTTGCAGCTTTACTGAGACTGGATGCGTTGCGTATATTTGTTACAATGAAAAGAACCAGAGAGCTATTTAAAGATCAATGATTTTGCGCATCCAGTAACACACATGGGAGAACTAAATTATAAATGGTTTAATATTTTTAAAGCCTTTTCCTTTCAAACACAAGGATTTAATAAATGTGATTATAAAGGTGCATGTGTAACTTAGTTAGGGACTAGCATCTGTTTCAAGCAGATCTGAAGAGCAATAAACACCCCTCCTAAAGACCTCACTAACATAATCAGACTGACCCTACTCCCAAAGGAATATATGCCTTTTTCCCCTCTAGACAGACAGACTACACCCTTGCTCATTTGTGGATTTATTCCTCTTCTACCATAACACTTCTTTTGATTCCAAACGGAAAATGTGTTGAGGGCAGGAAATGTGTGTCGATCTATGGATATCCGATGTGTAGACTATACTGTCAATCCCACTTTAAGAAAAAGTCCTAACCAAATGACTCTCTCACTATATTGTACTGCAATGTATATTAACTATAAATAAGCTAACATAAAGGAAAGGTAGAACAAATATATATATATATATATATATATATATATATATATATATATATATATATATATATATATATATATATATATATATATTATATTTAAAGGCCTGAAATGAGTGCTGTATGGCATGTCACTTTCCACCAATAAGGCAACAGGAGTTCTATTTGTCATTGGCCATTTTGATTCTTTGATGCATATAAAAAGGACACTTTTTAACATGCAAACAGACACATGCTTCCTGTTAGCATCAATATCAAAAAAGCAAGTATTGAAAAATAGTTTTTAACTCTGTCTGCTCTTCTATATGCATGATAGCATATCATATAAATGCAGGGAACACAACTCTTCTGCAAATCTTCTGATTTTAGTTAAACAGCCCCTGGAAAAACTTCCTCAATAGTGGTCACGTGATCACTAAGAAAAAGGTGCTATCTTGAATCGGAGCAAATTAAACCAGAGAAAAACAAGGGTTACCTGTGTATCATTTTCATTATTAAAAATAAAAGAATCTGTGCAACATTGCTATATCTTGTTGAAAGAATTCTTAATTTTAAGATACATTTGCCCTCAAGTCTGTCTTTTGTGTCCAAGGACAGGATGCTTTTTTAAAAGAAAAGTCTCATTCATTTTCTTAGTTCATAACCATCTCTTTTTTTGAAAGACGATCATATTTAAATGGAATATCCCACAATGACACAAAACTCTTTCTTTCTCCATTTATATAGTGTTATGTACATAACAAAAAGATGTCTTAGACTAGGGCTGGGCGATATACTGCGGATGCGTTTTTAAACCGCGATTAACCGCCACGATTTAAAAACCGCGAGAATCCACAGTTTTTTTTTTTTTAAATTCAGCTTTCCCACGGTCAGTGTAGGGCCATTAAGGGGAACGCATCTGGAATATATGATCACAGCTATAATAATTTAGGTCTATAATATAGCCTGAATGTGTTGTGTTTTGTTAGTTTCTTTATTACAAATACTTTATTTATAAGCGGTCAGTTTTTGTTACTTATTATTGCTAACGATATATTCCTTATTTAGAAGGGGGTTCTCGCTAGGGTAGGCGTGACCGGGCTCCAGCTAACGCCCCTTTTCCTGCGCTGGCACACACTTTGTTCTCTGCTGCTCCCCCCCACATGGCGGGGCTCTGAGATACCGGGGCATCAAGAATTGGTGAAACCGGGGGCTGCCGAATCGTCTGGGGTGCAAATAACGCTCAATCTACCGAGAAGTCATAAAGGAAGATCGCTGTTGTGTTTCCTCGTGTGTTAGGGGGCACGCATTTATATTATGGCTATAGGTCCGGTATTTATTAAACCTTTGTAGCGTAGAATAGATGGCTAATAAAGGGGATCCATACCTTGGCCATGCCCAGAAGGCCGTTTGTGGCCGGTTAACGTGTATGATAGGTTGTGGCCCCAAGGATCGGCATATTAGGGCTGCAGTCCCCATGAAGTGCGAGACTGACAAATGCCCTCATGGATTATTGTTACCCTCCCGGACCTTGTATTTCTGGAACGGTGTGCCTGTTTCACTAACGTGTTACAGGTATTAACCGGCTGGGGGTCCGTTGTGACACAGCTCGATGTGGCAGGAAGAGGTTTGGCTACTGCTGGGTGAGGCACAGACCACACTTCACCCCAGGTGTGACCCGCAGTATCTACATGTCCTTTGTTTTCTTGCCTAGTGTTGAGCAATACCCATATTAAACCTTCCATAAGTCAATCTTTAATTCATTCACTCTCTGATAGTCTCTCTAAAAATGATCAGAAACATCTAACCAAGAAATAAATACGGTTCTTTAAAATACTGTTTGAAATGTAGATATATATGTATATATATGTGTATGTATGTATATATATGTGTATATATATATATATATATATATATATATATATACACATACACACACATACATGTGGTTTGTATTTTTATGCTCCCAGAGTGTATTGGACATTAAGAAACATGTACATTAAGATTCTGTAGTTCTAAATAATTTTTTTATTAAAAAATTAAAGTGTTATAGTCATTTATAAGAAAATCAAAATCGCGATTTTATTTTTTGCCCATATCGCCCAGCCCTATTTGAGATCTAAACAATGTCTTACAAACAATGATTCTGCCTTTGTTTACATGTATTTTTCTACATAATATTATAGTCTCCAGTTTTGTCTCTACTTTCTTTTAAATGGCCATCATTCCATCTCGACTTAAAATATTGTACAACCTGGGTCCAAAATGAAATGATGCTCCCAAGCTCTGACCACTTCAGTCTAAATCCCATCATAGTCAACATAGCTCAAAAACTAAATTTTATCAAATAGAAATTCCTCACTTAACCATGCTGCTGCCCAGCTAATAGACCTTATATGAAAGTAAATTCTCCTTCATCTCCCCATATAGGTCTGGTCTTGCCTTTCCTCAATCCTTCCAGGGGCACCTTTGACATTAGATAAATCAGCATTTACCTAGGGGCACCCACACACTGTCTGACTGGTTAAAAGCAACTAGAGCACAGTTTTTGACATAAATGTGTCACCATGTTGATTAACAATAGGTTGTTACGCCCAAGCTCAATGATACTTATATTTTATGGTTTATAATTTTGTAATTATTACAAAATTATTCAAAAAGAAAAACACATTTTACGGAAAAAAAATGTTATACCTAAAATGCAATGAATCCTCCAAACTATAGATGGTTATAGCCAGGAAGCCTACTCCTCAGCTTACCAGAGCTATGAGCAATCCTTTGAAAGGGAAGGTAATGTGGATCTTAAAGGCAATCGGAATACCAAAGTAGTTATTCCTCTATCATCTGTATTGAATTACATTTTTTTCCTTGGGGAGGAGCAAGACAATAAAATTCCCTAAACATAATAATATAAGAGGCGCAAAAGAGAGTTGTTTGTTGTACCCATGAGCTACAAATCCTTTTAAAAATGGTGACTCACTAGGGTTAAAATAAAAAGTTCACAAACACGTCAAGCTACAACCTTTGTAGTATCATATATGAATAGATTCACAAAAATGGAGTGAGGGTCAGCAACACATATTTTATTGGTTCTGAAAAATTAAAGGTTATTAAGAGCAAAATCATCTTGCCAGTTTGATAATAGTTAGTTGCTTGAGATGTGCATTGGGGTTGGATATTCGCCTGCTTCTTAATGATCTTAGTCAGTACTGCCCATCATTTTTGGCACACAAAGAATCTAGAAAAACAGATCCTGGGATGACCTTACTGGCCTGACAAATCACTAATGTACTTGTCATAAACCAATGCAAATCTGTGGCCAAAGTGTATGATGACCGTAAAATCATATAGTTAAGTACCCAAAAAGTTTTAAAGGGACACCATACTGTCACTTCCTCCTTACTGTATTCCCAGTGACTTGTTAAAGCAGCTACAAATGTATTGGAAATTGCTCTTTTAGATTTATTCTTGCGAATGTACTAAGTATTGGACTTTGTGTATAGAGAGTAACAGATAAAATAAGCAGTTCTTCTTGCAGACTTAACCCTTTAAGCTGTTGGCTGAGAAAAGAAAACACATTGATGAGCTTATTTGGAAGTTACAGATATACATTTATTCTTTGAGCTTCTATTGAAAAAAAAAATTGAATTTATTCAGTTTTTGTTTATAGTTACATTGGCAGATAAAAGCCCCCTGAAAGTGTTCCAATTAAGTATAAACAATGACTTTAAAAAAATAATATGAATTGTTTTTATTTTTGCATCCATTTCGTTGATTCATTCTTATTTTACATGTGCTTACAAATAAATTAAACTGTTTACTGCTTTATGAAGTTTGCCAAAATGTGCATCAGTGAATTCTATTGCAACAACGTAATTTGCTCCAAAATATGCCAACACATTTCCAATTCTGTTTGGAGTCATTCTTGACTCAAATTTGCAATTTTGCTTTCCATGTGTTTATTCTGTGGAATATTTAAACATTACAAACAGTGTCATGCTATTAAAAGGACAGTAATTTGTGTGTGACAAAAAAAATATTTTTGATGACTTGGTTACATTAGTTGTGGAAAGTGTAGAAATCACACCCTTTGCTTACACTGACATGGAACTAATTGCTCAAAAATATGAAATATCTTAAACAGCACTGTGGCATCAACCCAAGTTAAAACCTAAAAAGGGAATGACTTAGTTCACAAGAAAAGTTCAGACTACTTAGTTAAACAGATTTGCTAAAACATTTCCTGGCAGAAATTGATACTAAAAATGGATGGGAAAGAAAAATAAACTCTTTGTACTTTGTATACAAAAGTCATAAGCACGTTTTACCCTTCCAATCTTCGTTCAAAATGAAAACAGCGACAGTGTCACTAAACAGCTGTACTGTAAAGATGAGATCAGAGTAACAGAAAGTGGGATAAAATCTGCAGATGTGATGAAGGAACAGGATCTTCTATATTTGACCCCAAAAGGATTGGGGGCAGTTTGCGTGTTAACAAATTGTTAAATATTTTGACATGCTCTTAAACCAGAATTCCTGTTTTTATTATTTTTAGTACTAAATATGTTTTTAGGACAAAAAGCATACTTTAAAAAAAAAAAAAAATGTTCAATATATTTAGTATTTTTGCTAAGTTACAAATTAGATATGAAAAAAGTACATAATTAAATACTTAAAATGCACCCGCACATGTTTACGTATATAGCTCTATGTATATGTATATATAATAGAAGACTCCACGACTCATTATCCAGGGTGCACTTTAAAGTCTATTTATATATATATATATATACACAGTATATATATAATATATATATATATATATACACACACACACAAATAGGTGCAATAAATAATCAATACTCAACACTCTCCTTGAGAGTGCTGACTTTCATCAGAAGAAGAAGAAGTGATGGAACAAACTATTTGAAACAGAATGTGCACATATCACCTGTGCAACATAGATTTAACATGGAACTGCCGTCACCATATATTAAATTGCCCCATACATGTACCTACTTTATGTCGGCACCATAGCTGAAGTAATGTTTGTAAGTAAGATGGTGGAGTTCTATGTAAGAATCTACCCATAATGCACAGCAAGACTGGACTGACTGTGGGGTCAATTTATCAAGCTCCGTATGGTGCTTGATGCCCCTTGTCTCCGGCAAGCCTTCAGGCTCCCCGGAAACAGAAGTTATGAAGCAGCGGTCTAATGACCGCTGCTCCATAACTTGTCCACCTGCTCTGAGGCAGCGGACAAAAATCAACCCGATCGAATACGATCGGGTTGATTGACACCCCCTGCTAGCGGCCGATTGGCCGCAAATCTACAGGGGTCGGCATTGCACCAGCAGTTCACAAGAACTGCTGGTGCAATGAGAAATGCCGACAGCATATGCTGTCAGCATTTATCAATGTGAGGCGGACATGATATGCTACAGTGTATCATGTCCGCTCGCACTTACATAAATATACCCCTGAGAGTGAGGCTATCTTATTGTAGATTCCTGTTCCTATTTGGATTGTATTATTTGGAGTAAGCACCTGGAAACCTCAAATGAACATTTTATTATCATTATGAATGTCATTAAAATGATACTAAACCCAAATGTTTTCTTTCATGAATCAGATAGAGCATGCAATTTTAAGCAACTTTCTATTTTACTCCTATTATCACTTTTTCTTCGTTCTCTTGGTATCTTTATTTGAAAAAGCAGGAATATAATCTTAGCAGCAGTGCCATTTTTGGTTCACAACCCTGGATAGCACTTGCTGATTGGTGGATACATTTAGCCACCAATCAGCAAGCGCAACCCGGGTGCTGAACCAAAAATTAGCCGGCTGCTAAGCTTTCATTCCTGCTTTTCAAAAAAAGATACCAAAAGAACAAAGCAAAATTTATAAAAGGAGTAAATTAGAAAGTTGCTTAGAATTGCATGCTCTATCTGAATTATGAAAGAAAAAAATTGGGCTTAGTATCCCTTTACCTTACTGATAAACCAATAGAGGAAGGCCACTGTGTGTAAATAGAGAGAGTCTGAATATATTAGTGTGGAATTGAAAAGTCGGGGCCACATGCTGGCACTGGAGTGCTGCATTGTCATCTCAGGCTTTTGGCTGGACATTCCTGGTGTATGAAGGGAAAAGTCCAAAGAACTGATAGTCAACTAAAACTAACAGTATTTATTGAAGAGGTAAATTCAAAACATAATATAAACAAATTAAAAATAATGCAAACAGGCTAATGTGTTTTGGGCATATTAACTGTCCTTAATCATATACATTTACCTAATGAGCCCCGTGCTTAAAGCCGTATAAGTAAAAAGTCAACAACTCTGGCCAAAATAAACAGGATTTCGATGCAGTTGATCTTATGCAAAAGGCTTCGGAGCACGTTCCAGCCAAAACATTTATTTGTGTTTATAAGGGGGGAAAAGACTTGTTTGAAGCTGTAACTTAAAACTGTGCGCACATACGCTTGAGCATACATGCTATATTCTATACTGCATACAGAATTCCTGTATTCCTTGGCAATGCGGGATACCAAGGCAGTTAAATAAAATCACACGGTGCAATTCCTCTTCCGTATAGAAGACTGGGTCTCTAATATGATTCAGCAATCATGTAAGCGTTTTCTTTATACAGAAACGGCGCTCATATGTTTTGGTTATCAGTGAGTACCATCTCAACTACTACAGAACTAGGAAATATAATACATTTCTCAGAATAAGGTTGCCCTTTTCTTAACAAATATAATAGCCGTCTTGATTCAAGTTACAAGACAAATAATCATTTTGGCTGCTACCTTGTACTACTATGAATAAGCTTTTTAAAAGCTGTTATAGCTGTCTGCAGTTTAAGAGCCGGCAACTAAAAAGAGGACTGCTGAGTTGGGAGTGAGGTTTGTCTAACCCTAGAGATCTAGGGGGAAATGCAAGGTATGACTTTAACAAATGTATGTTGTTAGTACAAATTTCAGCTGTAACGATTGCAAAATTATTAATTAACTAATAGTATTAAAGGGACAGGAAACCCCACAAAAATCATTAATGATTCTGATAGAACATACAAATTTAAACAACTTTTAAATTTACTTGCATTATCAAATATACTTTATTCTCCTTTGTTGAAGGAACAATATCGCACTACTGGCATCTAGATGAACACATCTAGTTAGCCAATCGCAAGAGAGAAATGTATGCAGGCATCAATCATCACCTAGCTCCCACTGTATGATATGTGCGTATTACTTTTTAACAATAGATACCAAGGGACTGATTTATCAAGCTCCATAAATCGGCTCGCCGGAAACAGAAGCTATGAAGCAGCGGTCTAAAGATCGCTACTCCATAACTTGTCCGCCTGCTCTGAGGCCACGGACAGAAATCAACCCAATCGAATACGACCGGTTTGCTTGACACCCCCTGCTAGCGGCCGATTGGTATGCGTATGCTGTCGGCATTTATAGATGTGCAGCGGACATGATGCGCTACATCGTATACTGTCCGCTCGCACTATGATAAATCTACCCCCAAGAGAACAAAGCACATTTGAAAATAGAAGTGATGTGAAAAGTGTCTTAAAATGACATTCTCTATCTGATTTTTGCAAGTTTAATTTTGACTTTCCTATCCCTTTAACTTTAGCTTGACATATGCACAATTTGAAAGATCTCTACAAAGACATCAGCTATAAAATAACAACAACAAACATTGTGAATACCATTAAATGGTTTTGAAGATAACAAAAGCTATGGGCCTCTATTTAACAAGTGCGGATCAGGGCCGCCAGACCTCGTTGAATACGGCGAGCAATACGCTCTCCGTATTCAGCATTGCACCAGCAGCTCACAAGAGCTGCTGGTGCAACGCTGCCCCCTGCAGACTCGCAGCCAATGGGCCGCCAGCAGGGGGTGTCAATCAACCCGATCGTACTTGATCGGGTTGATTTCTGGCGATGTCTGTCCGCCTGCTCAGAGCAGGCGGACAGGTTATGGAGCAGCGGTCTTTGTGACCGCTGCTTCATAACTGCTGTTTTTGGCGAGTCTGAAGACTCGCCAGAAACACGGGCCGTCAAGCTCCTTTCGGAGCTTGATAGATAGGCCCCATGGGCCCTATTGAAAAAGAGATGAATTGCAGATTATTTGAAATATTTCATTAACTATTAACTATGTATTATCAAGGGTCAAACTCAGTGAGTATCTCCTGCAAGAAGAGTTGAGTTAGCCCTGCACAATAATTAGTTAATGCTACATACAATTCACCTGCAGTTCTCCTATTTTAGGTGAATTGTACACAGTAATTTGCAGGGCTAACTCCGCTCTCCTTGCAGGAGATACTCACTGGGCTTGGCCCTTCATAATGCATAGTTAATGGCAGGAACTGAAATGTTTCAATTCACCAGCCGTTCACCTCTCAATGAATAGACCCCCATTTGTTTTGAAGATAGATTATTATCTCTTGCAAGTAGAGTAGGCAGTCTAAAAATATATATATTATCTGTTTCCTCTCTTTCTTCATTCCTTTTTCTTCTGGTATCTGATTCTCTAAATTTCACCAGCATTGGGGCTGATTTAACAAGCCCCGTATTGGCCCCAATGCCTCTGTTACCGCACGAGCCTTTAGGCTCACCAGAAACAGTAGTTAAGAAGCAGCGGTATTAAGATCAGGTTGATTGACACCCCCTGCTAGCGGCCAATTTGCCGCGAATGTGCAGGGGGCGGCATTGTACAAGCATTTCTAGTGAAATGCTTGTGCAATGATAAATGCTGTCAGGGTATGCTGTCGGCATTTATCGATGTACAGCGGATCATGTCCGCTCGCACTTTAATAAATCGGCCCCATGGAGTGAAATATCACGCTGACCCTCACAGGGAAAGACATCACTCAGTTCTCTAATGAAGCTCTCTGTAATGCAGGATTTGGCATCTTACAGACGGAATGTGGCAGGGAGTAGTCTGAAAGCAACATAGTTTTTTAAGCACAAACAAATAAAATTGCCCTGCTTTCTGCAGAAAGCAGGGCAATTTTATTTGTTTGTGCTTAAAAAACTATGTTGCTCCCTGCCACATCCCTGTTGCTTTCAGACTACTCCCTGCCCATGCTCTCTAAACCTTTCTCCATGGTCTCAGTGTTTTTTTTCTCGTCCAATGTTAGCTGACGAGTTTGTTTCAACATACATAAAGCACAACTTCTACTGTTTAAAAAAATAAATACATGAATGCAAAACTAGAATTGAATGCAAGGTAAAGTATGCATACTTTACCTTGCATTCAATTCTAGTTTTGCATTCATGTATTTATTTTTTTAAACAGTAGAAGTTGTGCTTTATGTATGTTGAAACAAACTCGTCAGCTAACATTGGACGAGAAAAAAAACACTGAGACCATGGAGAAAGGTTTAGAGAGCATGGGCTCCACTTATGAAGCTTCGATATAAGATTCAGAGCACCGTCAGTGGCAGGCTCGCATGAGCGAGCCTGCACCCGAGAGTTAAGCAGTATTGTAATATACATGTATTAGCAAAAATGCTTCTAATAAATGCTATAGCAGTTTTAAAAGTGTATTTAAGTATGCATCGTGCACCAGCATTTTAAACACATCACTTGTTCAGACAGCCTAAGGTGTTTGTACCATCCGGTAATGACTCAATGGGGTCAATTCACCCTGTTTCCGCGCGAGCCTTTAGGCTTGCAAAAAACAGGTGTTAAATTGACCCCAATATGTTAATTGCTGACAAGATTCAAACCCCACTGGCTCTATATGCAACTACATTATTTAAAATGCTGGTGCACGGAGAATATCTAGCTATGCTTCACATGCACGTGCATAGAAAAATGTTAACACTTAAACAATAATAACTTTTACTAGAAATCTTTCTGCCATTACATGTATATTGCAAATATGTTTCTTTTCAAAAATGTAATTCATCTATGTCCATTTACATTTTAACCAGAATATCTTTAACAATTTTATATAATTTTATTTTAAAAATGGCCATTCTTTTTCATAACCACAAATGGACTGTCTGATGATCATTCTGTACATATTTCACAGTTTAAAAGTGAAATCGGAGCTATATTTTTAACCTTTGTAGTAAACCAGAACACAGCTGTGTTCATTTATATGTGAACTGAGTATGCCCAAAAAAACTAGGTAAGTGCATATTCTCATTTTAGGCGTTTGTTTAGTGAAACAAATGCCAAATAAAATATGCACCAGATTAATTAGAAAAAAAAGCACGACACACAAATATCTGGATTTGCACTAACATTTTTCGTGTTGCACTTTTTTTTCTAATACGCCACTGAAAATAGCAACAGAAGCCATTTTCAGCACTAGTTTCATTAAACAAATTCCAAAAACGAAAATATGCACACTAAAAAAAAAAAAACTAAAAGGACATTGAACACTTCTTATTTTTGTGTTAAAATGTGCTTATCCTATGCTCCCTAGAGCAATCAAAAAGCAGTTAAAAAAATCAGCTGTGAATCGTCCATTCACAAATTTACCAGATATATGATCTGTCCGCCAACCAAGGGTGACACATGTTTGTAACCACCAATCAACGTCTGTTTTCATTTCAGGATAAGCACTATTGTTGCTTTTTGGAAGCTGATTTGGGTTATGTTTAACCTCTTTGCAGGAAAAATAGAAGACGTGTAATTCACATACATTTGTTTGTCTGAGAACTATATCAATTGAATAAAAAATGTATTGGTGAAGAAAGATAACTTTTGCTATTATAAATTCACATTGCTGATCAACAGTATTTTGGATGCATTTTACTTTAAGATGCTGTAATTAAGGTCCCTCTTACCTCTTGCCACATTTTAATGAAGTATAGCTCCCTGGAAAAATTGAAGAACACATTGGTGTCATAAGCATCATCCCCAAAATTGGAAATGGAAATGTTGAGAGAAACATTTTTCACGGCTCCTAATGCCAGATAGGGTGTTTTGCCATCAAAACTGTAAGAGAAAAGGAAATGTAATTTTTAAAACAGTGCTATGTGTCCCCTTAAAAGCATCTTTATTATAGTAACAGTTATATCTTTGTCTTAAAGGAATATGAAACCCACATTTTATTTCTTTCATGACTCAGACAGAGAAGGCACTTTTAAACAACTTTCTAATTTACTCCTATTATCAATTTTTCTTCGTTCTCTTGGTATGCTTTGTTGAATGAGCAGCAATGCACTACTGGTTTCTAACTGAACACATGGGTGAGCCAATGACAATTGGTATATATATATGCAGCAACCAATCAGCAGCTAGAACCTAGTTTCTTTGCTGCTCCTGAGCATTCCTAGATGAACATTTCTGCAAAGGATAATAAGAGAAGGAAGCAAATTAAATAATAGAAGTAAATTGGAAAGTTGTTGAAAATTGTATTCTCTATCTGAATCATGAAAGACATTTTTTGGGTTTCGTGTCCCTTTAATTCTGGGTGACAAGATGACAACACATATAAAACAAATACCTACAGATACGAAAATTGCAAAGGCTGTTTAGTGAATTGACAACTGTGGAAAAGTTCAGCAATTAGAGAGGTAAAATATATGCTCACACACATTCAGTACTGCCAACACAAATTAACCCTCTTCAACCTGGACATTTTAGCATCCAAATGTCCTCCATATATGGACCGTGACAAGCACAATCCTAGTAGCACACAAGAGCTCTCCCAACACATTCCCCCACCCAGTACAACCGGTCCTGTACTTAAGGTAAAACCTAAGGCCTAGATTTAGAGTTCGGCGGTAGCCGTCAAAACCAGCGTTAGAGGCTCCTAACGCTGGTTTTGGCCGCCCGCTGGTATTTGGAGTCAGTGATTAAAGGGTCTAACGCTCACTTTACAGCCGCGACTTTTCCATACCGCAGATCCCCCTACGCCATTTGCGTAGCCTATCTTTTCAATGGGATCTTTCTAACGCTGGTATTTAGAGTCGTTTCTGCAGTGAGCGTTAGAGCTCTAACGACAAGATTCCAGCCGCCTGAAAAAAGCAGGAGTTAAGAGCTTTCTGGCTAACGCCGGTTCATAAAGCTCTTAACTACTGTACCCTAAAGTACACTAACACCCATAAACTACCTATGTACCCCTAAACCGAGGTCCCCCCACATCGCCGCCACTCAATTAAAATTTTTAACCCCTAATCTGCCGACCGCCACCTACGTTATACTTATGTACCCCTAATCTGCTGCCCCTAACCCCGCCGACCCCTATATTATATTTATTAACCCCTAACTTGCCCCACACAACGTCGCCGCAAGCTACTTAAAATAATTAACCCCTAATCTTCCGACCGCAAATCGCCGCCACCTACGTTATCCCTATGTACCCCTAATCTTCTGCCCCTAACATCGCCGACCCCTATGTTATATTTATTAACCCCTAATCTGCCCCCCACAACGTCGCCGACACCTACCTACACTTATTAACCCCTAATCTGCCGAGCGGACCTGAGCGCTACTATAATAAAGTTATTAACCCCTAATCCGCCTCACTAACCCTATCATAAATAGTATTAACCCCTAATCTGCCCTCCCTAACATCGCCGACACCTACCTTCAATTATTAACCCCTAATCTGCCGACCGGAGCTCACCGCTATTCTAATAAATGTATTAACCCCTAAAGCTAAGTCTAACCCTAACACTAACACCCCCCTAAGTTAAATATAATTTTTATCTAACGAAATAAATTAACTCTTATTAAATAAATGATTCCTATTTAAAGCTAAATACTTACCTGTAAAATAAATCCTAATATAGCTACAATATAAATTACATTTATATTATAGCTATTTTAGGATTAATATTTATTTTACAGGTAACTTTGTATTTATTTTAACCAGGTACAATAGCTATTAAATAGTTAAGAACTATTTAATAGTTACCTAGTTAAAATAATTACAAATTTACCTGTAAAATAAATCCTAACCTAAGATATAATTAAACCTAACACTACCCTATCAATAAAATAATTAAATAAACTACCTACAATTACCTACAATTAACCTAACACTACACTATCAATAAATTAATTAAACACAATTGCTACAAATAAATACAATTAAATAAACTATCTAAAGTACAAAAAATAAAAAAGAACTAAGTTACAGAAAATAAAAAAATATTTACAAACATAAGAAAAATATTACAACAATTTTAAACTAATTACACCTACTCTAAGCCCCCTAATAAAATAACAAAGACCCCCAAAATAAAAAATTCCCTACCCTATTCTAAATTTAAAAAGTTACAAGCTCTTTTACCTTACCAGCCCTGAACAGGGCCCTTTGCGGGGCATGCCCCAAGAAGTTCAGCTCTTTTGCCTGTAAAAGAAAACATACAATACCCCCCCCCCCAACATTACAACCCACCACCCACATACCCCTAATCTAACCCAAACCCCCCTTAAATAAACCTAACACTAAGCCCCTGATGATCTTCCTACCTTGTCTTCACCATGCCAGGTTCACCGATCCGTCCTGGCTCCAAGATCTTCATCCAACCCAAGCGGGGGTTGGCGATCCATAATCCGGTGCTCCAAAGTCTTCCTCCTATCCGGCAAGAAGAGGACATCCGGACCGGCAAACATCTTCTCCAAGCGGCATCTTCTATGTTCTTCCATCCGATGACGACCGGCTCCATCTTGAAGACCTCCAGCGCGGATCCATCCTCTTCTTCCGACGACTAGACGACGAATGACGGTTCCTTTAAGGGACGTCATCCAAGATGGCGTCCCTCGAATTCCGATTGGCTGATAGGATTCTATCAGCCAATCGGAATTAAGGTAGGAATTTTCTGATTGGCTGATGGAATCAGCCAATCAGAATCAAGTTCAATCCGATTGGCTGATCCAATCAGCCAATCAGATTGAGCTCGCATTCTATTGGCTGTTCCGATCAGCCAATACAATGCGAGCTCAATCTGATTGGCTGATTGGATCAGCCAATCGGATTGAACTTGATTCTGATTGGCTGATTCCATCAGCCAATCAGAAAATTCCTACCTTAATTCCGATTGGCTGATAGAATCCTATCAGCCAATCGGAATTCGAGGGACGCCATCTTGGATGACGTCCCTTAAAGGAACCGTCATTCGTCGTCTAGTCGTCGGAAGAAGAGGATGGATCCGCGCTGGAGGTCTTCAAGATGGAGCCGGTCGTCATCGGATGGAAGAACATAGAAGATGCCGCTTGGAGAAGATGTTTGCCGGTCCGGATGTCCTCTTCTTGCCGGATAGGAGGAAGACTTTGGAGCACCGGATTATGGATCGCCAACCCCCGCTTGGGTTGGATGAAGATCTTGGAGCCAGGACGGATCGGTGAACCTGGCATGGTGAAGACAAGGTAGGAAGATCATCAGGGGCTTAGTGTTAGGTTTATTTAAGGGGGGTTTGGGTTAGATTAGGGGTATGTGGGTGGTGGGTTGTAATGTTGGGGGGGGGGTATTGTATGTTTTTTTTTACAGGCAAAAGAGCTGAATTTCTTGGGGCATGCCCCGCAAAGGGCCCTGTTCAGGGCTGGTAAGGTAAAAGAGCTTGTAATTTTTGTATTTTAGAATAGGGTAGGGAATTTTTTATTTTGGGGGTCTTTGTTATTTTATTAGGGGGCTTAGAGTAGGTGTAATTAGTTTAAAATTGTTGTAATATTTTTCTTATGTTTGTAAATATTTTTTTATTTTCTGTAACTTAGTTCTTTTTTATTTTTTGTACTTTAGATAGTTTATTTAATTGTATTTATTTGTAGCAATTGTGTTTAATTAATTTATTGATAGTGTAGTGTTAGGTTAATTGTAGGTAATTGTAGGTAGTTTATTTAATTATTTTATTGATAGGGTAGTGTTAAGTTTAATTATATCTTAGGTTAGGATTTATTTTACAGGTAAATTTGTAATTATTTTAACTAGGTAACTATTAAATAGTTCTTAACTATTTAATAGCTATTGTACCTGGTTAAAATAAATACAAAGTTACCTGTAAAATAAATATTAATCCTAAAATAGCTATAATATAAATGTAATTTATATTGTAGCTATATTAGGATTTATTTTACAGGTAAGTATTTAGCTTTAAATAGGAATCATTTATTTAATAAGAGTTAATTTATTTCGTTAGATAAAAATTATATTTAACTTAGGGGGGTGTTAGTGTTAGGGTTAGACTTAGCTTTAGGGGTTAATACATTTATTAGAATAGCGGTGAGCTCCGGTCAGCAGATTAGGGGTTAATAATTGAAGGTAGGTGTCGGCGATGTTAGGGAGGGCAGATTAGGGGTTAATACTATTTATGATAGGGTTAGTGAGGCGGATTAGGGGTTAATAACTTTATTATAGTAGCGCTCAGGTCTGGTCGGCAGATTAGGGGTTAATAAGTGTAGGTAGGTGTCGGCGACGTTGTGGGGGGCAGATTAGGGGTTAATAAATATAACATAGGGGTCGGCGATGTTAGGGCAGCAGATTAGGGGTACATAGGGATAACGTAGGTGGCGGCGGTTTACGGAGCGGCAGATTAGGGGTTAAAAGTGTAATGCAGGGGTCAGCGATAGCGGGGGCGGCAGATTAGGGGTTAATAAGTGTAAGGTTAGGGGTGTTTAGACTCGGGGTACATGTTAGAGTGTTAGGTGCAGACGTAGGAAGTGTTTCCCCATAGGAAACAATGGGGCTGCGTTAGGAGCTGAACGCTGCTTTTTTGCAGGTGTTAGGTTTTTTTTCCAGCTCAAACAGCCCCATTGTTTCCTATGGGAGAATCGTGCACGAGCACGTTTTTGAGGCCGGCCGCGTCCGTAAGCAACTCTGGTATCGAGAGTTGTATTTGCGGTAAAAATGCTCTACGCTCCTTTTTTGGAGCCTAACGCAGCATTTGTTTGAACTCTCGATACCAGAGTTAAATTTATGGTGCGGCCAGAAAAAAACCCGCGGAGCGTTAACAGCCCTTTTACCGCCAAACTCCAAATCTAGCCGTAAGACTCCTCACCTTAGCACCTATGGGTGTGCAACAGTGCATATTCCTGGCCTTGGTCCTGTAGAACCAAGTTTCTTAATGATTTTTTGTACTCAAGATACAGGCAAGGGATACTCAACGGATTGACTTCCAATTTATTTTTAATTGATACAGATTCAAAAGAAGGTAAACAGTATACACAGTGTGTCACGCCGCTGTCATTATTATTATTATAGCATTGTGAAATGTTCCACTTTAACAGTGGTAAAGTAAAGTACCAGAGTGAAAATTTGCATATAAGGTGTAGCCTGATAGGGAAAAAATAGCCAGCCTACTTGCTGACCATGTCTTCACCCATAAGGAGATAGCAATTCCATGGAACTAGCTTTACCGTCTAGGACCTAGAGGGCAGATAGAGTAACGTAGTGATATAATGTGTGCCATGATAGATAAAGTATTTACTATGGTGAAGTTTATCAAAGAAAGAAGTCAAATAAAATGTCCCCCCAATCTTGCCACATTGTTAAAGGAACATGATACCCAAATGCTGAAGAACATGAAACTGATGCAGTATAGCTATAATAGGCTGACTAGATAACATCACCTGAACATCTCTTTGCAAAAAAGGAAGATATTTTACCTCAAATTTCCTAAGTATTCACACTCCACTGTAAAGAGACTTTAAACAGCCAGTCAGGATGCTTGTCCCAGGACAAGCTAGGAAGTGTGCCTCTGTCATGTGCAGGAACAGTCATGTTATTTTCCTGTTCAGTTTAAGTAAGTTCTATGATATTTTATGAGATTTCAGTGAAATCTAATGAGATCACAGCAAAGGCAAAGCATTACCTCAGCACTGCTGATGCTGATTGGCTATTGTTTTGTTTTTTTTCCAACTTGCAGCTGGACAGCAAACTCTCTGTGAGCGCTGCTTCTTCCATTGTGGGAAGCAGGATCATATATGTGAACCTGCCCTGCAAGGGCTCCAGAGCAGCTCTCGCTGCTTCGTACATGAAGCCCAATGTCTTGTTTCTATGCACAGACACATGATTGTCTCACATTTTTTAATCATATGTGACATGTTAATACCTTAATGTTAAATATTTTTCTTATGCTATTCAGGAAACAAATATACTTCTTTGGTACTGAAAAGTTAGTTAAATATAATATGAAGTCATTTTTTTTATGGAAAAGACCATTTGGAGATTTTTTGCCAGCTAAACTTATATACTTTTGATTTTTATAGGGATGCCTTTTCTTTTGTGAGATACATAATGTAAAACATTCCATTCACAAAAATACATAGAGGGTAAATGTCCCTCTATTAAGTGGTACTGATGTTTTTTTGTGTCCAAATATACTTTTTTATTTACCTTTTTATTAAAAACCTCCTAAGATTATTGAGAAAGAAAACTGAGATCCTAATAATCTCCTGGGGGTTGAATATGAGCAATACTTGTAATTATTTCCATGGTTTCAGAAAACAACTGAACATGCACTGCCAAATTAAAGAGATGACTTGCTGAGACTGAAATGGACATATGGAAGCAATCACTCATCTACACTAGAAGGATAACGGACATTGCTGGGGAGGAAGCTGATATTGTCGTTCTATAAGAGCTGGTGTTGAAGAACACAGCTTAAATGCAATGCTGTAGTTTGCAATTCATGCTACAAATACATAGCATGCCAGCCAAGTCCAGCATCTGCAATAAATCTTCTAAGCTAACTGCAAAGTCATAAAGTGGTCTCCGCTCAATGAAAAAAATATCCTTCCTGAAATGGTTTTCATTGCATACACAGCCCTTATAATACCTGGTACATAAACACGTATTTTCTAGGCTAATAGTATGCAACTGGTTCTTACAGACATTAAACACCTCTTGCCTTTGTGTAAAATTTTAGCTTTGTCCCATGCTCTTTAGGAAGGACAAAAAGCAAGCCCTGTAGCCCAGGTTTCCAAAATGCTGCAAAATTCCTAAACTTGCTATTGGATTTGCAACAAATTTGCAGATTACAGAATTTTCTTTTTGGCTCTCTAAGGATTGCGGGGCAAGCAATAGGTGTTTCATGCCCTTATAACAGCAGATTTTAGGAAGGAAATGCCACAAGCCTCAAACTGTGCAAAATGTAATTGAAAACACTTTAACACTAGACCAAGGTCACCCAAATTATGGCCCAGAGCCAAGGGCTTTTGTGAGGCCCTCAGAATCACTGAGCAGAAAACACTGTATAGCAGCATAGGTGTCTTTTTATATCAATAGCAAAGTTATCACAATCACATGAGGCTATCATAAATCCAAATGACTTTCTGGCTTTGCAAGAGATTTTTTGCCTCAGAGTTGTGAAGCGCATGAAAAACAAGTGAAAAACTACAGGCAATAGGCATTTCACAGGCTTTTGCAGGGATCTACAAATACCCTTAATGGAAGCAAAATATTGTAGCTACATAATTCATTGAATACAAATATTGCCTAATATGTATAAATGTAGTTATTTCTCAATTAACCAGTTATATTAGTCGATGATATGTGATCAAATAATAATTTTGTCTCATTTTAATTAACTTTAAAATTATAATTGGTAAAACTCCAGACACTTAATGGGAATCAAATGTAGACATTTAGATGATGTCAATAGAAACAGGTCCAATGACACCACACTATTATCAGGAAGGGAGTGCCCGCTTTTTTCTATATAATAGAATGTACAAATGTACTTTTGTGTTGAAGTTTTTTAGTTAGTTTAGTTAGTAAAATTGTGATTTCAACTTTATTTTTTAAGTTTTGATTTAAAAACTACAAACAACAACAACAACAAAAAAACAATTTAGTAAGCTGAGCATTTAATAAGAAAAGAGTCTTGTAAAGAACAAAGAAAATGGGACTCAAAACAGGCCAGCATTTGTTTCCCAAAGGCCAAGGCATAGAATTTGAAAACATTTTTTTTTTCTTATTGACTGGAATACATATTGACATGTTTTTAATTAAAAAAAAAACTCAAAAAGTCACATTTTTAAGTAATTCATGTTGATTGGAATAAAGTAGAAACAGAAACAGTAATATTGTTCCTTTTTTTGCTATCAGTTTTCACTATTTGATTTCTGTAAATTTCACAAACACTGGAATTCTGGGAAGTAACGGGATGAGTACTTTTTACATACCTGGACAGCAGAAGTTGTCCCTTCAAATTCAAGTCAGCGGCACAGTCATCGGATCTACAATTCCTTTCAAAATATGTCTAAAAAAAAAGAAAATGTATCACTAATCCATAGTAGAATAAATAACTAACAAGTGCATAATAAAAATACAATGCAACAACACTTTTGAACTTCAAATAAGCACTACACCTTTTTCTGATAAATTTATTTTCTTCCTCCTTAGCCGGCCCACTGTATCATGTGACAGCCATCAGCCAATCACAAACTAGTATACGTTTACGCTGTAAAATGCCTAAGAAAGTGTGTATGGAAAAAGACTGCAAAAATTTATACCGGAAGTAAATTGGAAAGTCTCTTAAAATTGTATATTTTATCTGAATCATGAAAGTTTTATTTTGACTTTAGTGTCCCTTTAAATATATTTGTGTACTTAGGTTTTACAAACAATACACAGTATTGTCATACAGTATGAACCAATAAAACATGTAAGGTATTAAATTATTAAAAACGGATATCTAAATCCCTTTCCTTTAGAGAATACATAAAAAAAAAAAAAATATAGTAAAATAAAAAGTAAAAATAAAATGCATATAATCAGTGAATCATCTACATCAGTGGTGCCCTAGCTTTACTGAGACTGGGTAAACCTTTTTAATTAAAAGGGACAGTAAGGTCAAAAATAAACTTAAAGGGACCAATTTTGACGTAGAATATCTTTAAAAAGCTCATTAGAAACAAAAAAAAATCACATGAGCATCTCTGTGTAAAAAGTAAATATATTTTATCTAAAATTTTACTCAATAGCCACTTCCCATTGTGAAGGGATTTCTAGAGCGTACATCGGGCACGTGCAGACACATTGACTTTATTTCCCTCCTCTGCTTAACCCCTTAAGGACAAGGCCATTTTTCAATTTCTTTCCCTTAAGACCAGGGCTATTTTTACATTTCTGCGGTGTTTGTGTTTAGCTGTAATTTCCCTCTTACTCATTTACTTTACCCACACATATTATATACCATTTCTCGCCATTAAATGGACTTTCTAAAGATACCATTATTTTCATCATATCTTCTAATATACTATAAAAAAATTTATAAAATATGAGGAAAAAATGGAAAAAAACACACTTTTTCTAACTTTGACCCCCAAAATCTGTTACACATCTACAACCACCAAAAAACACCCATGCTAAATAGTTTCTAAATTTTGTCCTGAGTTTAGAAATACCCAATGTTTACATGTTCTTTGCTTTTTTTGCAAGTTATAGGGCAATAAGTACAAGTAGCACTTTGCTATTTCCAAACCATTTTTTTTTTCAATATTAGCGCTAGTTACATTATAACACTGATATCTGTCAGGAATCCCTGAATGTCCCTTGACATGTATACATTTTTTTTAGAAGACATCCCAAAGTATTTATCTAGGCCCATTTTGGTATATTTCATGCCACCATTTCACCGCCAAATGAGATCAAATAAAAAGAATTGTTCACTTTTTCACAAATTTTTTCACAAACTTTAGGTTTCTCACTGAAATTATTTGCAAACAACTTGTGCAATTTTGGCATAAATGGTTGTAAACGCTTCTCTGGGATCCCCTTTGTTCAGAAATAGCAGACATATATGGCTTTGGTGTTGCTTTTTGGTAATTAGAAGGCCGCTAAATGCCACTGCGCATCAGAAGTGTATTATGCCCAGCAGTGAAGGGGTTAATTAGGGAGCATGTAGGGAGCTTCTAGGGTTAATTTTAGCTTTAGTGTAGTGTAGTAGACAACCCCAAGTATTGATCTAGGCCCATCTTGGTATATTTCATGCCACCATTTCACCGCCAAATGCGATCAAATGAAAAAAAGTTACATTTTTCACAATTTTAGGTTTCTCACTGAAATTATTTACAAACAGCTTGTGCAATTATGGCACAAATGGTTGTAAAAGCTTCTCTGGGATCCCCTTTGTTCAGAAATAGCAGACATATATGGCTTTGGCGTTGCTTTTTGGTAATTAGAAGACAGCTAAATACCGCTGTGTATTATGTCTAGCAGTGAAGGGGTTAATTAGGTAGCTTGTAGGGGAGCTTCAGGGTTAATTTTAGCTTTAATGTAGACATCAGCCTCCCACCTGACACATCACACCCCCTGATCCCTCCCAAACAGCTCTCTTCCCTCCCCCACCCCACAATTGTCCCCGCCATCTTAAGTACTCGCAGAAAGTCTGCCAGTACTAAAACAAAAGGTATTTTTTTTTAAAAATAAATACATTTTCTTTTAGCATATTTACATATGCTGATGTGTAGGATCCCCCCTTAGGCCCCAACCTCCCTGATCCCCCCCAAACAGCTCTCAAACCCTCCCCCTCTACCTTAATAGCCATCTTGGGTACTGGCAGCTGTCTGCCAGTACCTAGTTTACTAAAAAAAACATAATTTATGCTTACCTGATAAATTTATTTCTCTTGTGATGTATCGAGTCCACGGATTCATCCTTACTTGTGGGATATTCTCCTCCCCTACAGGAAGTGGCAAAGAGAGCCCCCACAGCAGAGCTGCCTATATAGCTCCCCCCTTAGCTCCACCCCCCAGTCATTCGACCGAAGGTTAGGAAGAAAAAGGAGAAACCATAGGGTGCAGTGGTGACTGAAAGTTTAAAAATAAAAATATATATGCCTGTCTTAAAAAACAGGGCGAGTCGTGGACTCGATACATCACAAGACAAATAAATTTATCAGGTAAGCATAAATTATGTCTTCTCTTGTAAGATGTATCGAGTCCACGGATTCATCCTTACTTGTGGGATACCAATACCAAAGCTTTAGGACACGGATGAAGGGAGGGACAAGACAGGGACCCTAAACGGAAGGCACCACTGCTTGTAGAACCTTTCTCCCAAAAATAGCCTCAGAAGAAGCAAAAGTATTGAATTTGTAAAATTTGGAAAAAGTATAAAGCGAAGACCAAGTCGCCACCTTACAAATCTGTTCAACAGAAGCCTCATTTTTAAAAGCCCATGTGGAAGCCACAGCTCTAGTAGAATGAGCAGTAATCCTTTCAGGAGGCTGCCGTCCAGCAGTCTCATAGGCCAAACGGATGATGCTTTTCAGCCAAAAGGAAAGAGAGGTAGCCGTAGCCCTTTGACCTCTCCGTTTACCAGAATAAACAACAAACAAAGAAGATGTTTGACGGAAATCTTTAGTTGCTTGTAAGTAGAATTTTAAAGCATGAACCACATCAAGATTGTGCAACAGACGTTCCTTCTTAGATGAAGGATTTGGACACAAAGAAGGAACCACAATCTCTTGATTGATATTCCTATTAGAAACAACCTTAGGAAGAAACCCAGGTTTGGTACGCAAAACCACCTTATCTGCATGGAAAACTAGGTAAGGTGAGTCACACTGTAAAGCAGATAGTTCAGAAACTCTTCGAGCCGAAGAGATAGCTACTAAAAACAAAACTTTCCAAGATAGAAGCTTAATATCTATGGAATGCATAGGTTCAAATGGAACCCCTTGAAGAACGTTAAAAACTAAGTTAAGGCTCCATGGCGGAGCAACAGGTTTAAATACAGGCTTGATTCTGACGAAAGCCTGACCAAATGCTTTAACGTCTAGGACATCTGCCAGACGTTTGTGAAGTAGAATAGACAAAGCAGATATTTGACCCTTAAGAGAACTAGCAGATAATCCCTTCTCCAAACCCTCTTGGAGAAAAGACAATATTCTAGGAATCCTAATCTTACTCCACGAGTAATCTTTGGATTCACACCAATAAAGATATTTGCGCCAAATCTTATGATAAATCTTCCTGGACACAGGCTTTCTAGCCTGAATCAGGGTATCAATGACCGATTCAGAGAAACCACGCTTTGATAAAATCATGTGTTCAGTCTCCAAGCAGTCAGACGCAGAGAAATTAGATTTGGATGCATGAACGGGCCTTGAATTAGAATTTCCCGCCTCACTGGCAGAGTCCATGGTGGAACCAAGGACATGTCCACTAGGTCTGCATACCAAGTCCTGCGTGGCCACGCAGGAGCTATCAGAATTACCGAAGCTCTCTCCTGCTTGATTCTGGCAACCAGACATGGGAGGAGAGAAAACGGTGGAAATACATAAGCCAGATTGAAGGACCAAGGCACTGCTAGAGCATCTATCAGTACTGCCTTGGAATCCCGGGACCTGGACCCGTAATGAGGAAGTTTGGCATTCTGATGAGACGCCATCAGATCCAATTCTGGTGTGCCCCATAGCTGAATCAGCTGGGCGAATACCTCCGGATGGAGTTCCCACTCCCCCGGATGAAGAGTCTGATGACTTAGAAAATCCGCCTCCCAGTTCTCTACTCCTGGGATGTGGATTGCAGAGAGATGGCAAGAGTGATCCTCTGCCCACCGGATTATTTTGGTTACCTCCATCATCACTAGAGAACTCCTTGTTCCTCCCTGATGATTGATATAAGCTACAGCCGTGATGTTGTCCGACTGAAACCTGATGAATTTGGCCACAGTAAGCTGAGGCCACGCCTGAAGCGCATTGAAATCGCTCTCAGTTCTAAAATGTTTATCGGGAGGAGAACTTCCTCCCGAGACCATAAGCCCTGTGCTTTCAGGGAGTTCCAGACTGCACCCCAGCCTAGCAGGCTGGCATCTGTCGTTACTATGAGCCACTCTGGCCTGCGGAAGCACATTCCCTGAGACAGGTGGTCCTGAGACAACCACCAGAGAAGAGAATCTCTGGTCTCCTGGTCCAGATGCAGTTGAGGAGATAAGTCTGCATAATCCCCATTCCACTGTTTGAGCATGCATAGTTGCAGTGGTCTGAGGTGTAGACGGGCAAAAGGAACTATGTCCATTGCCGCTACCATGAGTCAGATTACCTCCATACACTGAGCCACTGATGGCCGAGGAATGGAATGAAGAACTCGGCAAGTGGATAAAAGTTTTAACTTTCTGACCTCCGTCAGAAAAATTCTCATTTCTACCGAGTCTATCAGAGTCCCTAGGAAGGAAACTCTTGTAAGAGGGAAGAGAGAACTCTTTTTATGTTCACCTTCCACCCGTGAGATGTAAGAAAAGCCAACACGATGTCTGTGTGAGACTTGGCTAGCTGGAAAGTCGATGCCTGAATTAAGATGTTGTCTAGATAAGGCGCCACTGCTATGCCCCGTGGTCATAGAACCGCCAGAAGGGACCCTAGCACTTTTGTGAAAATTCTGGGAGCCGTGGCCAACCCGAAAGGAAGGGCCACAAACTGGTAATGCCTGTTTAGAAAGGCGAATCTGAGGAATTGATGATGATCTCTGTGAATAGGGATGTGTAGATACGCATCCTTTAAGTCCACGGTAGTCATATATTGACCCTCCTGGATCAGAGGTAGAATAGTCCGAATAGTCTCCATCTTGAATGATGGAACCTTGAGGAATTTGTTTAGAATTTTGAGATCCAAAATTGGTCTGAAGGTTCCCTCTTTCTTGGGAACCACAAACAGGTTTGAATAAAACCCTAGCCCCTGTTCCTCCTTCGGGACTGGGCAAATCACCCTTATGGTATGTAGATCTTCTACACAGCCTAAGAACGCCTCTCTCTTTGTCTGGTTTACAGACAATCGAGAAATGTGAAATCTCCCTCTTGGAAGGGACCCCTTGAATTCCAGAAGATATCCCTGGGACACAATCTCTAAAGCCCAGGGATCCTGAACATCTCTCGCCCAAGCCTGAGCGAAGAGAGAGAGTCTGCCCCCTACTAGACCAGTCCCGGATCGGGGGCTACCCCTTTATGCTGTCTTAGAGGCAGCTGCAGGCTTCTTGGCCTGTTTACCCTTGTTCCAAGCCTGGTTAGGTCTCCAGACAGACTTGGATTGGGCAAAATTCCGCTCTTGCTTTGTAGCAGAGGAGGCTGAAGCGGGACCACTCCTAAAGTTCTGAAAGGAACGAAAATTATTTTGTTTGGCCCTCATCTTATTTGATCTATCCTGAGGGAGGGCATGACCTTTCCCTCCAGTGATGTCTGAAATAATCTCCTTCAGTTCAGGCCCGAATAGGGTCTTACCTTTGAAAGAAATGTTCAAAAGTTTAGATTTAGATGA
Source organism: Bombina bombina (assembly GCF_027579735.1). Lineage (NCBI taxonomy): Eukaryota > Metazoa > Chordata > Amphibia > Anura > Bombinatoridae > Bombina > Bombina bombina. Next base: position 526,374,564 of record NC_069503.1, read on the forward strand.
CACATTAGCAGACCAGAACTTAAGTCATAACGCCCTGCGTGCTAAAATGGCAAAACCTGAATTCTTTGCAGCTAATTTAGCCAGTTGGAATGCGGCATCTGTAATAAAAGAATTATCCAACTTAAGAGCCTTAATTCTGTCCATAATTTCCTCTAATGGAGTCTCCATTTGAAGAGCCTCCTCTAGAGCTTCAAACCAGAAAGCAGCTGCAGTCGTTACAGGAACAATGCACGCAATAGGTTGGAGAGAAAAACTTTGATGAACAAAAATTTTCTTCAAGAGACCCTCTAATTTTTTATCCATAGGATCTTTGAAAGCACAACTGTCTTTGATAGGTATAGTTGTACGCTTAGACAGAGTAGAAATAGCTCCCTCCACCTTAGGAACTGTCTGCCATGAGTCCCTTATGGTGTCAGATATGGGAAACATTTTCTTAAACACAGGAGGGGGAGAGAACGGAATACCTGGTCTATCCCACTCCTTAGCAATAATATTCACAATCCTCTTAGGGACTGGAAAAACATCAGTGTAAACAGGAACCTCCAAGTATCTATCCATTTTACACAATTTCTCTGGGACCACTATAGGGTCACAATCATCTAGAGTTGCTAATACCTCCCTAAGCAATAAGCGGAGGTGTTCAAGCTTAAATTTAAAGGCCGTCATATCAGAATCTGTCTGAGGAAGCGTCTTTCCTGAATCAGAAATTTCTCCCTCAGATAACAAATCCCTCGCCCCTTCAGAGCATTGTGAGGGTATATCAGAAACGGCTACTAAAGCGTGAGACAGCTCAGCATTTTTCCTTAGCCCAGAGCTGTCCCGCTTTCCTTGTAAACCAGGCAGTTTGGATAAAACCTCAGTGAGGGTTGTATTCATAACTGTGGCCATGTCTTGTAAAGTAAATGAATGTGACGCACTAGAGGTACTTGGCTTCACTTGTGCGGGCGTTACTGGTTGTGACACTTGGGGAGAGCTAGATGGCGAACTCTCATTTACTTCTGACTGAGAATCATCTATTACTCTATTTTTAAGTGCTAATATATGTTCTTTATAATTTATAGACATATCAGTACACATTCTAAGAGGGGGTTCCACAATGGCTTCCAAACATATTGAACAAGGAGTTTCCTTGGTATCAGACATGTTAAACAGGCTAGTAATGAAACAAGCAAGCTTGGAAAACACTGAAATCAAAGTAAAAAATACTTAGAAATAAAATGGTACTGTGCCTTTAAGAGAAAAAAAGTTGCACAAGTTCTGCAAAACAGTGTAAAAAAGCAGTAAACTTAACTAAATTTTTACAGTAGTATCTTACAGCCTTAGTAACTTTTCACAACTATGCAAATAAACAATTAACCCCTAAATGGCAACTGGATTGGAAAAACGACAAAACCGGTAAAAAAAAGACTTTCAGCACCTTGCCACAGCTCTGCTGTGGTGCCTACCTGCCCTTCAGAACGATTTGTGGGGGAAAAAACCTCCTTTACAGCCCTCAAACACAGCAGGAGCAGTTGGATGACTCTTAAGAAAAAGAAATTGCGCAACTGAGGAGCGAAAATACGCCCCTCCCACCTCACACGATGTTTTGAGGCCTATTAGAAAAACACCTGAGTGTCTCTAAATTAACTATGTGGGTTAAAAAACCCTAACACAAGCCACAATGACCCCTTTAGTCCCTTCAAAAAATGTTATAAATGCCAAACAAAAAACGTTTTTTTCTAACAGTGTCACCAGTAACAAAAGAGCCCTTTAAGTAAGCTGAAATTCCTATTCCAAGTGTCTGAAAACAGCTTACCCTTTCCACATGGGGATATTGCCAGCCTTTTCTAGAATAAACACAGTCGTCTAGATTTAAAGTTCTGCGTTAGCCGTCAAAACCAGTGTTAAGGGGTCCTAACGCTGGTTTTGGCCGCCCGCTGGTATTTAGAGTCAGTCAGGACTTTCCAGCCGCGACTTTTCCATACCGCAGATCCCCTTATACCAATTGCGTATCCTATCTTTTCAATGGGATCTTACTAAAGCCGGTATTTAGAGTCTTGGCTGAAGTGAGCGTTAGAACGACAAAACTCCAGCCGCAGAAAAAAGTCAGGAGTTAAGAGCTTTATGGGCTAACGCCGGTTTATAAAGCTCTTAACTACTGTGCTCTAAAGTACACTAACACCCATAAACTACCTATGTACCCCTAAACCGAGGTCTCCCCACATCGCCGCCACTCTAATAAATTTTTTTAACCCCTAATCTGCCGACCGCACACCGCTGCCACCTACATTAAACCTATGTACCCCTAATCTGCTGCCCCTAACATCACCGACACCTAAATAATATTTATTAACCCTAATCTGCCCCCTCCCCAAAGTCGCCGCTACCTTACCTACACTTATTAACCCCTAATCTGCCGACCGGACCTCGCCTCTACTCTAATAAATGTAGTAACCCCTAAAGCTAAGTCTAACCCTAAACCTAACACCCCCCCTAAGCTAAATATAATTTAAATCTAAAGAAATAAATTATTTCTTATTAAATAAATTAATCCTATTTAAAGCTAAATACTTACCTGTAAAATAAACCCTAATATAGCTACAATATAACGAATAATTATATTGTAGCTATTTTAGGATTTATATTTATTTTACAGGCAACTTTGTATTTATTTTAAGTAGATACAATAGCTATTAAATAGTTATTTACTATTTAATAGCTACCTAGTTAAAATAATTACAAAATTACCTGTAAAATAAATCCTAACCTAAGTTACAATTAAACCTAACACTACACTATCAAAAAATAAATAAACTAAACTACCTACAATTAAATCAACTAAACTAAATTCCAATAAAAAACAAACACTAAATTACAAAAAATAAAAAAAAGATTACAAGAATTTTAAACTAATTACACCTACTCTAAGCCCCCTAAAAAAATAACAAAGCCCCCCAAAATAAAAAAATGCCCTACCCTATTCTAAAATAAAAAGTTAACAGCTCTAATACCTTACCAGCCCTTAAAAGGGCTTTTTGCGGGGCATGCCCCAAAGAAATCAGCTCTTTTGCCTGTAAAAAAAACATACAATACCCCCCCCAACATTACAACCCACCACCCACATACCCCTAATCTAACCCACCCAAACCCCCCTTAAAAAACCTAACACTAAGCCCCTGAAGATCTCCCTACCTTGTATTCACCCAGCTGATCGGAACAGCCAATAGAATGCAAGCTCAATCTGATTGGCTGATTGAATCAGCCAATCGGATTGAACTTGAATCTGATTGGCTGATTCAATCAGCCAATCAGATTTTTCCTACCTTAATTCCGATTGGCTGATAGAATCCTATCAGTCAATCGGAATTCGAGGGACGCCATCTTGGATGACGTCATTTAAAGGAACCTTCATTCGGACTTAGGACGTCGTTAGAAGAGGATGGATCCGCGCCGGCTGCTTCAAGATGGACCCGCTCCGCTCCGGATGGAAGAAGATAGAAGATGCCGCCTGGATGAAGACTTTGGACCCTCTGGAGGACATCTTCATGCCGGATAGGATGAAGACTTCGGACCCTCTGGAGGACATCTTCTTGCCGGATAGGATGAAGACTTCGGACCCTCTTCTGGATGGATCGGTGATACCCGGCTGGGTGAATACAAGGTAGGAAGATCTTCAGGGGCTTAGTGTTAGGTTTTTTTTAAGGGGGGTTTGGGTTTGAGTAGGGGTATGTGGGTGGTGGGTTGTAATGTTGGGGGGGGTATTGTATGTTTTTTTTTACAGGCAAAAGAGCTGATTTCTTTGGGGCATGCCCTGCAAAAAGCCCTTTTAAGGGCTGGTAAGGTAATAGAGCTCTTAACTTTTTATTTTAGAATAGGGTAGGGCATTTTTTTATTTTGGGGGGCTTTGTTATTTTTTTAGGGGGCTTAGAGTAGGTGTAATTAGTTTAAAATTCTTGTAATATTTTTTTATTTTTTGTAATTTAGTGTTTGTTTGTTTTTGTAATTTAGTTTAGTTGATTTAATTGTAGGTAATTGTATGTAGTTTATTTAATTAATTTAATGATAGTGTAGTGTTAGGTTTAATTGTAACTTAGGTTAGGATTTATTTTACAGGTAATTTTGTAATTATTTTAACTAGGTAGCTATTATAGCTATTGTACCTAGCTAAAATAAATACAAAGTTGCCTGTAAAATAAATATAAATCCTAAAATAGCTACAATGTAATTATTATTTATATTGTAGCTATATTAGGGTTTATTTTACAGGTAAGTATTTAGCTTTAAATAGGATTAATTTATTTAATAAGAAATAATTTATTTCGTTAGATTTAAATTATATTTAACTTAGGGGGGTGTTAGGGTTAGACTTAGCTTTAGGGGTTAATACATTTATTAGAGTAGCGGCGAGGTCCGGTCGTCAGATTAGGGGTTAATAAATATAATATAGGGGTCAGCGGTGTTAGGGGCAGCAGATTAGGGGTTCATAGGGATAACGTAGGTTGCGGTGGTGTCCGGAGCGGAAGATTAGGGGTTAATAATAATATGCAGGGGTCAGCGATAGCGGGGGCGGCAGATTAGGGGTTAATAAGTGTAAGGTTAGGGGTGTTTAGACTCGGGGTTCATGTTAGGGTGTCAGGTGCAGACTTAGGAAGTGTTTCCCCATAGGAAATAATGGGGCTGCGTTAGGAGCTGAATGCTGCTTTTTTGCAGGTGTTAGTTTTTTTTTCAGCCCAAACTGACCCATTGTTTCCATGGGGAAATAGTGCACAAGCACGTTTTTCTAGCTGGCCGCTACCGTAAGCAACGCTGGTATTGAGAGTGGAAGTGGCGGTAAATTATGCTCTACGCTCCCTTTTGGAGCCTAACACAGCCCTTCAGAGAACTCTAAATACCAGCGTTATTTAAAAGGTGCGGGGGGAAAAAAACACGCGTAGCTAACGCACCCCTTTGGCCGCAAAACTCTAAATCTAGGTGAGTCTGTCTAGAAAAACATAGACTGAACATACCTCATATGCAGCTTAGCATGCAAACCGTTCTCTCAACTGAAGTTTTCCTGTACTCTTCAGCCTTTGTGAGAACAGCAGTGGATCTTAGTTACAAAGTGCTAAGATCATAATCCTCCTTGCAGAAATCTTCATCTCTTTTTCTGCCAAAGAGTAAATAGTACACACCAGCACCATTTAAAATAACAAACTTTTGCTTGAGAAATAAAAAACTAACATTTTTGTCACCACACTCGCTCTGCACTTCCTAGTTACTTAGAGTAGGCAAAGAGAATGACTGGGGGGTGGAGCTAAGGGGGGAGCTATATATTCAGCTCTGCTGTGGGTGCTCTCTTTGCCACTTCCTTTAGGGGAGGAGAATATCCCACAAGTAAGGATGAATCCATGGACTCGATACATCTTACAAGAGAAAATGTTTTTTTTTATTTTATTCATTTTTTCTGTAGTGTAGCTTCCCCCCCAAGACCAACCCCCACCCCCTCCCAGATCCCTTAAATGCTTTTTTTAAAAATAAATTTTACCCCACTTTTATTAAAAACATTTTCTGTAGTGTAGCCGCTTCCAACCCGAACACGCACCCGCCACCCGTGCGTGCGCGCGGCTATCCCGCCCACGATCCCGCCCCCTCCACATCATAGCTCACATCGATGGCCACCCACCCGTCTCCCACTGCAGCTCCCACCCACTAACGATACCGGCCATCGATGTCCGGTGCAGAGAGGGCCACAGAGTGGCTCTCTCTGCATCGGATGGCCAAGGGATGTTATTGCAGGATGCCTCGATATTGAGGCATCACTGCAATAACCGGAAAGCGGCTGGAAGCGATCAGGATCGCTTCCAGCCGCTTTAAACCCCTAATGTTGTACAGGGTACGTCGCTGGTCTTTAAAGACCAGGTTGTATGCAACGTACCCTATACGACATGCGTCCTTAAGGGGTTAAAGGGACAGGAAACCCCAAAAATGTATTTAATGATTTGGATATTACATAAAATTTTAAACAACTTTCCAATTTACTTCTATTATCAAATCTGCTTCATTCTCTTGTAATCCTTTTGCTAAAAGAACAGCATTGAACTACTGGTAGCAAGCTGAACACATCTAGTAAGCTGACCACAAGGGACAAATGTGCACAAGCACCAATCAGGAGCTAGATCCCACTAGTGTAAGATATGTGCGTATTCTATTTATACAAGGGATACCAAGAGAACGAAGCACATTTGCAAATAGAATTTAAAAGTGTCTTAAAATCACATGCTCTATCGGAATCATGCAAGTATCATTTTGACTTTCCTATCCCTTTAAGGAAGTTTACTATGAAATCTCGTGAGAATACAGTAAAGCAAAATGTGATCTCAGCAGTGATGAAGCTGATTGGCTGTTTATTTTCACCTTACAAATGATAGTAAAATAAGTATCTATGCAGTGTTAGCAACAATGTTTATAGCAATGCTATACATAGCTGCAAACACGGATACCAAGAGTACAAAGCAAATTTAAAAAACGGATGTAGATTGGAAAGTTGTTGAAAATTGCATACTCTATCTTCACTGTTCCTTTACATTTGTAAGTGTTATCTGCTTATGATGTGCTAAATATAAGAAAATAACACAAGCCTTGTGATGTACTGGTCAGCACTTAGAGATTTACTGGTAAATCTGATCTACTGGTAAATCTGATCTTCCTACACCTGATCAACAACTATTTACTACTAAAACAAATTTCAAATGACCAAAACAATACCTAAATACAGTGATCTAAAACCAGAAAATATTGAATACCCACACACAAGGCGTAAGTCAGCTGAGCAGCATTCAGTGTGTTGCTAGAGGTAGAAATTTGTTTAAGTATATTTTCAGGTTTTTGGTAATATGTATTAAAAATGTTGGATAAATCTCTTGAAAATGTACTTATGTCTCGCAAAAATGCCCCACTTTCTTGGTCTTTGTTATTTTTTCCTTACCATAATATTTATATTATTATTATGACATTTATAACAGCTAAATACTATGCAATCTGTTCATAAATAAATACTAACATTAAATTAATATACTTTCCTAAGGTTCTAAGACATAGTTTTTATGACTCCTTGGCTTTATCCAAAAATAACAAATTGCTTGCTGGTTTAAAGATTTATTAAGTGTAAAATTATTTAATAGGATTCTCTATAAGGAGTGTATTGAATATAAGGAGATCATTGATAAAAATAAATAAATGGCCTCTATTAGTAACTGTTTAGAGGCCTGCAATTTAATAGGAAGGAAACATTTTTTGGATAAGCAGTTTGGCAACCAATGTCAGGAAATTCAAATATACTGCAGGTAAAATAGAATATAACCATTTAAAATCATGGTGTATTTTAGAGCTGGTCAATAAGGCCTGGGCCTAGGGGTGTACATTTGAAATATGTTTCCTGTTCATATGTATTTCTCTTTTTGTGGCAGTTACTTCAGATTGTGTTTGGTCAGATGAATGGTTAGTAATAAATCAGAATGAGTAAAAAAGGTGGGAATTGCTAAAAGGCGTAACATACTTTTCAGTATGAGAAGGCAAGACACATACATACAGTATAGTACTCTTTAAAAAAGATATTTAAAAGTGTTATTTTAGAAAATCCATAATCAAGATGTCTAAATTCACAGGGTTCCTTATATTTCTGTTATAAAAAAAAGTTGCAGTCTTGGAAAGTGGGCTGAATATGGGGGGTCTTTAAAGTGTTCACAGTTATTGAAATTCTCTATGCATTTTTGAGTTTGCTGGTAAACTGGTGAGTTTGCTCTAAAATATACAATGCACATTTTAAACTAAAAGCAAAAGAAATGTATGTAAAACTAGAAGCAAATGCAAGGAAAAATATGCTGAAAAAGTGGAGTTTGATTTGTATGTGCTATCAAAAAGATGTTGCTATCAAAACCAGGGGCTCCCTGTTACTTTGATTCTCAGCTGTGAGATTCTGCATTACAGAGAGCTTCAATACATTCTATGAAAGCCAGCTCACAACTCACCAGTACATCCATGTTCAGAACCTTTTCTTTAGTAAGGACTGCAAATATGAAGGTGGGAGTTATATTTATCACCATGCTGAACTATTTTTAGACTATTGGGCCCTTTTTATCATTTTATGTTTTACTGCCCCTTTTTTAACTCTCTACCCAACAGCTCGTTTGTGTAAGAAACACAGAAAGGCAATACCACTTGCTTAACTAAATATTTTTTGTCAAATAACATATTTTGAACAAGGCTGTTGAGTATAAAATTATTTTAATTACAGATAGTTGCAATGTAAAAAAACAGTTTATATATAAATTGCTGTATGTGTAGGCTGTTGTGATTAAGACTTTTGTAATGATCTCATCTTCCAATAACTTGCTAGTGGATTGAGATTTGGCAGACATATTGGATTTTCCCAGAGAATTACACTAGCAAAGGCAGCTAAATAGCAACATTTTCCATTCTGAATCATCATGCTGAAACTATTATGCAAAACAATATAGAGAAAAATATTTATATGCTACAAATATTTGTACTGGTACAAAAGAGTATTGGTACATGGTTGGTTTTTTTTTATCTGGGTTACAAATAGAAAGATAGCAATGTATTTATCTGAGAGTGAATAAAGATATCCATCTATCTGTCTATCTATCTATGTTAGATTAGCTGATTTAATTTCCTATCATGTATAACAAATGGCAAATTACATTATTCAACACTTAATATTTACTTAATCCTTTATCCCTTGCTGCAACTATACAGTCTGCATTTTCCTTGACTTACACATTTTTAACAGACCGCTCCCTCAAATTTATATATATTATTCCTATTATCTAGATTGTAAGTTCCCACGGGAACAGGGCCATCAATTCCCCCTGTATTTGTCTGTAAAATGTTGTGTCTTATCGTATTGTTTCTCCACTGTACTGTTATCCTTGTACCCATGGGCAGCGCTGTGGAATCTGTTGGCGCTTTATAAATAAAGAATAATAATAATAATAATATTAATCTTCTGGAGTATTTTTTCAACATGTACATATTTTGTTCTAAATATACAGTATATTTGACATATAAAACACATTTTATTTTATGTACACATGACCCCACACCCTTTAGGCATCTATGACAGAGGAAAGAAGACTAGAGAACAACACGGGGCAGAGTAAAAAGGTACAGGTTGGCAAGTGTTGGTGGGAGAGCTAGCAGGCTTGTGGGACAACATGTAAAAAAGCTCATGCTATCCATCAACACTGGTTCAATGCTGGATCCATAACATACTTGTGTACAGCACTGAAGCCAGCAACTATGAGTGTATGTAAGAGTGTGTGTAGGTGAGAAAACAGGAGGGGGGGTAAATTGAAGAGTGCGTCCAGGTGGGCATGTGTGCGATTGTGCATGCAAGTGATTTAGTGAGAGTGCAGGTATGCAATGTTGAATAGATATGTACAGATTAATGCACAGCATGCCATTGTCAACTAGACTTGCATTTTGTTAAAATTAAGTGGGAACTTGTCTGTGCTTTCACTTCCTGTTATGAGCTGTGTCATGGTACCGTATTGCTCCCTCCCCACACAGATCACTATTTTCCTATGCTACCGAACTATTTTTAGCACATGGGTAGAGTCCCTCTACCTAGCAACCAGACATCATTGGCTGTAAAAGTACTAGCTATGCACAGCATAGTGCACACAGTGAAGAAATAAAGTTTTTTTTAACATTAGCAGAAATAAAGTGTAGGGACACAAAAAAAAAATCAAGCATTGGCTGCCTTCCTGCCCCTGATCAACTTGCTCTAGAAGATTATAATTCCTGCACAAAGTTACTTTGGCAACAAACTAGTCCCTGCAGTGAGTTGACAACTGAAACCTAACAACCCCCTAAGTTTATATTAAAATTACAATTTCCCTATCTTAAATTAAATTAAAACTTACCTGTCAAATTAAATAACCAATCAGGATGTGTGCATGTGACTAACAGATGAGCTGCAGTGCCAGGCATCTGATCTAATGTGTGCATGTGACTAACATATGAGCTGCAGGGCTCTCTAAATGATGAGCTTTATGACGAACAAAGTATTTGACAGGCATTTTCTATTGTATAAAGGGAAGTATTTAATGTTAAAAATATGTTCCTGCCAGACAAAATTGCTATGTATTTAACCCCTGCAAATTCCTTTAATCGTTTTTATTTGTAACTCATTTTGAGTATTCCCTTTAAAGGCAAAATTATAAAAGTACTAGATTGCACCTCTGGTAGAACAATTATAACAATAGCATTTGTATTGTTTTACATATTTAAACAGTATATACTAAAGTTCACTGTATGCCTAAAATAAATCCAACAGAAAAAGAAACACAGTTTATGGCGAACATCAACTAAGAAATAACGCCATACAAAAAAAATACCCCTGCTTATCTCTCGCTCCACTCTCCCCCTCCCCCTTTACCCCTCCATTACGCCGGTTATTCATTATTTGCAATAGCCAGTTCGAGGTAGACAGTGCCCCTAAAGGGTGCAATTAATTGCGCTTGTATTTCCTCTGGGAAACTCAAAATTATATTTTTACATTTGTAGAAAAAACGTTTAACTTGAGATTTTGAACTTACTGAGGTATCAATTTGTTCCAATATTAGTTGTTTTTTAAGTTTCTGAATGAATTCCCTCAGACTTGGGGTTTTGCTAGATTTCCAATATTTCGAGATCAAAAGTCTGCCCGTTATAATTATAATATTTAACTGGCGGATATTTTTGAACTTCTTCTTGACTGGCAAATAAAAAGACCTGTTTATCAGTTAATTGTATATTACTTTAATTTTATTAACCCAGTTATTTATTTATACCAGAATTTTTTGATTTTAGTACAATCCCAAAAACAGTGGTATAGATCTGCGTTTAAGGTCTTACATCTCTGACAGCGTGACTCTGTTTTGTCCCATCTGGCCTTCACCTGGGGTGTAATATATGTTTTATTTATAAATTTAGTATGAGTTTCTCTCTAAGAGGAAGAGATTGTCGCTCTATCTATGAGTTTAAAACTTTCCTGGATACACCTGTGTTTCTATGATAAAGGGGCTTTGACCCTGAAATATCTCTTTAAAGGGATAGGAAAGTCAAAATTAAACTTGCATGATTCAGATAGAGCATGTCATTTTAAGACACTTTTAAATTCACTTCTATTTTCAAATGTGCTTCATTCTCTTAGTATCCCTTGTTAAAAAATAATACGCACATATCATACACTAGTGGAAGCTGCTGCTAATTGGTGCGTGCACACATTTATCTCCTGTGATTGGCTAAATAGATATTTTCAGCTTCCTGTCAGTAGTGCAATGCTGTCCCTTCAGCAATGGATAACAAGAGAATGAAGAAAATTTGATAATAGAATTAAATTGGAAAGTTGTTTAAAATTGTATGTTCTATCTGAATCATAAAAGACAATTTTGGGGGTTTACTATCCCTTTAAAGTTTAGCTGGTTTGTCAAGAAGACCATTGAGTGCCAATTTCTTTACACGTGTAGTTATCTGGATATCTCCACATAATTAGCTACCTCCCAGTACCTCACAAATACAGTACATATAAATGTGCTGAGAGGACTCAGGAGATACGCCTATCTCCTGAGTCCTCTCAGCACATTTATATTTATCTGTGATAGTACTTTTAATGCCAGAGTATATGGATGCACAGATCCAACAAGTTTTAATAATTGTGTCAGTTCAACCTTTATTTAGTTAATTGTTTGGGGGATGATGTCCTCCATAGCTATTTAATTGTGTTTATTGGAACTAACATAATGGGACAACCGTTGCTGATTGCTCCATGACTGTACCTCTGTCATCTTCCTGTAATTGTTTTATTTGGGATATTTTGTGATTAGTGTGCTGCTTGGATTCTATCCATTTTGGATTTTTACGATTTTATTGTATCTGAATCATGAAACTTTCATTTTTACTTTTTTGCAGGTTAAATATAGAAGTGTAGTGCTGGTTAGGGCTGGACATTGCAAACAATTAATTACAATAGTCTTAAAAAACAAGGGCCTCGCTTCCATTGAGTCGTTAAAAATGGAGCCGTAAGCTACCGAAGCGGACGACAGCTAAAGGTAATTTACGGCTCCATTTTAGTACCAGGTTTCCATTGAAAAGATTAGCATGTTGCGCGCAGTCGCTCTTTTCGGCCGTACGTAAGTTTGCGTTGCCAACCGATGTCGGATTTGTCGAAAAGCGCGCCATAACAAGTGCATTGCCATGGTAACCCGACCTCTGTCTATAAGAATAACGGTTTGCGCCTGCGCTCTTTACCTGTGATCGCCTCTAGAGAGAAAGACACGGGAGCTAGTTGCGTTGGTAGGAGTTTTGGGTTTTTGAGAGTTGTTTGAGAGTTAGTGGAGAGTTTGATATTTGATTTCCATATATTCTTATTGTAGGCCTCATATAATATTAGGAACACACACACACACATCCATACATTAGTTAATTAACACACATTAGTTTATACACACAAATACACACACACACACATACACACTTTTATTTCATACAAACACATTCACATTTTTTTTTTCATTAACCCCCATATCCCCATCTTCCTTTATTACTCCTTTCATTAATCCCCTTATTCCACTTCCCATCCCCCCTTTGACTACCCTTCCCTTCCTCACTATATAACTTGTTTTTTTATATATACATTTTGCCCATCCTATTTTTTTTTTTTTAACATCCCATATTTTTGGTTTCATTTGACTATATAGCTCACCCCTTTCTTAATTTGCATCCCTTATTATTTTTCTATAATTTTGTTCTAATCCTCCTTAGTTTTTCCTTTTTCATTTACATCCCTTTGTTTATTTTCACCCCCACATTTTATTTTTATTTTGAGGGATATAGAATAGAGATAGTTAGGGTCTAGATAGGTTAGGTAGTTAGTTTTGGGGCTATTTAATATAGGGTTTAGTTAGGTGACTTAGTGTAGTTAGGTAAGCTAGGGACTTTAGTGTTAGGTTAGAGTTAGGGAGGAAGGAGAAAGGGATGGATAGGCCTAGTGGAGTTGGGAAGGGGGTGGCTAGGGGGAGGGCAGTGGTGAGGGTGGATAGAGGGAGGGGGAGGGGGGAAGTAGGGAGTAGTATGGGCAGGAATAGGGGCCGAGGTTTGGGTGGAGGATTTGTCCTTCCTCAAACCCTGGCAGAGGAGGGAAGGAGAGAGGGTGGAAGAGGAATGGAGGTGGGAGGAGTGAGGAGGAGTCAGCCTCAGCTAGGCACAAAAAGAAAAGGGAAAGTGGGGCAGACTGTGGCAACTGGGGGTGGGGCTGGTGGTAGCCTGTCACAGCCTGCAGGGACAGAGGAGGTAGAGAGGGCTGGTCCCCAGTCACAGGAGGGAGAGTCTGTGTCTGCTGGCCCTTCAGGTGTGAAGGGCAGGCTTAGAGAGGAGAGGTACTCTGAGGAGGAGAAGGAGGCTCTTGTTGAGGCATACTTGGAGAGGGCAGCTCAGCTGGAGAACCCTAACCTGAGGCCGGCTGTCCGGAATAAGCTGTGGGAGGAGATTCGAGTGGCAGTCAGCTGCTTAGGACGTAATCGTTCTATTGCCAGCATTAAACACCGCTATCATGACTGCAGGAGGGAAACCAAAGCTAAGCTGGCACAGCAGGCCAAATATGCACGTGGGACAGGTGGTGGTCCTAGCAAGAGGATACACCTAAGGTCATGGGAGGAGATGATGGCCAATGTCATCTCAGATGAATCTGTTTACGGATGTAAGGGGACAATGGACACATCAGTGCCAGCTGAAGAGGTCCATGAAGGTGAATATTAAATATCATATGTAATAAATGTTTTATTTCTAACAAATATATGTTAACATCAGAAATATATATCGGCTTTGTTTTTTAAAATATAAATGTAATCATACACATGTGTAATACAGAATATAGAATGTTTATATATTATATATGTTTAGTAATCAATTGTGTTCAAGCATCAGTGGAAAACATACCTAGGTAGGATTAGTACAAGTAATGTTTTACATGGTTCAAAGTCTAATTTGCACAGTAACTTAAAGTGATAGTAAACCCAATTTTTTTATTTCATGATTCAGATAGAGCAGCAATTTTAAGCAACTCTCTAATGTACTACTATTATAGATATTTCTTTGTTCTCTTGGTATCTTTTTCTGAAAAAGTAGGAATGTAAGCTATGGAGACTTTGCATTTTTTGTTCAGAACCCTGGCTAGCGCTCGTGATTGGTGGCTACATTTAGCCACCCAATAAGCAACAGCAACCCAGGTTCTGAAACAAATATTGTCTGGCTCTTAAGCTTTACATTCTTGCTTCTCAAATAAAGATACCAAGAGAAGGAAGAAAATATGATAATAGGAGTAAAATATTAAATGTTGACTAAATTTGCATGCTCTGTCTGAATCATGAAAGTTTAATTTGTACTTCATTGCCCCTTTAATGGCATCTTAACATAGTTGTAGTGGATATATTCATCCTGATTTCTGGAGTGGCTATCTGCTCAAACAAGCAAGGGTATAGATTTAAATTCTTTCTATCTATATCATATATATGGACTATGTGTAATACAAAGAGTCGCTTAGAGGCACAATCTTTAAATATACACCTCTGGTTAAATATGTTTAAGTTCATACAGAAATTATATATATATATATATATATATATATATATATATATATATATATATATATATATATATATATATATATATATATATATAAAACTATATCTATAAAATTGATTTTCAAATGTTAGATGTTTCATCAGATTAATTTATAATTACAATTTATTTTTCAGAATTGGAACATGAGTATGAGTCCTCAACAAGACCGGAGGCCAGTGATGTTCCGGAATTCAGTGAGGAGGAGGAGGGGGATGTTATTGAAGCTGGATACTCCTACCTCAGCATACTTGAAGGAGATGAGCAACAGCCACTGGCCTATGAGGTTGAAAATGTTCCTGGCCCATCCCCATATTCATCTGGGAGGACATATCATCAGATGCAGCCTCCACCACCACAGCATTATCAGATGCATCCTCCACCACAGCATTATCAGATGCATCCTCCAACGCAGCATTATCAGATGCATCCTCCAACGCAGCATTATCAGATGCATCCTCCAACGCAGCATTATCAGATGCATCCTCCAACGCAGCATTATCAGATGCATCCTCCACCACCACAGCATCGGCAGATGCCTCCTTCATCACCACAGCATCAGCAGATGCATCCTCCACCACCACAGCATCAGCAGATGCATCCTCCATCACCACAGCATCAGCAGATGCATCCTCCATCACCACAGCATCAGCAGATGCATCCTCCACCGCAGCATATGTACTATATGCCACCTCAACAACACATTCAGCACCCTCCCATGGCACAACAAATGCCGCCACCACTACCACCACCACAACAATCACCACCACCCCCCACCAATGTCTGTCCTCAATTGGATATTGAGCCACCCACACAGTCCCCAAGACTGAGTGACGACAACCTCACACAGAGCCAGGAATATGTGCCGGAGACACCTATACAGCCACAAGTGCCCCCCATGGAATCCAATATCCCCGCGCAGTCCCAGCAGGATGCTCTACTGAGGCTCATTCACAGGGAGCTTAGACTTACTAGGCTCCAGCAGCAGCAGGATTTCAGGAGGCTACAGAGCCAGATGGACATACATAATGCTGCACTCGTCCGCCTGGCAGAGGCAGTGGAGAGGGTTGCAGATAGGCCGCAAACTCCCTCCTCACTCGCATCCTCCGTTATCTCCCTGCAGGACCCTGAATCACATCTTTTAGCCTCCCAGCCAGCTGGTGTGCGTCGCCCAAGACGCCACACTTCCATCCCAAGTACCTCTCCTCCAAAGGCCAAATCCCGCCGCAAGCATTAAGAAGTATTTTTCTTTTTAAATTCTTTCAAGATATATAATATCTAATTTTTTTATGAAGCACTTTCTTAAGTGTGATTTCCATCTCATAAATATGCATATATTTTTCTAATCAAAATTAGAAAATATATTTCAAAATTGTTTTAATAGCTGTTTATTTTCAAAAACATTAACAGCTTTATTCATTTTTATTTCACATGATGTCAATTAATATGCAGGTGTAAATTGTTGATAAATGTATGTGTCCTTTTATTGAGGATATTATGCCGTTTAAGAATACTTGGGGATACGTGTCTGAAATTTATACAGTATATGCTATCTAACATTGGTCAACGTGACATGTGTAAATGTTATGATTTATATTCCACAAGCATATGTTGTTTGCTCCTTCAGATGAAGCTAATAAGGCTTATACAGTTATAGAAGAGTTGAAAAGTAAATATTCCTTCCTGTTGATATGGCCAAATACCTTGCATTCATTATAGTCCTATGTGGAATGTAATATCTGAAATATATACCTATCATGACTAACGCACTCCTTTTTGTCAAGATTATTATTCAATATTTAGAATAATTAGATAAATGTATCTTTATGATATTTAAGCACTGGTGTATACACAACATATATGTGATTGCCATGATATAGAGGTGATTAATACATTTTAATTGACATCATATGAACAGACACAGACTCTCCCTGGGACCAATGCACAATGCACTTTTAAATTGTTTCAATAACTCCATGTTAAAGACAATACTTCATATCTCTTGAAGTATGTCATATTAAGCACTTATGTATTTTGGTTAATAGTCTAAATATTGCAAATGTATTATCTGCTTTAGCAGACATGACATTACATATATTTTATAAATATTAGTACTATGACACATTATAACTTTAATGTGTCATCGTTTTGTATTGAATAAATATGATTTTCACATTGAAAATTACATTTGAATGAGGGTAAATCTGTAATAATAAAACTCATCTTCATGATAAACAACTTATTTCGTTTGAATTATTTTTCTATATGTATTGAGATTATATATAGCATCCCTGGGCAAAGGTTTCATTTTGAATAGGTAGATATTTTATTTATTTTTATAATATTTTACCAGGAAAGATACATTGAGATTTCTATGGTTTTCAAGTATGTCCTGGGTCCACAAAACATTGCATTGATACAATGGGTACAATAAAATAAAAAAAAATTATAATACACCATATATGCACAAAAATTTAACATAGAACCGGTAGGAAATATATAATCAACAATGACAGGTGCATTCTGTTTTGAGATATGTAGAGAGGGATCTCTTAAAGGATATTAGGCATGGGGAAGGTTTGAAAGTGTGCGGGAGGTCGTTCCATAATTGTGGTGCTTGCATATATTTTTATATGCACATACATATTGAAATTTCTATGACAACATGGGTGCAAATATTCCTATACATAGGACCAATAAATGTAGCATATATAATGTTATTTGTACATTGAAACACATAATATTTTTGTGATTTGCTATTTCAATGAGAAACAGGCCTCAAAAAGCTCTTTTTTCCTCCTTTACACCTAGTTGAGCTGGGGGTAATATTTCTCAATGTATCGACAGCCTCCGACAGTGTATTAACGGTTAGCGCTTTCAATGGAAACCTGGTATAATTTATCGATTAACGGCTTCTATTACTTTCTATGGGACGCGAAAATCTTTTCGGCAGCCGAAGTCCGGCAGCCGATATTGAGGTATAACGCGCCATTGGAAACAGTCGTTAAACGCTATTGCTTTCGACAGCATATTTAACGGTTTGCGAGTGCACGCAAACTGAATTACGACTCAATGGAAGCGAGGCCAAAGACGTTTAATTAGAACTCTTTTTTAAGCATGAGATTAATCTGTTTTTTTTAGGCCATACTTCCATTGAATTTGACTAAGGACATCTGGAATTAGTTCCAGCTGCTACATCTAGTCATATTTTTGGCAGTAGCAGTCAGTACACAACACCTTTTGCTCAGTAACCACATGTCTGTTTAATAACACTTATGTATCTTATTACACACATTAGATTTTGCTAAATATCTTAGACAAAAAATGTAGCTCCTATTTCCATTAAAGGGACACTGAACCCAAATTTTTTCTTTCGTGATTCAGATAGCGCATGCAATTTTAAGCAACTTTCTAATTTACTCCTATTATCAATTTTTCTTTGTTCACTTGCTATCTTTATTTGAAAGGCATCTAAGCTTTTTTGTTTCAGAACTATGGACAGCACTTTTTTATTGCTGGATGAATTTATCCACCAATCAGCAAGAATAACCCAGGTTATTCACCAAAAATGAGCCGGCATCTAAACTTACATTCTTGCATTTCAAATAAAGATACCAAGAGAAGGAAGAAAATTTGATAATAGGAGTAAATTAGAAAGTTGCTTAAAATTGCATGTTCTATCTGAATCATGAAAGAAAACTTTTGGGTTCAGTGTCCCTTTAATTATGTGACTATTTTGCATTCATATTGCTTTTTATACAGCTGCCAATAAATTAGATGAGTAATTAATTTTAGAATTGTCAGCTTTACTTTCTGTAATATTCCTATTCTGCTCCTGCCACTCCCCATATGATTATTGGATGACATTGAGCAAAACTCTGAATGGACACAAAAAGTGTGGGTAAGATTCTTATCTAAACAGTGTTTAAATGGTTTAAAGGGAATTAAAGCCAATAAAACATTCAAAATTCTGATAGCTCAATAAACATTTTTTAATTTTCTTCTATTATCAAATGTACTACTCTTAGTATCCTTTGTTGAAAAGCATACTTAAATATGCACAGGAGCAGCAATGTTCTACTGGGAAATAGATGGTGATTGGTGGCAATGCACAGATGCCTCTTGTCATTGGCTTACCAGGTATGCTGCTTTTAAGCCTACTCTTCAACAAAGGATACCAACTAAACAAATTTAATAACAACAGCAAATTGTACAGATGTTTAAAATCACATGCTCTATCTAAATCACAAGAGTTTAATTTTGAGTTTACTGTCCATTTAAAGGGAAATTCCAGCCGAAATTGGAATCCACATGGATGCATTTCAGTTTTGAATAGAAGTATTTTTGTAATATACATGTATTAGCAAAAATGCTTCTAATAAAAGCTATAGCAAAAGTGTATTTAAGTATGCACCGTGCCAGCATTTTAAAACACAACACTTGCTCAGAGAAAGCCTAGGGTGCTTGTACCATCTGGTAATGACTCAATTTGTTAATTGCTGGCATGATAAATGCCCCACTAGTGCTCTGAGCAGCTGCAATATTTAAAATGCTGGTGCACTGAGAATATCTAGCTGTGCTTCACATGCACCTGCAGAGAAAAATGTTGAAACTAAAACAGTGATACATTTTACTAAGAGCAATTGTATCAAAACATGTATGTTGCAAAACATAATTTATGCTTACCTGATAAATTCCTTTCTTCTGTAGTGTGATCAGTCCACGGGTCATCATTACTTCTGGGATATTACTCCTCCCCAACAGGAAGTGCAAGAGGATTCACCCAGCAGAGCTGCATATAGCTCCTCCCCTCTACGTCACTCCCAGTCATTCGACCAAGGACCAACGAGAAAGGAAAAGCCAAGGGTGAAGTGGTGACTGGAGTATAAATTAAAAAATATTTACCTGCCTTAAAAACAGGGCGGGCCGTGGACTGATCACACTACAGAAGAAAGGAATTTATCAGGTAAGCATAAATTATGTTTTCTTCTGTTAAGTGTGATCAGTCCACGGGTCATCATTACTTCTGGGATACCAATACCAAAGCAAAAGTACACGGATGACGGGAGGGATAGGCAGGCTCTTTATACAGAAGGAACCACTGCCTGAAGAACCTTTCTCCCAAAAATAGCCTCCGATGAAGCAAAAGTGTCAAATTTGTAAAATTTGGAAAAAGTATGAAGCGAAGACCAAGTTGCAGCCTTGCAAATCTGTTCAACAGAGGCCTCATTCTTGAAGGCCCAAGTGGAAGCCACAGCTCTAGTAGAATGAGCTGTAATTCTTTCAGGAGGCTGCTGTCCAGCAGTCTCATAAGCTAAACGAATTATGCTACGAAGCCAAAAAGAAAGAGAGGTAGCGGAAGCTTTTTGACCTCTCCTCTGCCCAGAGTAAATGACAAACAGAGAAGACGTTTGTCGAAATTCCTTAGTTGCCTGTAAGTAAAATTTTAGAGCACGGACTACATCCAGGTTGTGCAGTAGACGTTCCTTCTTTGAAGAAGGATTTGGGCATAAAGAAGGAACAACAATCTCTTGATTGATATTCCTGTTAGTAACTACCTTAGGTAAGAACCCAGGTTTAGTACGCAGGACTACCTTATCCGAATGAAAAATCAAATAAGGAGAATCACAATGTAAGGCTGATAATTCAGAGACTCTTCGAGCCGAGGAAATAGCCATTAAAAATAGAACTTTCCAAGATAACAACTTTATATCAATGGAATGAAGGGGTTCAAACGGAACGCCCTGTAAAACATTAAGAACAAGGTTTAAACTCCATGGTGGAGCAACAGTTTTAAACACAGGCTTAATTCTGGCCAAAGCCTGACAAAAAGCCTGGACGTCAGGAACTTCTGACAGACGTTTGTGTAACAGAATGGACAGAGCTGAGATCTGTCCCTTTAATGAACTAGCAGATAAACCCTTTTCTAAACCTTCTTGTAGAAAAGACAATATCCTAGGAATCCTAACCTTACTCCAAGAGTAACCTTTGGATTCACACCAATATAGGTATTTACGCCATATCTTATGGTAAATCTTTCTGGTAACAGGTTTCCTAGCCTGTATTA
The DNA here is from genome assembly GCF_027579735.1 of Bombina bombina. Taxonomy (NCBI): domain Eukaryota; kingdom Metazoa; phylum Chordata; class Amphibia; order Anura; family Bombinatoridae; genus Bombina; species Bombina bombina. The sequence goes on from NC_069503.1 coordinate 526,395,268, forward strand.
AGGTATCAATAACTGACTCAGAAAATCCACGTCTTGATAAAATCAAGCGTTCAATTTCCAAGCAGTCAGCTTCAGAGAAGTTAGATTTTGATGTTTGAAGGGACCCTGTATCAGAAGGTCCTGTTTCAGAGGTAGAGACCAAGGTGGACAGGATGACATGTCCACCAGGTCTGCATACCAAGTCCTGCGTGGCCACGCAGGTGCTATTAGAATCACTGATGCTCTCTCTTGTTTGATTCTGGCAATCAATCGAGGAAGCAACGGGAAGGGTGGAAACACGTAAGCCATCCTGAAGTCCCAAGGTGCTGTCAGAGCATCTATCAGGACTGCTCCTGGATCCCTGGATCTGGACCCGTAACGAGGAAGCTTTGCGTTCTGTCGAGACGCCATGAGATCTATCTCTGGTTTGCCCCAACGTCGAAGTATTTGGGCAAAGACCTCCGGATGAAGTTCCCACTCCCCCGGATGAAAAGTCTGACGACTTAAGAAATCCGCCTCCCAGTTCTCCACTCCCGGGATGTGGATTGCTGACAGGTGGCAAGAGTGAGACTCTGCCCAGCAAATTATCTTTGATACTTCCATCATAGCTAGGGAGCTTCTTGTCCCTCCCTGATGGTTGATGTAAGCTACAGTCGTGATGTTGTCCGACTGAAACCTGATGAACCCCCGAGTTGTCAACTGGGGCCAAGCCAGGAGGGCATTGAGAACTGCTCTCAATTCCAGAATGTTTATTGGCAGGAGACTCTCCTCCTGACTCCATTGTCCCTGAGCCTTCAGAGAATTCCAGACGGCACCCCAACCTAGAAGGCTGGCGTCTGTTGTTACAATTGTCCAGTCTGGTCTGCTGAATGGCATCCCCCTGGACAGATGTGGCCGAGAAAGCCACCATAGAAGAGAATTTCTGGTCTCTTGATCCAGATTCAGAGAAGGGGATAAGTCTGAGTAATCCCCATTCCACTGACTTAGCATGCACAGTTGCAGTGGTCTGAGGTGTAAGCGTGCAAAGGGTACTATGTCCATTGCCGCTACCATTAAGCCGATTACCTCCATGCATTGAGCCACTGACGGGTGTTGAATGGAATGAAGGGTGCGGCAAGCACTTTGAAGTCTTGTTAGCCTGTCCTCTGTCAGGTAAATCTTCATTTCTACAGAATCTATAAGAGTCCCCAGGAAGGGAACTCTTGTGAGTGGAACGAGTGAACTTTTCTTTTCGTTCACCTTCCATCCATGTGACCTTAGAAATGCCAGCACTAACTCTGTATGAGACTTGGCAGTTTGAAAGCTTGAAGCTTGTATCAGAATGTCGTCTAGGTATGGAGCTACCGAGATTCCCCGCGGTCTTAGTACCGCCAGAAGAGCACCCAGAACCTTTGTGAAGATTCTTGGAGCTGTAGCCAATCCGAATGGAAGAGCCACAAACTGGTAATGCCTGTCTAGGAAGGCAAACCTTAGGTACCGATAATGATCTTTGTGAATCGGTATGTGAAGGTAAGCATCTTTTAAATCTACAGTGGTCATGTATTGACCCTCTTGGATCATAGGTAAAATTGTCCGAATAGTCTCCATCTTGAACGATGGAACTCTTAGGAATTTGTTTAGGATCTTTAAGTCCAGGATTGGTCTGAAAGTTCCCTCTTTTTTGGGAACCACAAACAGATTTGAGTAAAACCCCTGTCCCTGTTCCGATCGTGGAACTGGATGGATTACTCCCATTAACAAGAGCTCTTGTACGCAGCGTAGAAACGCCTCTTTCTTTGTCTGGATTGTTGACAATCTTGACAGATGAAATCTCTCTCTTGGAGGAGAGTATTTGAAGTCCAGAAGGTATCCCTGAGATATTATCTCTAGCGCCCAGGGATCCTGAACATCTCTTGCCCAAGCCTGGGCGAAGAGAGAAAGTCTGCCCCCCACTAGATCCGATCCCGGATCGGGGGCCCTCAATTCATGCTGTTTTAGGGGCAGCAGCAGGTTTCCTAGTCTGCTTGCCCTTGTTCCAGGACTGGTTAGGTTTCCAGCCTTGTCTGTAGCGAGCAACAGCTCCTTCCTGTTTTGGTGCAGAGGAAGTTGATGCTGCTCCTGCTTTGAAATTACGAAAGGAACGAAAATTAGACTGTCTAGTCTTGGCTTTGGCTTTGTCCTGAGGCAGGGCATGGCCTTTACCTCCTGTAATGTCAGCGATAATCTCTTTCAACCCGGGCCCGAATAAGGTCTGCCCTTTGAAAGGTATATTAAGCAATTTAGACTTAGAAGTAACATCAGCTGACCAGGATTTTAGCCACAGCGCCCTGCGTGCCTGAATGGCGAATCCTGAATTCTTCGCCGTAAGTTTAGTAAGATGTACTACGGCCTCCGAAATGAATGAATTAGATAGTTTAAGGACTCTAAGCCTGTCCGTAATGTCGTCCAGAGTAGCTGAACCAATGTTCTCTTCCAGAGACTCAATCCAGAATGCCGCTGCAGCCGTGATCGGCGCAATGCATGCAAGGGGTTGCAATATAAAACCTTGTTGAACAAACATTTTCTTAAGGTAACCCTCTAACTTTTTATCCATTGGATCTGAAAAAGCACAGCTATCCTCCACCGGGATAGTGGTACGCTTAGCTAAGGTAGAAACTGCTCCCTCCACCTTAGGGACCGTTTGCCATAAGTCCCTTGTGGTGGCGTCTATTGGAAACATTTTTCTAAATATCGGAGGGGGTGAGAACGGCACACCGGGTCTATCCCACTCCTTAGTAACAATTTCAGTAAGTCTCTTAGGTATAGGAAAAACCTCAGTACTCGTCGGTACCGCAAAATATTTATCCAACCTACACATTTTCTCTGGTATTGCAACTGTGTTACAATCATTCAGAGCCGCTAACACCTCCCCTAGTAATACACGGAGGTTTTCCAGTTTAAATTTAAAATTTGAAATATCTGAATCCAGTCTGTTTGGATCAGAACCGTCACCCACAGAATGAAGTTCTCCGTCCTCATGTTCTGCCACCTGTGACGCAGTGTCTGACATGGCCCTAATATTATCAGCGCACTCTGTTCTCACCCCAGAGTGATCACGCTTACCTCTTAGTTCTGGTAATTTAGCCAAAACCTCAGTCATAACAGTAGCCATATCCTGTAATGTGATTTGTAATGGCCGCCCAGATGTACTCGGCGCTACAATATCACGCACCTCCCTCTGAGCGGGAGATGTAGGTACTGACACATGAGGCGAGTTAGTCGGCATAACTCTCCCCTCGTTGTTTGGTGAAATTTGTTCAATTTGTACAGATTGACATTTATTTAAAGTAGCATCAATACAGTTAGTACATAAATTTCTATTGGGCTCCACTTTGGCATTGCAACAAATGACACAGGCATCATCCTCTGAATCAGACATGTTTAACACACTAGCAAATAAACTTGCAACTTGGAAATACAATTCAATTAGAATAATATTAAAACGTACTGTGCCTTTAAGAAGCACAGAAGATCTATGACAGTTGAAAATTAATAAATTGAAACAGTTATAGCCTCAATCCTTGTAAACAACACAACTTTAGCAAAGGTTTAATCCCATTAGCAAAGATAACAAATTCTGAAAGCAGGAAACAAATTACAGAATAAACGTTTTTTATCTCAGTCAAACTATAATTCTCACAGCTCTGCTGAGAGAAATTACCTCCCTCAAAATAAGTTTTGAAGACCCCTGAGCTCTGTAGAGATGAACCGGATCATGCAGGGAATACAATGAGTTGCTGACTGAAATATTTGATGCATAGAAAAAGCGCCAAAAAAACGGCCCCTCCCCCTCACACACAGCAGTGAGGGAGAACAGAAACTGTCAGAAAAACAGATTAAGCAACTGCCAAGTGGAAAAATAGTGCCCAAACATTTATTCACACAGTACCTCAGCAAATGAAAACGATTTTACATTCCAGCAAAAACGTTAAACATAATCTCTAGTTATTAAACAGCTTTATGTATTTCTTACAGTGTAATTCTAGTGAAGTACCATTCCCCAGAATACTGAAGTGTAAAGTATACATACATGACATTATATCGGTATGGCAGGATTTTCTCATCAATTCCATTGTCAGAAAATAAAAACTGCTACATACCTCTATGCAGATTCATCTGCCCGCTGTCCCCTGATCTGAAGTTTACCTCACTCCTCAGATGGCCGAGAACAGCAATATGATCTTAACTACTCCGGCTAAAATCATAGCAAAACTCTGGTAGATTCTTCTTCAAACTCTGCCAGAGAGGTAATAACACACTCCGGTGCTATTTTAAAATAACAAACTTTTGATTGAAGATATAAAACTAAGTATAATCACCATAGTCCTCTCACACATCCTATCTAGTCGTTGGGTGCAAGAGAATGACTGGGAGTGACGTAGAGGGGAGGAGCTATATGCAGCTCTGCTGGGTGAATCCTCTTGCACTTCCTGTTGGGGAGGAGTAATATCCCAGAAGTAATGATGACCCGTGGACTGATCACACTTAACAGAAGAAATATGCTTCTATTCAAAGATCTAATTCATCTAATGTGCATTTACATTTTGACCCGAATGTCCCTTGAAGTATGAACAAATTACCAGATTATGCAGAGAACTATGATGCAATTTGTCATTGGCTCATCAGATGTGATCAGCTAGCTTCCAGTAGTGCACTGCTGCTTTGGAGCTGGCTTTAACTATAAGGCCAATGATCAAAAGTTTGCTGGATCAGACATGAACAACCACGCCAACACAGCAGCTGCCCTCAGGGAATAAAAAGGAGCTGTCCATGCAAGTTACAAGATGTCTCCCATAGAAAGTAATGGAGCTCGCTGGAAAGTTACCAGGGGGCACACTTCAAAAATAAATAGTGCAGTCTGACTCAATAAAAATCAGAATACTTTGCTTTCAGCATATAGTATACAATTGCCTCTGTTTTCATATGCATGTGTTTTTCAATTAGGGTAATAAATGTTTTGAGAATTTCTCACCATGTTCTAGTTTGTGAGAAAGAACAGCGAGAACTGCAGGGGAAAATGTTCAGCTACTCCCCTGCAAATCCCCTGTTCAGCCAACTAGCAGAGGTGGGGAAACTCATTTTGCAATAATGAAAATAACACGCTTTGCTCTTCATATTATAAAAACAAATTTAATTATTATTTTTCTGCATTGTGGTTTAATTATGATTTTTGTAGAACAATTTTGTTACAATTTTTAATGCAATGCAATTTTTATTTCAACATTTTATTTATTTGTTTTAAATTATTTTGAAATTACGATTTTTTTTGTGAGTCCTTTTGTAATATATACATCTACTTCACAAATTGAAAAGCAGGGAACATCGCTTTGTGAGTGACACACACTGTTCTCAATGTAAAAACTGTCTTTAGAAAATTACAATAGGGGCTTTATAGTACTGGCAAGATTTCTTACAGGGTCTTACAAGCCCAGATGACCAAAAGTTTGCAAGCAAAAACATAAAAAAACACATTTAGCCTCACAGGAACAGTCTTTGTGCAATTATCAACGAAAAAGAGTTGTCCCTAGCGATACGTGAATATTTTGCAAAATTAAAAATGAAATTCATTTTAACACATTTGTTTGGTTTGAAATTTGAATGTTTGTACAACATTCTAACATTCGTTTAATGTCATAGTATTTATAATGCTTTCTTTAAATGTATTATTCTATTAAAATTTTCTAATAATTTGAATCGAATTATGCAATATTCGAATTCGATTTTTTTTTCAAATTTATATGTTTGTAATAGTATTTCTAATGCTTTCTTTAAATGTAATATTCAAATTATGCAATATTCTAAACAGAAACATTCTAAATGATATATTTGTATCTTATGTATCAATTTACTACATTCCCTACCACATGAACTATTAAACTTCTGAATAGTATTTGTTAAATCGAATGTCTTGTTGTCCCTGCGAGTAGCAAGATGTCTCCCATAGAAATAAAGAGAGCTCTCTGCTATGTAAAAGTTCACAATGGAGGATTATTTTTATTCCACAACAGGTTCCACAGCGCTAAAAAACATGGGTCTAAGGTAACATTTCTAGAAGAAAAGGGATAGAGGGCCCTGGTGTAAATCATCTCTCATGAAGGTGATCTACAAAGCAGCTTACATGCTAAGGAGGTTCAAGGGGATGACAAAGGAGGTGAGGAACTAAGATAATAAAATGTTAGTGTATATTATATGCATCCCTGAACAGTAGTCTCTTTAAAGTGAAGGTCAATTTCGATCAATCAGTGCCCGTTTTTTAATAATCCTATTAAAAATAAAGGCACTTTAATTCATCAAAATTGACATTTCACTTGTTTTCTTCAAATACTTACCTTTTAATCTTCAAAGCCTCACCAGCGATTCCCCAGGTTGTCGGAAGCCTCTTCATACGTCAGAAATTACGGATCGGTCGACCTCCAATCACGTCTCCCCCCCCCCCCCCCGGGGAATCATGGCCTGAGGCAACGTTGTAATTGGAGGAAGCCAGATTCGTCATTTTGGACCCGCGAAGAGGGCTTGTGACAGGCGGAGGAAGCGCTGCATTGGCTGTCAGGATTAAAATGTATTTGAAGAAAACGAGTGAAATGTCAATTTTGATGAATTAAAGTGCCCTTGTTTTTAATAGGATTATTAAAAACCGGGCACCGATTCATCTAAATTGACCTTCACTTTTAAGGAGTGCTTGAAAGTTTGAAAACTAGGGGAGAGTCTTGGGGAGCGAGGCTGAATGTTCCCTAATAATGCTAATTGATTTTAACTTTTTTAATAAATGTTTTAATGAATTGTCATAAGAAAGTGATCCTGGATTCCTGAGCCAGTTATATATATATATTGTTTTGTTTGAGCTAGCATAGCTCAGAAGAGCGTAATTATCCTATTTTCTTGCATAGAAGAGTATTTACCTTGCTACATTGTTGAGTGATAATCCTATGTTTCTACTTTTTCTTCTGAAGATTGAAGATCTTTGGGGATCAATTGAAATAAAAAGGACTACCTAATTCAACTTATCTCCTCTTTTGGTTTGATACATTATTATATTTTGGTGTAATTTAGCAACACTTTTTATGACTGCATTATTTATAATTAGGAATTTATTTGCTCAGTTTTGTGTTTTTTACTTACAGGGTGCCATACAACAATTTTATTTTTGTACTTTTGTAATGTATGCATCTCCTTCCCATACCAAAATGCAGTAAGCACCCCCTAGCGAGACACCCTGTTTTCAGGGTAAAAAGTGGCTTTAGATAATTCCACCAGGGAAATAGAAGAACTGGTGAGTATTCTTAAAGGAATAGTCTAGTCAAAATTAAACTTGCATGATTTAGACAGAGCATGCAATTTTAAGCAACTTTCTAATTTACTCCTATTATCAAATTTTCTTTGTTCTCTTGGTATCTTTATTTAAATGTAAGCTTAGGAGCACCTGGGTAGCGCTTGCTGATTGGTGGCTACATTTAGACACAAATTAGAAAGTGTTCACCAGGTGCTGAACCAAAAATGGGCCGACTCCTATGTTTAAATTCTTGCTTTTTCAAATGCATCTGAATAATTAAAGTTTAATTTTGACTAGACTATTCCTTTAAATAATCTCACCAGCCCAGAGACCTTTAGATTATCGGGCCCTTAGTGTTAACCATATGTGCTTAAACATATACAGCTCGATCACAATCCTTGTATCTTGTATGTATCTAACATTTTTCTACAGGAAGTGACCAATAAAGTCTATGGGGATATTTGAAGATAAATCATTTAATTATATGGAAGTGACTGTGCAATACTAAAATGCTCCCAACATAGTAAAGTTTGTTTTTTTTGCATTTTTATTTCCCTTTAATAAATAGGGTGAAAATTATTATTTTTTTTCAACATAGTTTCTTGGAGGTAAACGTATTAAATAGCGAGCAGACATGATTTGCTCGTCATTTAACATTGCACAAGCATTTCTGGTGAAATGCTTGTGCAATGCCGCCCCCTGCTCACTGGCGGCCTAAGCTGTCTTATGATTGCTGCTTCTTATCTTCCGTTTTAGGCCAGCCTATAGCGATGGGTCTCCGAAGCAACATCCGCTGCATAATAAATGGAACCCTTAATCTATAATGATATATTTTACATAATACAATCCTTGAAATGGAAATGTACAGTGTCATTTTACTATAGAATATATATAACAGAATTTATGTTTACCTGATAAATTTCTTTCTCCAACGGTGTGTCCGGTCCACGGCGTCATCCTTACTTGTGGGATATTCTCTTCCCCAACAGGAAATGGCAAAGAGCCCAGCAAAGCTGGTCACATGATCCCTCCTAGGCTCCGCCTACCCCAGTCATTCGACCGACGTTAAGGAGGAATAATAGCATAGGAGAAACCATATGGTACCGTGGTGACTGTAGTTAAAGAAAATAAATTATCAGACCTGATTAAAAAACCAGGGCGGGCCGTGGACCGGACACACCGTTGGAGAAAGAAATTTATCAGGTAAACATAAATTCTGTTTTCTCCAACATAGGTGTGTCCGGTCCACGGCGTCATCCTTACTTGTGGGAACCAATACCAAAGCTTTAGGACACGGATGAAGGGAGGGAGCAAATCAGGTCACCTAAATGGAAGGCACCACGGCTTGCAAAACCTTTCTCCCAAAAATAGCCTCAGAAGAAGCAAAAGTATCAAACTTGTAAAATTTGGTAAAAGTGTGCAGTGAAGACCAAGTCGCTGCCCTACATATCTGATCAACAGAAGCCTCGTTCTTGAAGGCCCATGTGGAAGCCACAGCCCTAGTGGAATGAGCTGTGATTCTTTCGGGAGGCTGCCGTCCGGCAGTCTCGTAAGCCAATCTGATGATGCTTTTAATCCAAAAAGAGAGAGAGGTAGAAGTTGCTTTTTGACCTCTCCTTTTACCTGAATAAACAACAAACAAGGAAGATGTTTGTCTAAAATCCTTTGTAGCATCTAAATAGAATTTTAGAGCGCGAACAACATCCAAATTGTGCAACAAGCGTTCCTTCTTTGAAACTGGTTTCGGACACAGAGAAGGTACGATAATCTCCTGGTTAATGTTTTTGTTAGAAACAACTTTTGGAAGAAAACCAGGTTTAGTACGTAAAACCACCTTATCTGCATGGAACACCAGATAAGGAGGAGAACACTGCAGAGCAGATAATTCTGAAACTCTTCTAGCAGAAGAAATTGCAACTAAAAACAAAACTTTCCAAGATAATAACTTAATATCAACGGAATGTAAGGGTTCAAACGGAACCCCCTGAAGAACTGAAAGAACTAAATTGAGACTCCAAGGAGGAGTCAAAGGTTTGTAAACAGGCTTGATTCTAACCAGAGCCTGAACAAAGGCTTGAACATCTGGCACAGCTGCCAGTTTTTTGTGAAGTAACACCGACAAGGCAGAAATCTGTCCCTTCAGGGAACTTGCCGATAATCCTTTTTCCAATCCTTCTTGAAGGAAGGATAGAATCCTAGGAATCTTAACCTTGTCCCAAGGGAATCCTTTAGATTCACACCAACAGATATATTTTTTCCAAATTTTGTGGTAAATCTTTCTAGTTACAGGCTTTCTGGCCTGAACAAGAGTATCGATAACAGAATCTGAGAAACCTCGCTTCGATAAAATCAAGCGTTCAATCTCCAAGCAGTCAGCTGGAGTGAAACCAGATTCGGATGTTCGAACGGACCCTGAACAAGAAGGTCTCGTCTCAAAGGTAGCTTCCAAGGTGGAGCCGATGACATATTCACCAGATCTGCATACCAAGTCCTGCGTGGCCACGCAGGAGCTATCAAGATCACCGACGCCCTCTCCTGATTGATCCTGGCTACCAGCCTGGGGATGAGAGGAAACGGCGGGAACACATAAGCTAGTTTGAAGGTCCAAGGTGCTACTAGTGCATCCACTAGAGCCGCCTTGGGATCCCTGGATCTGGACCCGTAGCAAGGAACTTTGAAGTTCTGACGAGAGGCCATCAGATCCATGTCTGGAATGCCCCATAGTTGAGTGACTTGGGCAAAGATTTCCGGATGGAGTTCCCACTCCCCCGGATGCAATGTCTGACGACTCAGAAAATCCGCTTCCCAATTTTCCACTCCCGGGATGTGGATAGCAGACAGGTGGCAGGAGTGAGACTCCGCCCATAGAATAATCTTGGTCACTTCTTCCATCGCTAGGGAACTCCTTGTTCCCCCCTGATGGTTGATGTACGCAACAGTCGTCATGTTGTCTGATTGAAACCGTATGAACTTGGTCCTCGCTAGCTGAGGCCAAGCCTTGAGAGCATTGAATATCGCTCTCAGTTCCAGAATATTTATCGGTAGAAGAGATTCTTCCCGAGACCAAAGACCCTGAGCTTTCAGGGATCCCCAGACCGCGCCCCAGCCCATCAGACTGGCGTCGGTCGTGACAATGACCCACTCTGGTCTGCGGAATGTCATCCCTCGTGACAGGTTGTCCAGGGACAGCCACCAACGGAGTGAGTCTCTGGTCCTCTGATTTACTTGTATCTTTGGAGACAAGTCTGTATAGTCCCCATTCCACTGACTGAGCATGCACAGTTGTAATGGTCTTAGATGAATGCGCGCAAAAGGAACTATGTCCATTGCCGCTACCATCAACCCGATCACTTCCATGCACTGAGCTACGGAAGGAAGAGGAACGGAATGAAGAATTCGACAAGAGTCCAGAAGTTTTGTCTTTCTGGCCTCTGTTAGAAAAATCCTCATTTCTGAGGAGTCTATAATTGTTCCCAAGAAGGGAACCCTTGTTGACGGGGATAGAGAACTCTTTTCCACGTTCACTTTCCAGCCGTGAGATCTGAGAAAGGCCAGGACAATGTCCGTGTGAGCCTTTGCTCGAGGGAGGGACGACGCTTGAATCAGAATGTCGTCCAGGTAAGGTACTACTGCAATGCCCCTTGGTCTTAGCACCGCTAGAAGGGACCCTAGTACCTTTGTGAAAATCCTTGGAGCAGTGGCTAATCCGAAAGGAAGCGCCACGAACTGGTAATGTTTGTCCAGGAATGCAAACCTTAGGAACCGATGATGTTCCTTGTGGATAGGAATATGTAGATACGCATCCTTTAAATCCACCGTGGTCATGAATTGACCTTCCTGGATGGAAGGAAGGATAGTTCGAATGGTTTCCATCTTGAACGATGGGACCTTGAGAAATTTGTTTAAGATCTTGAGTTCTAGGATTGGTCTGAACGTTCCCTCTTTTTTGGGAACTATGAACAGATTGGAGTAGAACCCCATCCCTTGTTCTCTCAATGGAACAGGATGAATCACTCCCATTTTTAACAGGTCTTCTACACAATGTAAGAACGCCTGTCTTTTTATGTGGTCTGAAGACAACTGAGACCTGTGGAACCTCCCCCTTGGGGGAAGTCCCTTGAATTCCAGAAGATAACCCTGGGAGACTATTTCTAGCGCCCAAGGATCCAGAACATCTCTTGCCCAAGCCTGAGCGAAGAGAGAGAGTCTGCCCCCCACCAGATCCGGTCCCGGATCGGGGGCCAATATTTCATGCTGTCTTGGTAGCAGTGGCAGGTTTCTTGGCCTGCTTTCCCTTGTTCCAGCCTTGCATTGGTCTCCAAGCTGGCTTGGCCTGAGAAGTATTACCCTCTTGCTTAGAGGACGTAGCACCTTGGGCTGGTCCGTTTTTACGAAAGGGACGAAAATTAGGTCTATTTTTTGCCTTGAAAGGCCGATCCTGAGGAAGGGCATGGCCCTTACCCCCAGTGATATCAGAGATAATCTCTTTCAAGTCAGGACCAAACAGCGTTTTCCCCTTGAAAGGAATGTTTAGTAGCTTGTTCTTGGAAGACGCATCAGCCGACCAAGATTTCAACCAAAGCGCTCTGCGCGCCACAATAGCAAACCCAGAATTCTTAGCCGCTAACTTAGCCAATTGCAAAGAGGCGTCTAGAGTGAAAGAATTAGCCAATTTGAGAGCATTGACTCTGTCCATAATCTCCTCATAAGGAGGAGAGTCACTATCGAGCACCTTAATCAGTTCATCAAACCAGAAATATGCGGCTGTAGTGACAGGGACAATGCATGAAATGGGTTGTAGAAGGTAACCCTGCTGAACAAACATCTTTTTAAGCAAACCTTCTAATTTTTTATCCATAGGATCTTTGAAAGCACAACTATCCTCTATGGGAATAGTGGTGCGTTTGTTTAAAGTAGAAACCGCTCCCTCGACCTTGGGGACTGACTGCCATAAGTCCTTTCTGGGGTCGACCATAGGAAACAATTTTTTAAATATGGGGGGAGGGACGAAAGGAATACCGGGCCTTTCCCGTTCTTTATTAACAATGTCCGCCACCCGCTTGGGTATAGGAAAAGCTTCTGGGAGCCCCGGCACCTCTAGGAACTTGTCCATTTTACATAGTTTCTCTGGGATGACCAAATTTTCACAATCATCCAGAGTGGATAATACCTCCTTAAGCAAAATGCGGAGATGTTCCAATTTAAATTTAAAAGTAATCACATCAGATTCAGCCTGCTGAGAAATGTTCCCTAAATCAGTAATTTCTCCCTCAGACAAAACCTCCCTGGCCCCCTCAGATTGGGTTAGGGGCCCTTCAGAGATATTAATATCAGCGTCGTCATGCTCTTCAGTAACTAAAACAGAGCATCCACGCTTACGCTGACAAGGGTTCATTTTGGCTAAAATGTTTTTGACAGAATTATCCATTACAGCCGTTAATTGTTGCATAGTAAGGAGTATTGGCGCGCTAGATGTACTAGGGGCCTCCTGAGTGGGCAAGACTCGTGTAGACGAAGGAGGGAATGATGCAGTACCATGCTTACTCCCCTCACTTGAGGAATCATCTTGGGCATCATTGTCATTATCACATAAATCACATTTATTTAAATGAATAGGAATTCTGGCTTCCCCACATTCAGAACACAGTCTATCTGGTAGTTCAGACATGTTAAACAGGCATAAACTTGATAAGAAAGTACAAAAAACGTTTTGAAATAAAACCGTTACTGTCACTTTAAATTTTAAACTGAACACACTTTATTACTGCAATTGCGAAAAAACATGAAGGAATTGTTCAAAATTCACCAAACTTTCACCACAGTGTCTTAAAGCCTTGAAAATATTGCACACCAATTTTGGAAGCTTTAACCCTTAAAATAACGGAACCGGAGCCGTTTTAAGCTTTAACCCCTTTACAGTCCCTGGTATCTGCTTTGCTGAGACCCAACCAAACCCAAAGGGGAATACGATACCAAATGACGCCTTCAGAAGTCTTTTATAAGTATCAGAGCTCCTCTCACATGCGACTGCATGCCATGCCTCTCAAAAACAAGTGCGCAACACCGGCGCGAAAATGAGACTCTGCCTATGCTTTGGGAAAGCCCCTAAAGAATAAGGTGTCTAAAACAGTGCCTGCCGATATTATTATATCAAAATACCCAGAATAAATGATTCCTCAAGGCTAAATAAGTGTTAATATCAATCGATTTAGCCCAAAAAAGGTCTACAGTCTAAATAAGCCCTTGTGAAGCCCTTATTTACAATCGTAATAAACATGGCTTACCGGATCCCATAGGGAAAATGACAGCTTCCAGCATTACATCGTCTTGTTAGAATGTGTCATACCTCAAGCAGCAAAGTACTGCAAACTGTTCCCCCAACTGAAGTTAATTGCTCTCAACAGTCCTGTGTGGAACAGCCATGGATTTTAGTTACGGTTGCTAAAATCATTTTCCTCATACAAACAGAATTCTTCATCTCTTTTCTGTTTCTGAGTAAATAGTACGTACCAGCACTATTTGAAAATAACAAACTCTTGATTGAATAATGAAAAACTACAGTTAAACACTAAAAAACTCTAAGCCATCTCCGTGGAGATGTTGCCTGTACAACGGCAAAGAGAATGACTGGGGTAGGCGGAGCCTAGGAGGGATCATGTGACCAGCTTTGCTGGGCTCTTTGCCATTTCCTGTTGGGGAAGAGAATATCCCACAAGTAAGGATGACGCCGTGGACCGGACACACCTATGTTGGAGAAATATAGTTTTTTTTTCCTCCAAATGATTTGTTATTGAGGTAATAATAAACATAACAAGCGAGAACCTGCAAATTCAATTTCACATTGTACATTAGGAAGATACAGAGAGGTAAAGCAATAATAAAAGTAAATAATGGACGCTATATGTTAAGCTTAAGATAAATCAGACATACAATGTTTCAAAAGGAATATGTAGAGTAGAGGTTCTAAAGGTGGGGTGTAGTACCTCGTTTTCTTGTATAGAGTGAATAATAGAGTTCTGTAGATAGTTATATCATGTATGTATACAGGTCTGGTGATCCCACTTTCGAATGGGCTGCTGTTTGAGGGAGATGAATGACTAAAGGAGTTGTGGATATGATTCAGAGGGAAGGAGGAGGGGGGTGAGGAAAAAAAAGGAAAAAAAAAAGGTGGGATATCCGGAAGACTTTATACCTGTGTGTAAATTCTAGCCCGGAAACACTTCAAGCCAGGGGGACCAAGTCTCATAAAAAAGTCTACTTTGTGAGAGTGTAGTTCCATCTGTCTGATGAATTGTGTAGTGGATAAGATTTGTGAAATAGGTGGGGGATCTTTATTTTTCCATGATCTTGCTATTGCTAGTTTAGTAGCCATGAAGAGGTAGATCGTCAGTGCTTCGTTGGCTGGATTTAAATTTGGAATTTGCATATGAAGCAAGCAAACCTCTGGGAGATAAGGGGGCATAATACTAAGTTGGTTGAGAATTGTATTCAGCTTCCTCCAGAGGTTGAAATTTAGGGCAAGAACACCACGCATGTGGCGCTGTACCCGTATGGCCGCATTGTCGCCAACACATGGGGGAGTGTGTACCGGACCAGATGCCATCTGACTAAAAGTTTGTAGTATAATGTATTATAAGTATATGAGTGGCGCAATGTAGAGAATATTTTTTTTTTAAATGGATGAAAGTAATATTATATTTATACAAATGGTTGTAATATTTGCTTCTTGGTTTATTAAATTCAACCTTTTATGTCATTTGCTAATTTCCTTTTTTTCTTAGTATTTTTTACACTACTATGGGTAATGTAGATCTATTTCACTGCGCTAGCCTTGCTACACTTCTAATTTGATTTTAGTTTACTTTTTCAGACTAGTGTTCAGTAGCTTAGTCATCCACCACAAATATGTTGGACGCTAAATTGGATTACCAAAACTGCCCAAATAAATTGCTTTAAGTGTTTACAAATTGCACAAGTGCCCCCACACTTGACATTTTGGCACAAAGGTATGGTCTATAGCTTTATTCAGTACAGGTTCCTGGTTTAGCATAAATAAAATATATACTGTTATTCATGAATATCATTAATGTAGCAAAAATAATGAGCACTGGTAAATGAAAGAAAAGAAAGAAAAAAAAAGAAAAAAATATTAGGAATTGGGAAGGTCAAAATCAAGGTAAATTGCTGCAGCAAAATGGAATGACTCTGAAAGAGAGTTATAATAAGTATAATTAATATGACGCATATGATTATTGCTGTAAGTATTGTGAGTAATGGAATGTTTGGAATATGGATAAAATATTCATATGACATAATAGTGGGTCTGTGTTTTTATTTAGGGGTTGAGAAGATCCTATGTGAAGAAAGAATTATGTCTCACTAGAAATCTTGTTTAATTAAAATTGATGGTACATTTTATCACATATTATTGATGGTACATTTTATCACATTTTATTGATGGTACATTTTATCACATATTATTGATGGTACATTTTATCACATTATTGATGGTACATTTTATCACATATTATTGATGGTACATTTTATCACATATTATTGATGGTTTATCACATATTATTGATGGTTTATCACATATTATTGATGGTTTATCACATATTATTGATGGTTTATCACATATTATTGATGGTACATTTTATCACATATTATTGATGGTACATTTTATCACATATTATTGATGGTACATTTTAAAGTATAATATTGATAGTATTTTGTATAGTATATTATTAATGGTACATTTTATAGGATAGTATTGCTGGAATATTTTATTGCATATTATTGCTAGTATATTGTATAGCATATTATGGATGGTATATTGCCTATCATATTATTGCTAGAATATTTTATATGATATTTTAAACATGCATACTTTAGTTGAAGATTTCAGGATTTAGTGATTTTCTAACTATTGTATGATGGAATCCATAAGAAATCAATGTACATGCAGTATCTTATGACTGCACACCCATAACATTAAATCAAATTCTTGTAAATGCCCCCTATGTGCCAGTGACATCACAAATAAGGTACAAATACTCAATGGGCATACACTGGAGGGCTGAATGCATGTGCACAGCATTTACGCATGTATTCCCGACTTAAAATAATGGTATATGACATTTTTATAATCAGCTCTGGAATCTAAATGATATTTTAGATGGACTTGAATTGATCACTTCTAATAAAGATGCGCTGTATCTTACTTTTTAATCTAGCTGTGCCATTTTAATACCTCACTCTCCGGCCGCCCACTTCAAAACTCATATTTTTTGTGAGCTAGCCATTTGAAATTGTTCTTCAATTGGCACTCTAGCTACAAAAAAGTGCCGTACGGCTAGAGCGCTGATTGGAGAACAGTACAAACTGTTAGCTCACACAAATGTGAGTTTTAAGGTGGGTTGACTGGAGCGTGGGGTATTAGAATGACACCGCTAGATTAAAAAAAAAGTTTAAGGGCATCTTCATTAAAAGTGATCAATTAAAGTCCTTGTAAAATACTGCTTAGATTCCGGACATAATTTTAAAACATGTCAAGTTTACCATCACTTTAATTGAGGGAAAGATTGAGTAAAAATTTTTTTTTACCTAAAACGAAAATTTTTAAATATAATAAATTGCAGTTTTTTAAGAGACCATAGAGCCTATTATAGATTTTTCCCTTTATGTTTATGTGTTTCTAAGCTGACAAAAGTACATGTTTTTAAATACCAAAGTAGTTTTTACAATCAGAAACAGGCATATCAAAATCAAAAGCATACACTCGCACTGCAACTTTGATCATAAAGTTCCCAGCTGGAAAGGTGTACCAATAAAACTTTTTTTCACATTAACAATGTGCTCTTAAAATGTCCATTAGATAAAGGGAGAATGGATTAAATTATAGATTCTCCAAAAATAAATAGCAGTTGTCTGTGAGGTGAACAAATCGTTCACAGACTAATTCAGAAACTCAAAACAGCAGTGGAACTGTTGAAATGACAACACTCCTCTATGTATTAAATGCAAGAATTTGCACTTTAACCAAAGTTGTCATCATACTGGAATGGACTTAATTTATAAACAGATGATATATAGATGTCACATACTTAAAAGCAAATCAAAAACATATCAAATAGACAAAAACTGTAATCACAATGTTTGTCTGAATCAATATTTGGGGTAACCCCACACAAGAGAGTGTGGAGGGTGCTCAGTGCCAATATAATATTAGAAATAAAGAGAGACTTAAGCACCATGAAAAGCACTCACTGTTAAAAGGGTATATAGGTAGAGAAAGTCACAACTTAGAACCCGTAATACACAGACCTTATATACATAAGACAAACATATATATTTAAAAGAAAAAAAGAAGAAAAAAGGGTGAAAACCGGTGTGTGCTGAAATATACCAGTATTACGTTATAAAATGTAACGAGTAAGATGGCAAAATACAGGGAACATATGTTACATCTGCCTGATGCGCATTTTGCTTCAGTTTTGTTAAAGCCTTTGACAAAGCTGAGGCAAAATGCGCATCAGGCTGAAGTAACCTGGTGTGTGCTGCTTTGAGTATATGTTGAAAATTTGTTACATACCTTTAATTATACTTAGTATGTGTTGAAAACGTTCCACATACATCTATTTGTTGGCATCTATTTGTTGGCAAGTTGGTAATATTGGAGGGGAGTGTGAGGGGTATCTTAATTAATACAGTTTTGGGACTGTGTCCCCTATTCTTTATAGAAAGCATATTTAATCAGGCTCCTCATTAGCGTAATTCGGTTTGTGTGCGCTCGCAAACCAATAAATAAGATTTCGGAAGCAATATTGTTTATCGACTGCTTCCGATGGCCCGTTAGAACTCAATTTCGGCAACTGGATTCCGGCTGCTGAAAACATTATCGTGTCCCATACAAAGTATCAGAAGCCGCTAATTTTTAAATAATACCCGGTTTCCATTGCCCGCACAAACCGTTACTAGGAGGCTGCCGATACAGTAACAAAAATTACACCCAGCTCAACTAGTTGTAAAACAGGAAAAAGGTGCATTTTGAGTCCTTTCTCAATCTAACCCGACACGTAAAAACCCTTCTATCCGCCATCCCTCCCACATCGCAACATATAATAAATCTATTAATCCCTAATCCGCCATGCCCCACAACGCAAACTAGCTATTACAACTATTAACCCCTAATCTGCCATGCCCCCATATCGCAAAGTATCTATTTAAACCATTAACCCCTAATCCGCCATGCCCCCATATTGCAAAGTATCTATTTAAACTATTAACCCCTAATCCGCCATGCCCCATATTGCAAAGTATCTATTTAAACTATTAATCCCTAATCCACCTTTCACCCACATCGCAATTAACCTAATAAATCTATTAACCCCTAAACCGTCATTAACCCACATCACAATTAACCTAATAAATCTATTAATCTTAAACCTCCATTAACCCACATCACAATTAATCTAATAAATCTATTAACCCCTAAACTGCCATTTATTTTAATTTATGTAATGGGAATAATTTAGGGGGTGTTTGTTTAGGGGGTTTAGCGATTAGTTATTTGCATTGTGGGGTTTGGTGGTTTAGGGGTTAATAGTTTAAATGGCTAGATTGCATTGTGGGGCATGGCGGATTAGGGGTTAATAGTTTAAATGGCTAGATTGTGTTGTGGGGCATGGCAGTTTAGGGGTCAAGAGCTTAATTAGGTTAATTGCGATATGGGGGCATGGCGGATTAGGGGTTAATAGTTTAAATAGATACTTTGCGGTGGGGTGGTTGCGGTTGAGAGGTAGATAACAGAATTTATGTTTACCTGATAAATTACTTTCTCCAACGGTGTGTCCGGTCCACGGCGTCATCCTTACTTGTGGGATATTCTCTTCCCCAACAGGAAATGGCAAAGAGCCCAGCAAAGCTGGTCACATGATCCCTCCTAGGCTCCGCCTACCCCAGTCATTCGACCGACGTTAAGGAGGAATATTTGCATAGGAGAAACCATATGTTACCGTGGTGACTGTAGTTAAAGAAAATAAATTATCAGACCTGATTAAAAAAACCAGGGCGGGCCGTGGACCGGACACACCGTTGGAGAAAGTAATTTATCAGGTAAACATAAATTCTGTTTTCTCCAACATAGGTGTGTCCGGTCCACGGCGTCATCCTTACTTGTGGGAACCAATACCAAAGCTTTAGGACACGGATGAAGGGAGGGAGCAAATCAGGTCACCTAAATGGAAGGCACCACGGCTTGCAAAACCTTTCTCCCAAAAATAGCCTCAGAAGAAGCAAAAGTATCAAATTTGTAAAATTTAGAAAAAGTGTGCAGTGAAGACCAAGTCGCTGTCTTACATATCTGATCAACAGAAGCCTCGTTCTTGAAGGCCCATGTGGAAGCCACAGCCCTAGTGGAGTGAGCTGTGATTCTTTCAGGAGGCTGCCGTCCGGCAGTCTCATAAGCCAATCGGATAATGCTTTTAATCCAGAAGGAGAGAGAGGTAGAAGTTGCTTTTTGACCTCTCCGTTTACCAGAATAAACAACAAACAAAGACAAAGTTTGTCTGAATCCTTAGTAGCTGCTAAGTAAAATTTGAGAGCACGAACTACATCCAAGTTGTGCAACAAACGTTCCTTCTTTGAAACTGGATTAGGACACAAAGAAGGCACAACTATCTCCTGGTTAATGTTTTTGTTAGAAACAACTTTTGGAAGAAAACCAGGTTTAGTACGCAAAACCACCTTATCTGCATGGAACACCAGATAAGGAGAAGAACACTGCAGAGCAGATAATTCTGAAACTCTTCTAGCAGAAGAAATTGCAACCAAAAACAAAACTTTCCAAGATAATAACTTAATATCAACGGAATGTAAGGGTTCAAACGGAACCCCCTGAAGAACTGAAAGAACTAGGTTGAGACTCCAAGGAGGAGTCAAAATTTTGTAAACAGGCTTGATTCTAACCAGAGCCTGAACAAAGGCTAGAACATCTGGCACAGCTGCCAGCTTTTTGTGAAGTAACACAGACAAGGCAGAAATCTGTCCCATCAAGGAACTTGCAGATAATCCTTTTTCCAATCCTTCTCGAAGGAAGGATAGACTCTTAGGAATCTTAACCTTGTCCCAAGGGAATCCTGCAGATTCACACCAACAGATATACCAAATTATGTGGTAATTTTTCTGGTTACAGGCTTTCAGGCCTGAACAAGGGTATTAATAACAGAATCTGAGAACCCTCGCTTTGATAAGATCAAGCGTTCAATCTCCAAGCAGTCAGCTGGAGTGGGTCGAACGGACCTAGAACAAGAAGGTCTCTCAAAGGTAGCTTCCATGGTGGAGCCGATGACATATTCACCAGATCTGCATACCAAGTCCTGCGTGGCCACGCAGGAGCTATCAAAATCACCGACGCCCTCTCCTGATTGATCCTGGCTACCAGCCTGGGGATGAGAGGAAACGGCGGGAACACATAAGCTAGTTTGAAGGTCCAAGGTGCTACTAGTGCATCCACTAGAGCCGCCTTGGGATCCCTGGATCTGTACCCGTAGTAAGGAACTCTGAAGTTCTGACGAGAGGCCATCAGATCCATGTCTGGAATGCCCCACGGTTGAGTGACTTGGGCAAAGATTTCCGGATGGAGTTCCCACTCCCCCGGATGCAATGTCTGACGACTCAGAAAATCCGCTTCCCAATTTTCCACTCCTGGGATGTGGATAGCAGACAGGTGGCAGGAGTGAGACTCCGCCCATAGAATGATTTTGGTCACTTCTTCCATCGCTAGGGAACTCCTTGTTCCCCCCTGATGGTTGATGTATGAACTTGGCCCTCGCTAGCTGAGGCCAAGCTTTGAGAGCATTGAATATCGCTCTCCGTTCCAGAATATTTATCGGTAGAAGAGATTCTACCCGAGACCAAAGACCCTGAGCTTTCAGGGATCCCCAGACCGCGCCCCAGCCCATCAGACTGGCGTCGGTCGTGACAATGACCCACTCTGGTCTGCGGAAGGTCATCCCTTGTGACAGGTTGTCCAGGGACAGCCACCAACGGAATGAGTCTCTGGTCCTTTGATTTACTTGTATCTTCGGAGACAAGTCTGAATAGTCCCCATTCCACTGACTGAGCATGAACAGTTGTAATGGTCTTAGATGAATGCGCACAAAAGGAACTATGTCCATTGCCGCTACCATCAAACCTATCACTTCCATGCACTGCGCTATGGAAGGAAGAGGAACGGAATGAAGTATCCGACAAGAATCTAGAAGTTTTGTTTTTCTGGCTTCTGTCAGAAAAATCCTCATTTCTAAGGAGTCTATTATAGTTCCCAAGAAGGGAACCCTCGTTGACGGAGATAGAGAACTCTTTTCCACGTTCACTTTCCATCCGTGAGATCTGAGAAAGGCCAGGACAATGTCCGTGTGAGCCTTTACTTGAGGAAGGGACGACGCTCGAATCAGAATGTCGTCCAAGTAAGGTACTACAGCATTGCCCCTTGGTCTTAGCACCGCCAGAAGGGACCCTAGTACCTATGAGAAAATCCTAGGAGCAGTGGCTAATCCGAAAGAAAATGCCACGAACTGGAAATGCTTGTCCAGGAATGCAAACCTTAGGAACCGATGATGTTCCTTGTGGATAGGAATATGTAGATACGCATCCTTGAAATCCACCTTGGTCATGAATTGACCTTCCTGGATGGAAGGAAGAAGTGTTCGAATGGTTTCCATCTTGAACGATGGAACCTTGAGAAACTCGTTCAAGATCTTGAGATCTAAGATTGGTCTGAACGTTCCCTCTTTTTTGGGAACTATGAACAGATTGGAGTAGAACCCCATCCCTTGTTCTCCTAATGGAACAGGATGAATCACTCTCATTTTTAGCAGGTCTTCTACCCAATGTAAGAATGCCTGTCTTCTTATGTGGTCTGAAGACAACTGAGACCTGTGGAACCGCCCCCTTGGAGGAAGCCCCTTGAACTCCAGAGAATAACCTTGGGAGACTATTTCTAGCGCCCAAGGATCCAGAACATCTCTTGCCCAAGCCTGAGCGAAGAGAGAGAGTCTGCCCCCCACCAGATCCGTTCCCGGATCGGGGGCCCGCATTTCATGCTGTCTTGGTAGCAGTGGCAGGTTTCCTGGCCTGCTTTCCTTTGTTCCAGCCTTGCATAGGTCTCCAGGCTGGAGTGGCTTGAGAAGTATTACCTTCCTGCTTAGAGGACATAGCCCTTGGGGCTGATCCGTTTCTGCGAAAGGGACGAAACTTAGGTTTATTTTTTGGTCTTGAAAAGACCTATCCTGAGGAAGGGCGTGGCCCTTGCCCCCAGTGATATCAGAGATAATCTCTTTCAAGTCAGGGCCAAAGAGTGTTTTCCCCTTGAAAGGAATGTCAAGCAATTTGTTCTTGGAAGACGCATCCGCTGCCCAAGATTTTAACCAAAGCGCTCTGCGCCACAATAGCAAACCCAGAATTTTTTCGCCGCTAACCTAGCCAATTGCAAGGTGGCGTCTAGGGTGAAAGAATTAGCCAATTTAAAAGCACGAATTCTGTCCATAATCTCCTCATAAGAAGAAGAATTACTAATAATCGCCTTTCCTAGCTCATCAAACTAGAAACACGCGGCTGCAGTGACAGGGACAATGCATGCAATTGGTTGTAGAAGGGAACCTTGCTGAACAAACATCTTTAGCAGACCTTCTAATTTTTTATCCATAGGATCTTGGAAAGCACAACTATCTTCTATGGGTATAGTGGCGCGCTTGTGTAGAGTAGAAACCGCCCCCTCGACCTTGGGGACTGTCTGCCATCAGTCCTTTCTGGGGTCGACTATAGGAAAACAATTTTATAAATATGGGGGGAGGTACTAAAGGTATACCGGGCCTGTCCCATTCTTTACTAACAATGTACGCCACCCGCTTGGATATAGGAAAAGCTTCGGGGGGCCCCGGGGCCTCTAAGAACTTTTCCATTTTACATAGTGGTTCTGGAATGACCAGATAATCACAATCATCCAAATTGGATAACACCTCCTTAAGCAGAGCGCGGAGATGTTCCAACTTAAATTTAAAAGTAATCACATCAGGTTCAGCTTGTTGAGAAATGTTTCCTGAATCTGAAATTTCTCCCTCAGACAAAACCTCCCTGGCCCCCTCAGACTGGTGTAGGGGCCCTTCAGAAACCATATCATCAGCGTTCTCATGCTCTACAGAATTTTCTAAAACAGAGCAGTCGCGCTTTCGCTGATAAGTGGGCATATTGGCTAAAATGTTTTTGATAGAATTATCCATTACAGCCGTTAAATGTTGCATAGTAAGGAGTATTGGCGCACTAGATGTACTAGGGGCCTCCTGTATGGGCAAGACTGGTGTAGACGAAGGAGGGGATGATGCAGTACCATGCTTACACCCCTCACTTGAGGAATCATCTTGGGCATCATTTTTACTAAATTTTTTTTTTTTTTTTTTTTTTTTTTTTTTATGACATAAAATACATATAGTTAAATGAGAAGGAACCTTGGTTTCCCCACAGTCAGAACACAATCTATCTGGTAGTTCAGACATGTTAAACAGGCATAAACTTGATAACAAAGCACAAAAAACGTTTAAAAATAAAACCGTTACTGTCACTTTAAATTTTAAACTAAACACACTTTATTACTGCAATTGCGAAAAAGTATGAAGGAATTGTTCAAAATTCACCAAAATTTCACCACAGTGTCTTAAAGCCTTAAAAGTATTGCACACCAAATTTGGAAGCTTTAACCCTTAAAATAACGGAACCGGAGCCGTTTTTATATTTAAACCCTTTACAGTCCCTGGAATCTGCTTTGCTGAGACCCAACCAAGCCCAAAGGGGAATACGATACCAAATGATGCCTTCAGAAAGACTTTTCTATGTATCAGAGCTCCACACACATGCAGCTGCATGCCATGCTGTCCTCAAAAACAAGTGCGCCATACCGGCGCGAAAATGAGGCTCTGACTATGATTAGGGAAAGCCCCTAAAGAATAAGGTGTCTAAAACAGTGCCTGCCGATATAATCATATCAAAATACCCAGAATAAATGATTCCTCAAGGCTAAATATGTGTTAATAATGAATCGATTTAGCCCAGAAAAAGTCTACAGTCTTAATAAGCCCTTGTGAAGCCCTTATTTACTATCTTAATAAACATGGCTTACCGGATCCCATAGGGAAAATGACAACTTCCAGCATTACATCGTCTTGTTAGAATGTGTCATACCTCAAGCAGTAAGAGACTGCACACTGTTCCCCCAACTGAAGTTAATTGCTCTCAACAGTCACTGTGTGGAACAGCCATGGATTTTAGTTACGGTGCTAAAATCATTTTCCTCATACAAACAGAAATCTTCATCTCTTTTCTGTTTCTGAGTAAATAGTACATACCAGCACTATTTTAAAATAACAAACTCTTGATTGAATAATAAAAACTACAGTTAAACACTAAAAAACTCTAAGCCATCTCCGTGGAGATGTTGCCTGTACAACGGCAAAGAGAATGACTGGGGTAGGCGGAGCCTAGGAGGGATCATGTGACCAGCTTTGCTGGGCTCTTTGCCATTTCCTGTTGGGGAAGAGAATATCCCACAAGTAAGGATGACGCCGTGGACCGGACACACCTATGTTGGAGAAATTACATTTGTTTTAGGTGTTTTATTTTAACAGCGAGCGACGGGTAACATATTTGCGCCGCACTTGTATGCTGCGCCTTATATGTGGTCGAGTGCAGTGTAAGGTCAGGTTACCACAGTAACCTATTAATGTTTTAGAAAACTGGCATCGGGTGGAAGCGTTAACACAACGCTAAATTACACCAACACGAAAAGAGCGATCGCATGCAAAGCGGCTCCATTTTTTTTAACGGCTCAATGGAAGCAGTCCCTCTCTCATTACATTTTATAACGTAATACTGGTATATTTCAGCACACACAGGTTTTCATTTTTCTTTTTTTTTTCTTTTAAATACATTTGTTTGTCTTATGTATATAAGGTCCGTGTATTACGGACTATTTTATAATTATTAAATAAAAGTTCACAAGTTCTAAGTTGTGAATTTCTCTACCTATATACTCTTTTGAGGTGAGTGCTTTTCATGGTGCTTTTGTCTTTATTTATAAAAACTGTAATCAACATGCAATGCAATAAAATGTAACAAATATAAGGGATACACTAACTAATAAATTCCTCCAATAAAATGTGTATTGCATCCTGTTTAGAAGACTTATAACAACTTACCCACAAAAATCACAATAGTCACCAAGAATTTTGTAGGATAAATGCTAGTTAAGTGTTTCAAGAGGGATACAATCATATCTTTGTTTTTATTAGATTAGCTTTTTAAGAAAACATTATTTTTTATTTATTTTTGTATTATTCAATATTTTGTTATCTTTGTAATTTTAGGATTTGACACTTTTATATTGAGAACGTACTACGTTTACACATTTTTTTAAGCTCATTACAGTTCTACAGATATAATTAAATTTGTAGACTATCTTCAGCATATTTAGCACCACTTTTCAGAAACCCCCTTCCCTCCTATATCTTGTCTCATGGTCATGTCCCACTATTTCCGATCTGATGAGGTTGTCTCATTTTTATTGTATTTATTTTTAACGGTTTTTGAATTTTCTTTTTTTCATATGTTAGCACAAATGTTTATGAATTCTGCAATTTTTGACTTGCTATGTTCCAAGGTTTTCTCCCCACAAGATTATAGTTTTCTAAACACGGTTTTATTGAATCTACAAAAATGGCTCTACCAAACAACAGTATGCTTTCTTATTCAGAGCTCACAACCATTACTTTTGTGGGAATACTAAAGTTTGGGAGCTCCCTACCTACCATATTTTGGTTAAATTTTCTATCAAAG
This sequence comes from Bombina bombina, assembly GCF_027579735.1. NCBI lineage: Eukaryota > Metazoa > Chordata > Amphibia > Anura > Bombinatoridae > Bombina > Bombina bombina. The sequence goes on from NC_069503.1 coordinate 526,421,420, forward strand.
AAACCTGTAATACAAAAAAATCAAGAAACACCCAAACCTTACCCTGACTCAAGCAACCACACTAGACCACCTAGACATAGGGGCCTATCTATCAGATCAGATCGGATCAGGTCCGCCAGACTTTGATAAATAGAGGCCTTAGTCCTGAGACTCCTGGTCCCGACATTGCAATGGCTCCGTGTTAGGAGGCATGTTCATCTAGTTCATCACACTTCTTAATCTTCTTCCACTTTTTTTAAATATCTTAATTCAATAATGTAAGTTTGAATGCAGTATCAGCTATGCACTTCCTATTAATGCTCATTCGCTAATACATTTTTCCACTAATTTTACTGGATGCTAGGTACTTTCTGCTAACTTTGGACATTGGCAGAACATATTACAACTGATGCCGCTTTATTTATTATCAGTATAAATTTTTATAGTTTTTTCTTCAACAAAATGTAAAAATCAACACATTTATTAAACGCTGCTTTTTATATGCACAATAGAAAGAAAGAAAATATATATATATATATATATATATATTACTATTATTATTATTATTAAAATAAAATGTGCGTTTGTGTATATATTATTATAAAATATGTGTGTGTATATAAATATATATAAATGTATCAAAGAGTATTGGTTTCCCCACTGAAATTATTTACAAACAGCTTGTGCAATTATGGCATAAATGGTTGTAAATGCTTCTCTGGGATCCCCTTTGTTCAGAAATAGCAGACATATATGGCTTTGGCATTGCTTCTTGGTAATTAGAAGGCTGCTAAATGCAGTTGCGCACCACACGTGTATTATGCCCAGCAGTGAAGGGGTTAATTAGGAAGTTTGTAGGGTTAATTTTAGCTTTAGTGTAGTATAGTAGACAACCCAAAGTATTGATCTAGGCCCATTTTGGTATATTTCATGCCACCATTTCCTCGCCAAATGCGATCAAATAAAAAAAAAAAAGTTCACTTTTTCACAAACTTTTTCACAAACTTTTTCACAAACTTTAGGTTTCTCACTGAAATTATTTACAAACAGCTTGTGCAATTATGACACAAATGGTTGTAAATGATTCTCTGGGATCCCCTTTGTTCAGAAATAGCAGACATATATGTTTTGGCGTTGCTTTTTGGTAATTTGAAGGCCGCTAAATGTCACTGTGCATCACACGTGTATTATGTCTAGCAGTGAAGGGGTTAATTAGGTAGCTTGTAGGGAGCTTGCAGGGTTAATTTTAGCTTTAGTGTAGAGATCAGCCTCCCACCTGACACATCACACCCGCTGATCCCTCCCAAACAGCTCTCTTCCCTCCCCCACCCCACAATTGTCCCCGCCATCTTAAGTACTGGCAGAAAGTCTGCCAGTACTAAAAACATAATTTATGCTTACCTGATAAATTTATTTCTCTTGTAGTGTATTCAGTCCACGGGTCAGCCATTACTTATGGGATATATTCCCTTCCCAACAGGAAGTTGCAAGAGGATCACCCAATCAGAGCTGCTATATAGCTCCTCCACTCACATGTCATATCCAGTCATTCGACCGAAACAAGACAAGAAAGGAGAAACCATAGGGTGCAGTGGTGACTGGAGTTTTAATTAAAATTTAGATCTGCCTCAAAAAAAGACAGGGCGGGCCGTGGACTGAATACACTACAAGAGAAATAAATTTATCAGGTAAGCATAAATTATGTTTTCTCTTGTTAAGTGTATTCAGTCCACGGGTCATCCATTACTTATGGGATACCAATACCAAAGCTAAAGTACACGGATGATGGGAGGGACAAGGCAGGAACTTTAAACGGAAGGAACCACTGCCTGTAGAACCTTTCTCCCAAAAACAGACTCAGAAGAAGCAAAAGTGTCAAATTTGTAAAATTTTGAAAAGGTATGAAGTGAAGACCAAGTCGCAGCCTTGCAAATCTGTTCAACAGAGGCCTCATTCTTAAAGGCCCAGGTGGAAGCCACAGCTCTAGTGGAATGAGCTGTAATTCTTTCAGGAGGCTGCTGTCCAGCAGTCTCATAGGCTAAACGTATTATGCTACGAAGCCAAAAGGAGAGAGAGGTAGCCGAAGCTTTTTGACCTCTCCTCTGACCAGAATAAACGACAAACAGGGAAGAAGTTTGACGAAAATCTTTAGTTGCCTGTAAATAGAACTTCAGGGCATGGACTACGTCCAGATTTTGCAAACGTCGTTCCTTCTTTGAAGAAGGGTTAGGACATAATGATGGAACAACAATCTCTTGATTGATATTCCTGTTAGAAACTACCTTAGGTAAGAACCCAGGTTTAGTACGCAGAACTACCTTGTCTGAATGGAAAATCAGATAAGGAGAATCACAATGTAAGGCAGATAACTCAGAGACTCTTCGAACCAAGGAAATAGCCATCAAAAACAGAACTTTCCAAGATAACAGCTTAATATCAATGGAATGAAGGGGTTCAAATGGAACACCTTGAAGAACTTTAAGAACTAAGTTTAAGCTCCACGGTGGAGCAACAGTCTTAAACACAGGCTTAATCCTAGCCAAAGCCTGACAAAAAGCCTGAACGTCTGGAACTTCTGCCAGACGTTTGTGTAAAAGAATAGACAGAGCAGAAATCTGTCCCTTTAACGAACTAGCAGATAAGCCCTTTTCTAAACCCTCTTGTAGAAAAGACAATATCCTAGGAATCCTAACCTTACTCCATGAGTAACTCTTGGATTTGCACCAATATAAATATTTACGCCATATTTTATGGTAAATTTTTCTGGTAACAGGTTTCCAAGCCTGTATTAAGGTATCAATAACCGACTCCGAGAAGCCACGCTTTGATAGGATCAAGCGTTCAATCTCCATGCAGTCAGCCTCAGAGAAATTAGATTTGGATGGTTGAAAGGACCCTGAATTAGAAGGTCCTGCCTCAGAGGCAGAGACCATGGTGGACAGGACGACATGTCCACTAGGTCTGCATACCAGGTCCTGCGTGGCCACGCAGGCGCTATCAGAATCACTGATGCTCTCTCTTGTTTGATCTTGGCAATCAGTCGAGGTAGCAGCGGAAATGGTGGAAAGACATAAGCCATGTTGAAAACCCAAGGGGCTGCTAGAGCATCTATCAGCGCCGCTCCCGGGTCCCTGGACCTGGATCCATAACAAGGAAGCTTGGCATTCTGGCGAGACGCCATGAGATCCAGTTCTGGTTTGCCCCAACGATGAATCAGTTGAGCGAAGACCTCCGGATGAAGTTCCCACTCCCCCGGATGAAAAGTCTGGCAACTTAGAAAGTCCGCCTCCCAGTTCTCCACGCCTGGGATGTAGATCGCTGACAGGTGGCAAGAGTGAGACTCTGCCCAGCGAATTATCTTTGAGACTTCTAACATCGCTAGGGAACTCCTGGTTCCCCCTTGATGGTTGATGTAAGCCACAGTCGTGATGTTGTCCGACTGAAATCTGATGAACCTCAGTGTTGCTAACTGAGGCCAAGCTAGAAGAGCATTGAATATTGCTCTTAACTCCAGAATATTTATTGGGAGGAGTTTCTCCTCCTGAGTCCACGATCCCTGAGCCTTCAGGGAGTTCCAGACTGCGCCCCAACCTAGAAGGCTGGCATCTGTTGTTACAATCGTCCAATCTGGCCTGCGAAAGGTCATCCCTTTGGACAGATGGACCCGAGAAAGCCACCAGAGAAGAGAATCTCTGGTCTATTGATCCAGATTTAGTAGAGGGGACAAATCTGAGTAATCCCCATTCCACTGACTTAGCATGCATAATTGCAGCGGTCTGAGATGCAGGCGCGCAAATGGTACTATGTCCATTGCCGCTACCATTAAGCCGATTACTTCCATGCACTGAGCTACTGACGGGCGTGGAATGGAATGAAGGACACGGCAAGCATTTAGAAGTTTTGATAACCTGGACTCCGTCAGGTAAATTTTCATCTCTACAGAATCTATAAGAGTCCCTAGGAAGGGAACCCTTGTGAGTGGTAATAAAGAACTCTTTTCCACGTTCATCTTCCACCCATGCGACCTCAGAAATGCCAGAACTATCTCTGTATGAGACTTGGCAATTTGAAAACTTGACGCTTGTATCAGAATGTCGTCTAGGTACAGAGCCACCGCTATGCCTCGCAGTCTTAGCAACGCCAGAAGTGAGTCCAGAACCTTTGTAAAAATTCTCGGGGCCGTAGCTAACTCGAAGGGAAGAGCTACAAACTGGTAATGCCTGTCTAGAAAGGCAAATCTTAGGTACCGATAATGATCTTTGTGAATCGGTATGTGAAGGTAGGCATCCTTTAAGTCCACTGTGGTCATATACTGACCCTCTTGGATCATGGGTAGGATGGTTCGAATAGTTTCCATTTTGAATGATGGAACTCTTAGGAATTTGTTTAAGATTTTTAGGTCCAAGATTGGTCTGAAGGTTCCCTCTTTCTTGGGAACCACAAACAGATTTGAGTAAAATCCTTGCCCTTGTTCCGTCCGCGGAACTGGGTGGATCACCCCCATTACTATGAGGTCTTGTACACAGAGTAGAAATGCCTTTTCTTTATTTGGTTTGCTGATAACCTTGAAAGATGAAATCTCCCTTGTGGAGGAGAAGCTTTGAAATCCAGAAGATATCCCTGAGATATAATCTCCAACGCCCAGGGATCCTGGACATCTCTTGCCCACGCCTGGGCGAAGAGAGAAAGTCTGCCCCCCACTAGATCCGTTTCCGGATAGGGGGCCTTCTCTTCATGCTGTCTTAGGGGCAGTAGCAGGTTTTCTGGCCTGCTTGCCCTTGTTCCAGGACTGGTTAGTTTTCCAGGCCTGTCTGTAACGAGCAACAGTTCCTTCCTGTTTTGGAGCGGAGGAAGTTGATGCTGCTCCTGCCTTGAAGTTTCGAAAGGCACGAAAATTAGACTGTTTGGCCTTTGATTTGGCCCTGTCCTGAGGAAGAGTATTACCCTTACCTCCAGTAATGTCAGCGATAATTTCTTTCAAACTGGGCCCGAATAAGGTCTGCCCTTTGAAAGGAATATTAAGCAATTTAGATTTAGAAGTCACGTCAGCTGACCAGGATTTAAGCCATAGCGCTCTGCGCGCCTGGATGGCGAATCCGGAGTTCTTAGCCGTTAGTTTAGTTAAATGTACAATGGCATCAGAAACAAATGCATTAGCTAGCTTAAGTGCTTTAAGCTTGTCCATAATTTCATCCAATGGAGCTGTGCGAATGGCCAATTCTAAAGACTCAAACCAGAATGCCGCAGCAGCAGTGACAGGCGCAATGCATGCAAGGGGCTGTAAGATAAAACCTTGTTGAACAAACATTTTCTTAAGGTAACCTTCTAATTTTTTATCCATTGGATCCGAAAAAGCACAACTATCCTCCACCGGGATAGTGGTACGCTTAGCTAAAGTAGAAACTGCTCCCTCCACCTTAGGGACTGTCTGCCATAAGTCCCGTGTAGTGGCGTCTATTGGAAACATTTTCCTAAATATAGGAGGTGGGGAAAAGGGCACACCGGGTCTATCCCACTCCTTGCTAATAAGTTCTGTAAGCCTTTTAGGTATAGGAAAAACGCCAGTACACACCGGCACCGCATAGTATCTATCCAGCCTACACATTTTCTCTGGAATTGCAACTGTGTTACAGTCATTCAGAGCCGCTAAAACCTCTCCAAGCAATACACGGAGGTTCTCAAGCTTAAATTTAAAATTAGAGATCTCTGAATCCGGCTTCCCCAGATCAGATCCGTCACCCACAGAATGAAGCTCTCCGTCCTCATGTTCTGCAAACTGTGACGCAGTATCAGACATGGCTCTCATATCACCAGCGCGCTCTGTCCTTATCCCAGAGCTATCGCGCTTGCCTCTTAATTCTGGCAATTTAGATAACACTTCTGTCAGGGTATTATTCATAATAGTAGCCATGTCGTCTAACGTGATTTGTATGGGCGTCACTGATGTACTTGGCGCCACAATCTCACGCGCCTCCTGAGCGGGAGGCGAAGGTACTGACACGTGAGGAGAGTTAGTCGGCATAACTTCCCCCTCGTTGTCTGGTGATAATTCCTTTACAGATAAAGACTGACTTTTATTATTTAAAGTGACATCAATACATTTAGTACACATATTTCTATGGGGCTCCACATTGGCCTTCAAACATAGTGAACAAACAGATTCATCTGTGTCAGACATGTTTAAACAGACTAGCAATGAGACTAGCAAGCTTGGAAAATGCTTTAAAATAAATTTACAAGCAATATAAAAAACGCTACTGCGCCTTTAAGAAGCACAAAAAAACTGTCACAGTTGAAATAACAATGAACCAAATATGTTATAGCAACCAAATTTTCACAGTAAATATATTAGTTTAGCAGAGCATTGCACCCACTAGCAAATGGATGATTAACCCCTTAATACCCAAAAACGGATAATCAATATGCAAATAAACGTTTTTAACACAGTCAAACACACTGTCACAGGTCTGCTGTGACTGATTACCTCCCTCAAAATGACTTTTGAAAACCTCTGAGCTCTCTAGAGACGTCCTGGGTCATGCAGGAAGAAGCAGGAAGACTGTGACTGAATTTTTACTGCGCAAAAAAGCGCTAAAATAGGCCCCTCCCACTCATTATTACAGCAGTGGGAAACCTCAGTTAACTGTTTCTATGCAGAAATATAAGTCAGCCATGTGGAAAAATTCATGCCCCTATAAGTTTTATCACCAATGTACCTCACAAAAACGATTAAACATGCCAGTAAACGTTTTCAAGATCCCTTTTTAAAGAGTATGTATTGTTATTTATAAGCCTGCTACCAGTCGCTTCTACTGCAGTTAAGGCTCATTACATTACTTTCAGTATTAGCAGCATTTTCTTAGTCAAACTCCATTCCTTAGAAAATTACATTACTGCACATACATTTAGTCAGCCTGATACCAGTCGCTACCGCTGCATTTAAGGCTGTACTTACATTACTTCGGTATCAGCAGTATTTTCTTAGTCAATTCCATTCCTTAGAAAAATATTTTACTGCACATACCTCATTTGCAGGAGACCCCGCAAGCTATTCCCTTTCTGAAGTTACTCCTCAGAATGTGCGAGAACAGCCAGTGGATCTTAGTTACTTATGCTAAGATCATAGAAAACGCAGGCAGATTTCTTCTTCTAAATACTGCCTGAGAAAAAAACAGCACACTCCGGTGCCATTTAAAAATAACAAACTTTTGATTGAAGAAATAATTAAGTATAAAACAGCACACTCCTCTCACGACCTCCTTCTATGTTGAGAGTTGCAAGAGAATGACTGGATATGACATGTGAGGGGAGGAGCTATATAGCAGCTGTGCTTGGGTGATCCTCTTGCAACTTCCTGTTGGGAAGGGAATATATCCCATAAGTAATGGATGACCCGTGGACTGAATACACTTAACAAGAGAAATAAAAGGTATCTTTTAAATGTTTTAAGTTTTTTTTAGCATATTTACATATGCTGATGTGTAGGATCGCTTTTGGCTCCCAACCTTCCTGATCCCCCCCAAACAGCTCTCTAACCCCCCCTCTACCTTATTGGTAGCCATCTTGGATACTGGCAAATACCAACTCCCCATCCCCTCCCAGATCCCTTGGATGCTTTTTTTATATAATCTAACCCCACTCTATCCCACTTTTATTCCAAATAAATTCTGTAGTGTAGCCGTTCCCACCCCGTGCATGCGCCCGCCCCCCTTGCACGCCCCTAGCGATCCCGCTCTCGATCTCACCCCAAACAACGTCATAAGGCCCATCGATGGCCGCCCACCCACCTCCCACATCGGCTCACACCCACCAACGATACCGGCCATCGATGTCCGGTGCAGAGAGGGCCACAGAGTGGCTCTTTCTGCATTGGATGGCCAAGGGGTGTTATAGCAGGATGCCTCGATATCGAGGCATCACTGCAATAACCGTAAAGCAGCTGGAAGTGATCAGGATCGCTTCCACCGCTTTCCAAGACCAAGGACGTATGCCATACGTCCTTGGTCATTAACTATATGGCGTACGTCCTTGGTCGTTAAGGGGTTAATGTAAAAGTTTTCCTAATGCTGTCTTTAAATGTAATATTTGATTTACATTTTTCTAATAATTGAATTCAAATTTATGCAATATTCTAATTAAAAAAATCAAATTGATATATTTGTAATAGTAATTCTAATGTTCTGTTTAAATGTAATATTCCAATTATGCAATATTCGAAATATAAATATTCAAATTCATATATTTGTATCTGTTATGTATCAATTTACTAAATTCCCAACCACATGAACTATTGAACTTCTGAATAATATTTGTTAAATTGAATGTTACATTAGAAATTTCAAATTTGGAAATTTGCTCTAATTATGAACATTCGAAAACAAAAGTAACCAGAAATAACATTTGATTATCGAATTTTAATGGATTTTCATTCTTTTCAATATTCGATTGTCCAAAACGAATGTCCACAGAACTATTTGTTCTACCAAACAAATTACACTTTCAAAACATTCGCCCATCCCTACTTGCAAGTAAACTAAATATTTTTAAATGCTGCAAAATTGCCTGCAAAAAACCACCTATTCTTTTATGTCAAAATTGAGATCTTAATCACACAATTTCACCTTATTCTGCTTAAGCCAGTCACCAACTTACAAGGCGTCCCAATGTGGACTGGTCCGAACACTACAATGCTTTTCCTTTATGGACTGAATCATTCCTGCTTTAACTATTTATGCCAGTGAGTTAAAGTGTTAAGTGTTGGTTACGCAAAAACATAAATTATGCTTACCTGATAATTTTCTTTCCTTCTGACAGTAAGAGTACACAGCTGCATTTATTACTTTTGGGAATTCAGAACCTGGCCACCAGGAGGAGGCAAAGACACCCCAGCCAAAGGCTTTAAATACCTCCCCCACTTCCCTCATCCCCCAGTCATTCTGCCAAGGGAACAAGGAACAGTAGGAGAAATAGGGTGAAAATAGGTGCCAGAAGAACAAAAATGTACTGCCGCCCCAAAGATAAAGCGTGGGCGGGAGCTGTGAAGAAAATCAGGTAAGCATAATTTATGTTTTTCTTCTTAAACAGGAAGAGTCCACAACTGCATTCATTACATTTGGGAAAACAATACCCAAGCTAGAGGACACTGAATGCAAACCAAGGGTGGGAACAAAAAAAATGTGGCTCCTTTGAAAGGCACCACAGCCTGAAATCACCCGACACCCTACAAAAACTTATAACGACAAGGGAAAAACCAGAGCCCGGGTAACCATTCATCAGTTAAACAACCTGCAAAGCCATGCTAGAGACCACTCAGAACCAGAGTCTGCTGAGCATAAGGCCTCTAAGGAGTCAGCCCTGCGGCACTCAACTCCCACATTCCAAAACTGAAAAACCTCTATCAACCCCCGAGAGGGAGAGTAGAGGAACCCAGGAGATCCAAGGACCATCCAAAACAGACTTAATCAAAAACTGGTAAAACTCTCTATCTACCCCCGAAAGGAAGAATAGAGGCCATATGAGATATCCGAAAGATCATTAACATACAGCAACCCGAGGTCGCTGCAGGCCCACTGTCCAGGGAACAAACTCCCTAGGAGGACAAGGACCAGAAGATAAGTCCATAGTCAGGAAAAAAAGTCACTAAGATGACCGGAAGGCAGGAAAAGACCCATCAGGTTAAGCAGAGACAAGCAGAGACAGGAAAACCGTCCCAGCCACTTAAAAAGAGCTCTCCAAGAGGGCACAGAGCCACCTATGGCAAACTCGCCATGACCCTTCCACAGGCTACAAAGCCATCTTAAGCCATAGTGGGACTCATCCCACTGAAAAGTGCTGAAAAATCTCTACAACAGCTCCCAACCAGAAAATCCCAGAATCCAATGAGCTATCCATCCCGGGAACAGCTGCCGCCGGTAGAGAGATGGGCAGTAAAAGTCCCCCCAACAAAGAGGAGGACAGATTCATAAAAGTTAATGGTCCATGCTGCAAAGCAGACTGATCCCAGACCTTCCTTCCAGGATAAAGGTCCCAGCCCCAAGGCTAGTGAAAGACCTTTCGTAGACAAGAGTCTCAGACCTTCGGAAGAAAAAAGGACGGATCTACAAGACATCAAAGCCCCAGAGTAGAACTCTGACCGCTAAAATTAGCATGCTACCTTGAACCATGACAGGAACCGCATGCTTGGGTCCAAGGACCCCTACACTGAAGCCTTCCATAAAAAGAAACACTCCTCAAAGGAAGAAAGTACTCTGACCCACAGCATTCTGATACCAGAAATCAATTCCGTGATACAGAGAATGCAAAAGAGGGAAAAAACCTACGAGGCAAGAAAAATAAGGACCCACAAGCCCTTTACAGATACTGAGGTACCTCCAACTAAGGAGAACATGTAAACATCCCTTCCCCACCCTAGGTGAGAAGAAGAAGATTAAACTATGAAAAATACCCTACTAGAGGCCAACCCTCGGCCAATATTGTCAGCCCAGTTGGATAACAACTGGAGCCTACTAAGAAATCATCAGATGTCCAAGCAGACAAGTAGGGACCGATAAGAAAACCTCAAACTGAAGCGTCAGGATGATATTAATATCTCATAAGAGTCAGAAAACCCCTGCTCCCTCCAAAGGTACATGCGGGGGAACCAAAACCTAAGGTTAAGCAAAACCGTCCATACCCTTTCCAGGCAAGAGACATGGTCCTAAGTCAGAGTCCTCAAAAAATGGAACCGATCTGAAGATCTGAAGCCCCTGAGGAACCCATAAACTGCCTCCCATGGTTAGGAGTGCAGCCAGACAGAGCCTTTCCGCTATCTAAAGTCCTTAGATGTAAAGTACCTAGCAACATCCACAAACTCAAGAGTCTGAAAAGAACTCCCGACCGGTATAGGAAAGGGCCACCAGCACCCAAGGTAATCCATGTAGACAGGCCAGACGACCTGACCCCACGCTGAAAGGCCAAATGGTCCGTTTCCTGACCTCAGACAGGCGAAAAGACTGTAACTGACCCCAGACCACCTACCCTCAAGCCCGCAGGCTAGATCTGCAATAAGATTGACAGGTAGCACTCAAGAGTCAAAAGACCCTGGTATGACAAGGGGCAGTTCTTATGTGGAGAAAACGACAGTCTCCAGAGATCCCTGCAGGATTTGTCTCCCGACATCCTTGAAATGGAATAACAACAAGAGTCTCGCAGCTCCTGATAGAACGGCAGGGAGACCCTTGTACTCCACGCAATAGAGCAAATGAAACACTGAAACAAAGAAGGAGATGTCCGTTCTTCCATAACAATTGACCCAACCCAAGACAGGAGAGAAGAAAACATCGCCACCGCAAAAGAATGCTACTATGCTACAAAAGTCATCATCCGGAGATATCGCAAGTGAAGACACAAATCGTACACTATTCAGATACTGAACCTCCGGAAATCAATCACATCCCCAGACTTCCAAAGGATGGAAACCTGCGGTTTCGAGTCCCCAGGGACCCTAGAAACAACGATGATGTCTGAAAAAGTCGGTCATGCTCATATCGCAGGCCCTAAACTTTGTTGTAAGATACGAGTCCGGAATCCATAACACTAGGCCTGAAGAGATACCTCATTTTTTATTTTCTTTCTCCACGAAAGTTATATCCATGAGCTTTATACACATGAAATCAAATACATCCTATCCGGATATAAATTAAAAGGCAGCACCTACGGGTTAATGCCAATGGAAAAAAGGTTACGCCCAACCTGACCAGCCGATCAGAAGGCCCCCTTTACCCAAGCTCAGAACTGGAACCGATACATAAAATAAAGAAAAAACAGACGACAAGGAGATTAGCTTTATCCCCAACCGTCTATCCAGGCATCGAATACCTCGGCCCACTAGGACTGGGATCCTCTAGCAACGCCAAAACATGTCTTAGTAGGACACGGAGACGTGCCAACCTACAGCGGAAAGCAACATAATCCCTCGCCGGATCGTCAAACGACTCCGGCCCCAAGGTTGGGGCCTCTGAAGCCTCAGAGGCCCCCACTTCCACAGGAGGACGAACTGAATTGGGCAATCCCCTGCCCAGCGGGCCCTGACTGACAGAACATGGAGAGTATCTTAGAAAGATTTCACTTGGGAGATACAAATGCGCCAAGGCTACAGATATGGCCATGCGGAACCGTGCCGTAACCTCTGGAAGAAACAGACCACCTTCTGGAGAAGGAGTAAAGACCAAAGGAACACCTGCATGCATAGCAAAGGAAGTTTCTGGGACACGCGCCTCGCAGAACCTAGCATCTTAGGGGCGGATGGCTCAACGCACTCTGAGGACCCTGAATCGGGAGAAGAGAGTACTCTGGAACGGCAATCGGAACATAACCGATGGGCTTGGATAACCCGGGCCATTTCATATTCATCACAAAACTAAAAAGTCAGACTCCTCCATCATGGGATTACAAAAATGACAAACGGTAACTGACACCTTTTTTACACCCCCAATGGCTGGGGCACTCACCACCTCCTGTGAACCAGACAACCCACGAGCCTTAGACTCTCTCTGTTGCCACACAGTCAGCATACGAAAGTGAAAAAGCAACGTAACCGCACCCAGTCATGAGGTGCACTGTGTAAGTCATAAAATAGCGCGCAAATCTAAAGATCACGCCAAATGATAAGGCTGTTAATGTTCTGAAAAACCATAAGCCTAAAGAATTACTACACATTAGCAGATAGAACCACATAACAAACATGATTTAAGTCCCCACTGTTCAATAACCCCCCTTAGGGGATATTAACCCATGATTCTTTATTTTAAGATAAAAGGGGACCCTACCTTTACGTTAACATCACATTCACATAATGAAGTAAAATGAAACGATCTTACCGGAATCTACGCCGTGGAACAAGAACACGGCCCTTTAAGTGTGACAGATAGTAGCCTCGCTTCTGACGTGGACTTGAGTGAACAAAGGCAGGTAGCGAAATTCGTCAACGCTGATTGCCAAGGAGCTGTTAATATGAGTCAGGATGCTCAGTGCATCTCCGAACTCTTTTATCCATGCTCTCACTGAGAGGCTGACAGGACTACTTAAAACTCCAGTCCCATTTCGAATACTACCCTCCATAAGAGACTTAACTCAAACTTCTGACACTTCTCTGGCAACCTCCTGTGACGAAAGGCAAAGAATGACTGGGGGATGAGGGAAGTGGGGGAGGTATTTGAAGCCTTTGGCTGGGGTGTCTTTGCCGTGGCCAGGTGACTAAATATATGTACGATAATGTGTGCTGGTATTACAAGTAAATTGCAATGCAAATGTGAGCTCGTTTTCGCATTGCGCTCACGAGAGTACACATCTATAGGCTCCTATGGGAGCCTCGTTCGGACGCCGTCAGTCGGCATCAGAATCTCACGCAGAGAAGGTGGTAAGTAACACAGCGATGGGCAGCATTTATATATATATATGTATATGATTATATATAACATATATATTTATGTGTTAATATGTGTATATACACATATTAACACATAAATATATACACTCACCGGCCACTTTTATTAGAAACTCATTGTTATGTTCAAGAAACCAGTTTGAGATGATTTGAGCTTTGTGACATGGTGCATTATCCTGCTGGAAGTTGCCATCAGATGAAGCCAGAAGGTCAGCAACAATACTCAGGTAGGCCGTGGCGTTTAAAAGATGCTCAATTGGTACTAAGGGACCCAAAGTGTGCCAAGAAAATGTCCCTCACACCATTACTCCACCATCACCAGCCTGAACCGTTAATACAAGGCTGGATGGATCCATGCTTTCATGTTATTTACACCAAATTCTGACCCTACCATCTGAATGTTGCAGCTGAAATCGAGACTATATCAAACTAGGCAAACTTTTTCCAATCTTTTATTGTCCAATTTTGGTGAGCCTGTGTAAATTGTAGCCTCAGTTTCCTGTTCTTAGCTGACAGGAGTGGCACCTGGTGTGGTCTTCTGCTGCTGTAGCCCATCTGCTTCAAGGTTCAACGTGTTGTGCATTCAGAGATGGTATTCTGCATACCTTGGTTGTATTGAGTGGTTATTTAAATTACTGTTGCCTTTCTATCATTTCGAACCAGTCTGCCCATTCTCCTCTGACCTCTGACATCAACAAGGCATTTTTGTCCACACAACTGCCGCTCACTGGATATTACACTTAGACTTAGATATTTTCTCTTATTCGGGACCATTCTCTGTAAACCTTAGAGATGGTTGTGCGTGAGAATCCCAGTAGATCAGCAGTTTTTGAAATACTCAGACCAGCATATCTGGCACAAACAACCATGCCACGTTCAAAGCCACTTAAATTCCCGTTCTTTCCCATTCTGATGCTTGGTTTAAACTTCAGCAAGTGGTCTTCGTCACATCTAGATGCCTAAATGCATTGAGTTGCTGCCATGTGATTGGTTGATTAGAAATTTGTGTTACCAAGCAATTGAACAGGTTTACTTAATAAAGTGGCCGGTGAGTGTATGTATATAAGCATATGTATATATATTTACTGGTAACACACAGTTCCCATAGACCGTAATGTAAAGGCACATATTTAATAGCACAACCCACAAAAGAATTTAAAGAACAGCTGGAATGCATATGAAAAACAAGATAACACTGCTTCCCCCTGTGAAATTGATATAGAAAACACAGACCATGTGGAATGTGATATAGAAATAACAGACCATTGGGAAAAAGTTAATGTTTCATTACACTGATAACATTTCTTCACTGTGTACCACCTGTTATATCCCTGTTCTTTTTTTGTCATTGCAATATACAATGTGAAAGTGAACCAAAATATTACTTAACTGGTATTTTATTTTCACTTAATAAATTGTAAAACAAACACAATGCTCAATGCAAGCAAATACAAAGCATGGAACAATACCTATAAAGGGACATTAAACACTAAATAAATGCTAGCTAGAAAGATGCTGTCAAATAAAAGATTAGTCTGAGAATAACATGCAGATACACTTTTGAAAGTTTTATTAGTTGTTTAAATATTGATAAAATAAATGTAAAGTTTTAGTTTCTATAAAACGATGGGAGCTGCCATGTTGTAACTTAGGTTTCTCTGCTGTGACCAATTAGGGACAGTTATAAATAGGTCACTACAGTGTGCAGCCAATAGCTGTGTGGGATATAACAGTGTTCTGCATTTCCATTTCTAACAGGAACTAAAAAGCTCACAATGTCAGAATGAAATTACAGAAAAGGGGGACAAAATAAATAATGAAAACATAAATTATGCTTACCTGATAATTTCCTTTTCTTCAGACGGAAAGAGTCCACAGCTGCATTCATTACTTTTGGGAATTCAGAACCTGGCCACCTGGAAGAGGCAAAGACACCCCAAACAAAGGCTTAAATACCCCTCCCACTTCCCCCAGTCATTCTGCCGAGGGACAAGGAACAGTGGGAGAAATATCAGGGTGAAAAGGGTGCCAGAAGAACAAAAATAACAGACGCCCCACAGAAAAATACAGGCAGGGAGCTGTGGACTCTTTCCGTCTGAAGAAAAGAAAATTATTAGGTAAGCATAATTTAAGTTTTTCTTCATAAACGGAAAGAGTCTATAGCTGCATTCATTATTTTTGGGAAAACAATACCCAAGCTATAGAGGACAGTGAATGCTAGAACGGGAGGGTACAAAGAGGTGGCCCAAACAAAAACCAGCTTTGTCCGAAGCAAAGAAAAAAATGATAAAGGAGAAGGCCCAAGGACACTGACTCACAGAAGTCCATAAACTTGCTAGAGACCGCAGGAACTAGACTCGACTGAGCCAAACTGTCAGAATATTACCATTATGCTGCTTTTCCTTTAAGGTGTTCTAACCAATCACAGGTTCACACCCCCTTTATATCACCTGCTCACACCTCTAAGCTTTGCTTAGTAATTTGTAAAACTCCCTGAGAGACATACTTGCTCCTGAGCTACTACCAATTTAACTTTACTTTAAAACTACCTAAGGATTTCAAAGTACTATTCAACTTTTTCTATCTGTGTGAGCAAACCTAATCTAATCCTTTCTGAGTGTTTAATTTTATTTCAGACTGATTCAGCCTTTCTGTCTCATCTCTCCCTGAACCGGATGCCTGCAGTTTTCACAGACTTCCAGCTGCACACAGCTAATCAGACTGCAGCCTGTTCCACATTTTCACAGACTGATTTACCTAACTAAGGAGCGTAATATCCAATCTCATCTGAGGTAACTTTCAAACCTTGTTCCATAATTGTTTCAGCTTTAATATTATCAGAAATCCTTCTGAGCTCCAGATAAGTGATTGTGGTGACATCACACGCCAAACACCGCGCCTCTCCCCCTCAACACAGGATCTCATCTCTGCATGTCAGCTGCAGCTTCAACTGAAGGGAGACAAGCATATCTGATCCGGTTAATTAACTAAAGTATAAGATTTCTATGTCTAAAGACTGTATGACTACTACTTGCATTTATTCCTAAACTGCAAAGTACCTTGCTAACTTACTAATTTCCTGTGCTGTTTGTATCTGACTGTTAGCTAAACTGTTCAGATTCCTACCAATATTAAAAGGCTTAATTTACACCAAATCAACCTGGTGTCACTTCACATAGTGTTCACTTTCTGATTTGGTGTCACAAAACACAATTTTATTCTCTTTAAAATTAACAGTTTCTCTAGTTAATACTGTTATTGTTACATATTACTAAGCCTGAAAAAGAAAAGTAAGCTGGTTAAAGTTATGGATCCAGCTGAATTACCCCAGGTTGTTTATAATTTGAGTCAGAAAATCGACCAGATGGGGCAAGCTATTAGAGACTTACAAGTGGAGAATAAAATGTTAAAGGATATGTTCAAGGACAATAGAGAACAAAGATTTCCTACACCTGAACCACAAGTGAGTTTGCCAAAAGCATTTTCTGGTGACAGAAGGAATTACAGACAGTTTAAAAATGCATGTTATCTATTGTACAACCTAAAGCCTCTCACTTATCCCACTGATAGAGTGAAGGTTCTTACCACTGTATCATATTTAAGAGCAGAGCCTAGGAAATGGGCTGATCAATTATTTGAAACCAATTCACCTATCCAAAATTCATTAACAGATTTTTTTAATGCATTGGATGAATTGTATACAGATACAGATGTACAACTAACAGCTGAACATAAAATGAGACAACTAAAGCAAGGGAAGAAGCCTATTGAAGATTACACCGCAGAATTCAAGTTGCATGCTTCTGATTCCTCTTGGAGTATGATTTCTTTAAGAAATCAGTACAGGTTAGGGTTATCCGAAAGTATAAAGGATGAACTCTCTCGTATAGAAATGCCCAATACTTTAGAAGCTATGATTAAGGTAGCCACACAGATAGACAGAAGACTGAGAGAAAGAAAGGCAGAAAGAATGCAGACAGAAACAACACCACAATCTCATGCATCTTCTTATTCTCCAACTACTACTATCAGTTCAGAAACCATTACTCCTATGGAAATTGGAGTGATTAAAGGGCCGCTTACCCCAGAGGAGAGGATGAGAAGAAGATCTAAACAACTGTGCATGTACTGCGCCAGCCCTAACCATACAGTTTCTGAATGTCCAATTCTTCGCAAGAACAAGAAGAGTAAGTTAATCTTGTTACATAACTCACACTATAGTAACAATTCAACAGCTTACTGTAACCTCCCTCTTTTACTACAGTGGGACCTTAGAAGATTGGAGACAACGCTATAATTGATTCGGGCGCTTTTGGCAATTTTATTGATGCTACTGTAGTAACCAAAAATAAAATTCCAACTGTATTGAAAAAGATACCCGTGTCCCTCGAAGTTATTAATGGTTCAACACTAACAGAAGGTCCAGTCACACACCATACTATCCCACTACTTGTACTTACACAGGAAGGACATACAGAATACATCACCTTTGATGTCATACCTTCTCCTCATTTCTCAGTTATTTTAGGGGTTCATTGGTTACAACTTCATAATCCCACAATAGATTGGTCTACATTCAAATTATCATTACACTCTTCATATTGTAAGAATACTTGTTATCCACAACAATCTATCATGCTAACATCCACAGAAGAAGTTAACATTCCTAAGGTTTATAATGAGTTTGCAGATGTCTTTAGCAAAACTGAGGCTGATTCTTTACCTCCCCACAGGGTATACGATTGCCCTATAGAACTAATACCAGGTTCCACCTTACCAGTAGGCCATTTATTCCCGTTAAGTCAAGCCGAACTCGATAATTTAAAACAGTACCTACAAGATAACCTTAAAAAAGGTTTCATCCGACCATCTTCATCACCAACAGCCGCAGGTATGTTTTTTGTGACAAATAAGGATTCCAGTCTAAGACCAATAATCGATTACAGAGAGCTAAATAAACGAACCGTAAAAAAAAGATATCCATTACCATTAATACCGGAATTAATTGAAAGACTTACCAATGCTACCATATTCACAAAACTCGACCTGCGAGGCGCATACAACCTAATTCGTATAAGAGAAGGCGACAAATGGCTCACTGCTTTCCGAACCAGGTATGGTTTATATGAATATTTAGTGATGCCATTCGGCCTTTGTAATGCGCCCGCAGCGTTCCAACATTTTATCAATGACATTTTTCGTGACTTACTGGATATATGCATTGTCGTGTACCTAGATGACATTCTCATTTACTCCAATAATATTACAGATCACATCAAACATGTACGTTGGGTCCTTGCCAGACTAAAAGTACACAAACTGTATGCAAAATTGGAAAAATGTTCATTCCACAAATCTACAATTTCATTTCTTGGGTATACAGTTTCCTCTTCAGGAGTTCAGATGCAAAGTGAAAAAGTGGATTCCGTTAAAGACTGGCCTGTACCAACGACTAAAAAAGAACTACAGAGATTCTTAGGCTTTACTAACTATTATCGCAAATTTATTAAAGATTTTTCTGGGTTAGTAAAACCACTCGCACAACTCACAGGTTCCACAGTACCATACAATTGGACCCAGAAGCACACTGACATATTCCAACAATTAAAAAATCGATTCATTTCAGCTCCAATCTTAAAATTCCCAAATGAGACTTTACAATATGTGTTGGAGGTAGACTCATCAGACTACGCAATCGGAGCCATACTATCACAACGTACTTCTGAAAGTTCCCCACTTCACCCTGTATCCTTTTTCTCCAAGATTATGTCTCCTGCTGAAAAGAACTACACAATTGGTGACAAAGAACTATTAGCCATTAGGAGAGCATTAGAATTCTGGAGACATCTCTTGGAGGGAGCCCAGCATCCCATATTAATTTATACGGATCACAAGAATTTACAATACCTCCAAAACAATAAAACACTTTCCTCGCGACAAGTGCGATGGAGTTTATATTTTTCCAGATTTGACTTCCACATCATGTATAGACCTGCTAACAAAAACGGAAAGGCTGATGCCCTCTCAAGACAACTACCCAAGATCGAAGACTCTCCAACCCCAACCACTATTATACCAGCAGAAAAATTCATTGGGCTCACTTCAGATTTTCTAACAGAAATAAGAAATTCCTCAATGCCAGTTGAACAAGCTCATAATAAAAACATCAAGCAACAAAATGGTGTTTTCTACTATAAGGATCGGATATTCTTACCATCTGACTTACGTTTAAGGATTTTAAGTGAACATCATGACACTCCATTAGCAGGTCATCCAGGGGTAAAACGGACTTTGGAACTAATTACTAGGAATTACTGGTGGCCACACATGAAGGATACAGTTAAAGAGTACATCAAAAGTTGCGTAACATGTCAGATTTCAAAAACTGACAGATCAACACCATATGGACTACTTATGTCCCTCCCAATTTCAAATTCTCCTTGGCAACAGATCGGTATAGATTTTATTGTAGAGTTACCACCTTCGAATAACCAGACTACCATCATGGTTGTTATTGATACATTCACCAAAATGGCACATTTTTTACCATATCACAAAATTCCATCATCATCTGAAACTGCTACTCTCTTCTTGAATCACATTCTAAAATTACATGGGGTACCCTCCGTAATTATTTCTGATAGAGGCTCTCAGTTCACCTCCCGTTTCTGGAAAGACCTATGCAAAGTTCTAAAAATTCAGCACCATTATACAACATCATATCACCCTCAAGCAAATGGACAGACTGAGAGAGTAAATCAGTGGATTGATGAATACCTCCGCTGTTTCTGCTCAAGTCAACAACAAGATTGGATAAAATGTTTACCTTATGCAGAATTCGCATATAACAACTTAACAAACACCTCTACAAAGATGACACCGTTCTATGCAAACTATGGGTACCATCCCAGTTTCACTTCTTTATCATCAACACCAGCAGACTCACCTATGGTGGATGAACTAAAGAATACACTATTGGAAAATTTCCGAATCATCAAAGAAAACATTGAGAAGGCCCAAACCTCTCAGAAATTCTATTATGATCTGAGACATTGGAAACCACCAGATTATAGAATAGGTGATCACGTGTGGTTATCGACAAAGAATTTGAAGTTTCATCTGCCAAGTAAAAAGTTCACTCAGAAATTTTGTGGTCCATTCCCTATCACAAAAGTGGTAAATAGCAATGCTGTCACGCTACAGCTGCCGACGACCATGAAAATTCACCCAACTTTCCATGTATCCTTATTGAAACCCTATCTTCCTACAAGATCTACTGTTCCACTGATACCCACGACGTTGGTACCATCTGAAAATGATGTCTTTGAAATTGAACGGATCCTGGATTCCCTAATGTCCAAAGGGGTTCTCCAGTATCTAATTCGATGGAAAAACTTCACGGAGGAGGAGGATAGTTGGGAACCATCTGCCAATCTCTCTGCACCTAGATTGGTATCCCTTTTCCATCGTCGCAACCCGGATCGTCCTCGACCTCAAGCTGAGGATCAGCTTGCTTGAGGAGGGGGTCCTGTCAGAATATTACCATTATGCTGCTTTTCCTTTAAGGTGTTCTAACCAATCACAGGTTCACACCCCCTTTATATCACCTGCTCACACCTCTAAGCTTTGCTTAGTAATTTGTAAAACTCCCTGAGAGACATACTTGCTCCTGAGCTACTACCAATTTAACTTTACTTTAAAACTACCTAAGGATTTCAAAGTACTATTCAACTTTTTCTATCTGTGTGAGCAAACCTAATCTAATCCTTTCTGAGTGTTTAATTTTATTTCAGACTGATTCAGCCTTTCTGTCTCATCTCTCCCTGAACCGGATGCCTGCAGTTTTCACAGACTTCCAGCTGCACACAGCTAATCAGACTGCAGCCTGTTCCACATTTTCACAGACTGATTTACCTAACTAAGGAGCGTAATATCCAATCTCATCTGAGGTAACTTTCAAACCTTGTTCCATAATTGTTTCAGCTTTAATATTATCAGAAATCCTTCTGAGCTCCAGATAAGTGATTGTGGTGACATCACACGCCAAACACCGCGCCTCTCCCCCTCAACACAGGATCTCATCTCTGCATGTCAGCTGCAGCTTCAACTGAAGGGAGACAAGCATATCTGATCCGGTTAATTAACTAAAGTATAAGATTTCTATGTCTAAAGACTGTATGACTACTACTTGCATTTATTCCTAAACTGCAAAGTACCTTGCTAACTTACTAATTTCCTGTGCTGTTTGTATCTGACTGTTAGCTAAACTGTTCAGATTCCTACCAATATTAAAAGGCTTAATTTACACCAAATCAACCTGGTGTCACTTCACATAATGTTCACTTTCTGATTTGGTGTCACAAAACACAATTTTATTCTCTTTAAAATTAACAGTTTCTCTAGTTAATACTGTTATTGTTACACAAACAAGCCTCCGAAGAGACACCGTCCCCTGACAGTCGGTCCCACAACAACACACCCCTTACTAGAGAAAGGGTTACACCACCGATTGTGCCAAAAAGGAGAAAAGGACACGGATAAGACATCTCCAGAGAATCACAAAGTGGGGCACAAACGAGCCCCAAGGACACAAAGCTAAAACCCCAAAAAACAGGGACAAACTAACAAGAACCCAACCATCCAGTAGAAACAAAGGGAGGCAGACCAAAACCCCAGTCTGCACCGCATCAAAGGAATCAAGAATCCTGGAGTCCGAATAGAGAAGAGAATCTTCCCTAAGCAGAGTGTATCAACACCCTAGAGACACCTGAAGACAAAGGTCTCCAAAAACCGCTGAAAGGCAGCTCAGAATATCTAAATATTTTCAAAAACCTAAGCCTCACGCTCCAAGCTCATTTAGGCGAACACCTGACATCAACACCTGAAGAGCCAAAACACTGCACTCTACCGTCATCCAAAGACGACTCCCAAGAATGCAGCCAAACCTTCCCACAAGATATGAACGTGGAAGATAAACAGAGCCCCCCAAGGAAGGCTCACCAAAAACTCGCACAACCCGAGTACTAAATTAGTAGAGCAAACAGATCTCAGATCCTAAAGAACAAAAAAACAATATATAAATTTGCTTAAATCACAATATAAGAAATAATACAATATAAAAACAAAGATATAAGTCCCAGGTAATCATGATGGTAATGCTCACCAGGTGAACCTCAGGGAAAAAAGAAGAAACACATATAGTGAAGTTCTGTGGTTATGTGAAATTTACAGCTGAACCTAGAAAAGGTACTCACATTGTCTAGAGCTTCAAAATCAAGCTCTAGATATATAGGCACAGGAAGCGCCTAATAGGAGGCAAGGCAAAGTAGGATGTTCCAGCCCCAAAGGACGAATCAGAAGTGGTTAAAAAGTATAACAAATTTATTAAAAACAAGTCACAAGCCATATAATGAGACTCTCCCAATCATAGACTACTACAAACAAAAGACTGTGTGTATCACAATATCCAATGAATGCACGGTTAGTCTGGTAAGGAACAAGGCTCCGCCCCTTTTTTGACGTCACTACTCCAACGATCGTTTCACCAATCACAGCTTGGCTTTTTCAAGGATCTCAGATCCTGCTCCAAGCACCAGACCAGCCCAAACGTTAGGCATGTCTGATAGACAAGGGGAACAAGGTGATCCCAAACCCCAAGCCCCATAAGGAATGGAAAATGGAGAGGAGCTCACCCCCCCCCCCAACAGAGCACGGGTGCCAACCCAATCCGCTCTTCCAAAATTAAGGGCACTCCCACTGAGAACCCCCTAGGACTTGATACAGAAAAAGCGCAAATAAACCCCCTTAGGAAGTCCTGGCACAATACCTATGTCAACAGTGAGACTTAAATCTCCAACATTCAGAACAGGGCAAGCCACAGAGCCGCAGTATGCTGTCCCCTGCATAACAACAATAAAATTCACTTGCTCCAACCACCTGCAGAGCAGGAAAACAACCCTTCAGATAAAGGAAACCCCCCCCACCTCCGAGCACCAGCCGGTACTGAGGTAGTCCAAACACTGGGTTGTCCCGAACCAGTCTAACAGGATCATAAAATCTCCAGACCTTCCAAGAAGGATCCAAGACAAGAACCATGTCCTGAACAGTCCACAGGAATGTAAGTCTCCAGACATTAAAAAAAGAATCAGGACAAGAACCCTGGACCGTTCTAAAACAAACTATACCCCCCGGGAGCACAAGATACCCTGTCTGAAGCAGAGCAGACATCACAGTGAATGTGAACTGGGCTAACCCAGAAAATGGGTACAGGACTCACTCGTAAAATTCCAAGCCCAAAGAGAAGAGAACACCCCTAGAAGGAGACAAACTCCCTACCAAAAGGAGCAAGACAATGACAAAGTCACGCAGCCACTCTAGAGCCCCAGGCACAATGGACAACACTCCCGAAGTCAAAGACTAAGGGAATATTTATGAGAACAAAGTCACTCAAAAAGAGTTCAGAATATAGACTAGTCTCAATAATCCTCTCAGAGTATCTTTCTGTAGGCCACACCCAAGAGAAGAGACAACAAAGCATCCCAAGTCCTGGCGAAATATCCAAAGCGAAAGCTAGCAGTGAAAAGGAGACGCTAGCAGTGAAAAGAATGAGACAACACAGTCTATTGTCCCCGATATAGAAACTCCCGGAAGCAGAAAGAACCGCAAGGCCCCCAAATTCCTAACTTAAATGGCCAAAAGCCTTCAAGAAAAATAGGACAAGGTCCAGACAGCCTCTACCCAAAGGAAGAGAAATATAAAAAGGGAACAAATCCTAAAAGGACAAACCCAAGTAGCCTCAGAAGGCAAGTCCACCAGGAACTGACGGAATGAAGGACCTAAAATCCTCCAAACCTTTAACCCTCTACAGAGACCGGGACCAACTGGAATGTCACAACGGATCTCAATGGAGCCCCAGCTGACTAAAATTAAAAAGGCCAATGAGGACTGAAAACAATCCCCTATGCCCCTAAGCAAACCAAGGACCATTGTGTCCTCTTAGCTGCTAGCTGTAACTTGTAACGAAGAACAAGGAAAACAACACAGTAGTGAGAACCACTTGGTGCCCCAGCTGGACCAGCCAGGTACAAGGGGCGCCCCGTGTCTGATATAGATTTCAAAAACAGAAGGATCTGTACCCAGTCAGGACCAGCCTAAAGCAAATGGCACCCAAGACTGTCAAAGGCCACACAAGTCCCCCCCTAGAAGGGAGAGATAAACATTTTAAACAGACAAACCTAGGACAAAAACATGTCCTCACTCTTGAAAAAAGCAAAAACTCCTGTAACAGAGCAACCACAACATTGCGAGTACCCATTCCAGAAAAGAAAATTTCCAAATGAAATATAATAACAATAATGAGCTTTAAAATAAAATAAAATCCATCCTAACCGGAATAAAATAAAAAGATAGGGCAACCCGCAGGTTTTCACCCAGGAAGAACGTACACCCCCACAGGACCAGCCCAACAGGGATTCAATACTTCCAAGCTCAGAACTAGAAAAGGGTACTCAAAAGAAGACAATAAGAAGACTACTTCATCCCCTTATGTCTAATCGTGCATGCCATTCGAAGAGGAAGACTGAGAATCCACCCCGTTAAGAGTGGGATACTCCAGCATCACCAAAACATGCCTCAGTAAAACACAAAGGCATGCCAATCTATAAAAAATGGAAAAACTTACCTCCGCCGGGGCAAATGAGGAACCTGGCCCTGAAGGTTGCCCCCCTGAAGCCTCAGGGGCAGACGCTCCTCTAGAAGGCTGTACTGGACCAAGCGATCCCACGACTGACGAGCCCTGGTTAACAGAACATGGACAATATTGTAAACACACTCCTGGGAGATGTAAATGCACCAGCGTCAAGGATATGGCCATCCGGAACCATGCCGTAACCTCCGGAGGAAACAAGCCACCTTCCAGAGAAGGATAAGCATCCTTTGGGTCACCTGCATGCGTAGTAAGGGACTGTTGTAGGGAACGCACCTCTCGAGAAACAGAATCCCCAGAGGCTGTTGGCTCAGTGGACCCCTGAATCCCAGTTTCCTAGGAATGGAGCACTCTAAAATGGCATTCGGAACATAACTGATGGGCATGTATCACCCGGGCCAATTCATATTCTTTGCAAGGAGTAGAATCTGAATCAGAGACATTAGTCTCCAAAAAAAATCAGAATCCTCCATAACTGGGATACTGAAAAAATGGAACAATAAAAAAAAAATATAAATGGCACCTTACACCACCAATGGCTGGGGCAGTCACCACCTCCTATGACCCAGACACCAGCGAACCAGAAATGTATCCGTCGCCACACAGTCAGGAATGCGGAAATGGAGAGCAAAAGCGTAACAACGCCCGGTCACACGGTGTACCGTGCAGTCCATGAAAAAGCGATCCAAACCTTAAAGGCCGCTTCACTTGCCATAGACCATTATGTTCCGAAGCCATGAGCCTAAGTGACAGAATCACATAACAAACATGATTAAAGACCCCCCTGTTCAATAACCCCCTCAGGAGATATTAACCCTTGATTCCAAGATACAAAGGAGCCTTACTGAGACGCTGTGTTAAAGTTATCCCCGAAAGGTTGTAGCCCCTCTCAGATAAACAGTTTTATTACAGTATGATGAAAGTAAAATGAAACAATCTTACTGAAATCTACGCCGTGGAACAGGAATACGGCCCTTCAAGTGTGACAGATAGTAGCATCGTTTCTGACATGGACTTGAGTGAAGAAAGCAGGCAGCGAAACTCATCAACGCTGATTGTTGGTAGAGCTGTTGACATGAGTCGTGATAGTTTCGCAGAAAGACTCTCCCTGCATCTCCGGACAGGACTACTTAAAACTCCAGCACCATTCCGAAGAGTACTACCCTCCATAAGAGACTATCAAAACTTCTGACACTTCTCTGCCAACTTCCTGGGAAGAAAGGCAATGACTGGGGGATGGGGGAATTGGGAGGGGTATTTAAGCCTTTGGCTGAGGTGTCTTTGCCTCCTCCTGGTGGCCAGGTTCTGATTTCCCAAAAGTAATGAATGCAGCTGTGGACACTTTCCATTTATGAAGAAAAGGAGTGCTTGCTTTTAAGGACACAATGTCCATTTAAATGGGCCAAATGAGCACAAATATTCTGGGACTTTGCATTATATTGAATGTATAACAATTATACTAATTAGTAACTCACAACTGAACTCTCATATTCATTATCTATATTCCTATCCTAAGGTAACCAATCAGTTATTAAAATGCTTATTTACACAGTTCAAATGAAAATAATGGGATATAAAAGTGTACTTATCGTCTGGTTTATAAGTATGCACTACCTCAATAGCACCTGCCATTCTGTAAATTAATACCTTTTACGTGTGCTATAGAATTTAAAAGTCTATATTCTAGATAAGAAATTCCGTTCCTACCTGGTTCCTCTCTGCCATCTTCTGTCCCTTTTTCCAGCGAAGTATAGGCTTGAGAGCAGGTAATTCTTTCTCATCTTTTGCAATAACATGTTCACCAAGGCTGTATGAAGCCTCAAAAACAATAGGTGAGATCACATCCTTCACTCTGCGCTACAAAACAAAACACAATAACACTGTTATGCCGGTACTAAATAAGTCAAAACAAGCACATATAAAATTTGGACAAGGAAAGAAAGTTGATGAGTGACAGAAAGTTGTTTCCCTTCAGTTCAATTAATAAGAATATCAATTTAAAATATTTTGTAATTCCCCAGCAAAATGTATTCTCATTTTCTTATCACCCCTCAATTAGGTAATGTGGTAACATTTTATTCAAGAAAACATTTGCTTAAAACCATGTTAGATAATTAATGTCACTGATTAACCATGATCCATCCCTCCCAACATTTTAAAACAATGACTCAGGAAATCTGCTGTGATATGTTGTTGTAACATGACTAGCGTAGTCCTTGCTGTGTGATATGTTGTTACATGACTAGCGCAGCCTCTGCTATGTGATATGTTGTAACATGACTAGCACAGCCTCTGCTATGTGATATGTTGTTCTAAAATGACTAGCGCAGTCTCTGCTATGTGATATAGTTGTAACATGACTAGTGCAGCCTCTGCTATGTGATATGTTGTTGTAACATGACTAGCGCAGCCTCTGCTGTGTGATATGTTGTTATAACATGACTAGCGCAACCTCTGCTATGGGATATGTTGTTGTAACATGACTAGCGCAGCCTCTGCTGGGTGATATGTTGTTATAACATGACTAGCGCAGCCTCTGCTATGGGATATGTTGTTGTAACATGACTAGCGCAGCCTCTACTAGGTGATATGTTGTTGTAACATGACTAGCGCAGCCTCTGCTATGTGATATGTTGTTATAACATGACTAGCGCATCCTCTGCCATGTGATATGTTGTTATAACATAACTAGCGCAGCCTCTGCTATGTGATATGTTGTTGTAACATGAATAGTGAAGCCTCTGCTGTGACATGTTGTTTTTCTAATTCTCTTGTCTAATTCTGAGAACTAGAATACACACTCCAGACTTCTCAAGGCTAAACCTAACACATATCTGTAATTAATAAGTAGGGGATAATTAAATAATGAACTGCAAACAAGGAAGAGTTGCTGAGCTTGGCTAGCCCTATCTACTCCAGTTACAAATCCAAATTGGCTCCTTCAAATATGGGTAGAGATTGGCGATTAAAAATATTTGCAGCAAAAAAGGTGAAAATATTTACAATTGGCGGATATGTTATTCTATAGCAAGACTACAGAGCAGTATATATAGACATTAGTGACATCACATTTATTTAGGTATTGGAAAATACCTTGAGGAATGGGTTTTACCTTTAGTAAGTACAAACTATAACACACTGTGATGGGGTAGCTTTAGGATGCAGAAGTAACTAACATTTATTGATTGTTTTGTTTAACCACTAGCTTATTGCAGCATTAATAATAACAGGCAGAACAGATGTCTATATGACAAAAGGCACTAGACCACACCAACAGCTGATCTTGAAAAACATTTGCCTCAGACTAAAGAATGTTGTAAGAGTAAAAGCCAAGATGTTATGCTCCAAAGTCCTTGAGCTAAAAAAACAAACAAGCAAACATATATTTGAGAATGGATCAAAAACAATTAACAATGGCACTATTGAAGGCTATCCCCTTGTCTGCTGTTTACATAAAATAAAGGTATGATATACCTAATTATTAATATTGTATGCATCAAATTCAACTAAGAGAACAAGTGGACAAAAATAGAAAGAGAAATTGCCACAAACTAGTATGCATATGTTAGCACTGTAAACCCAGACTGCTGGGCAGGATTAACTATATTTGATTAAAACATAACTTTTATTAAGTTTACTTGTGATTAAAATAAGGTTACACACATTTAAAATCACAGGACAATAGCATTCAAAATAATGCTATAACGTGGTATAAATCAATCCTTAGTAAGTATGTAGTAGTAAGTAGTAAGTATGTGAATAGATTATAGAAATACCACTCAGTGATGGCAATTGGGAAAAATTATATTTCCCCTATTACTGACAGTCGTAATGCGGCAGTGTTGTAACTAAAAAGCAGTGCATAAGTAGTCAACGTGTTTATTTGAGAACATTTCTCACATCTTAATGACATAAAGCACATGTTTATGACTCTGATCCCTTCGATATTCTGAAGCCACAAAAACATATACTTTATATCTTCTGAAATATGCAACTACTACTAATATACAGTTCTTACATATAATTACACACATTATCACAAGGCTATCCTCCCAGTCATTTTCAGGAAAGCAGACACTGGCATACCTTCTTCCTATGTAGTTGATGTAATTTTTCAAATATAGAAAGCCTAAGGGGTAGATTTATTATAGAAAGCCTAAGGGGTAGATTTATTATGCTGCGGATGCAGCTGTTTCCGCACGAGCCTTCAGGCTCGCCGGAAACAAAAGTTAAGAAGCAGCGGTCGTAACTCCTCCACCTCCTCTGAGGTGGCGGACAGCAATTACCCTGATCGGATACGATCGGAATGATTGACACCCCCTGCTAACGGCCAATGTGCAAGGGGCAGCATTGCACAAGCATTTCACCAGAAATGCTTGTGCAATGTTAAATGCTGACAGTGTATGCTGTTGGTTTCAATCACATAATTCCATTTAAAATGCCAAAGCAAATTGCATCAGTAAGGTCACTCTCAAAGGGAAATCAGCAAAGAAACTGGATACTCAAGATGTGGTATTCAAGCTGTTATAAAGACATTTTCAGGAGAGGTTAAGGACAAAAAAAGGAATGGAAGGCCAAGAAATATTTCAAAATCTGATGAGAAGTTTCTCAAAGTTTCTTCTTTGAGAGAGTGTAAGAAGTCCAGCAAGGATCTGGCTCAGCATCTGGCAACTTCATTGGGATGCCAAGTTGAACCATCTACAGTCTGAAGAAGCTTGATCAGGAATAGTCTTTGTGGAAGGGTAGCATCAAAGAAACCACTTTTTTGGAAGGCGAACAAGATGAAAAGGCTAAGATTGGAATAAAGATCAGTGGAATGACGAATCTAAGTTTGTAATTTTTGGGTCCAATCGTCGACAATATGTGAGAAGAAAAGTTGGAGAGAGATGGTAGAATGAGTGCTTGCGGCCTTTAGTAAAACATGGTGGAGGTTTGGTGCTGCATTTCTGCCGGCAGTATTGTCCGAATAGATGGGATCATGAAAGCTGAATAGTACAGACAGGGTTTAGTTAATCATCCCATTCCTTATGGAAAGCACCTGATTGGGAGATGGTTTATTTTTTCAGCATGATAACGATCCCAAGCACACTGCTAATGCTAATGCAGTGAAATCATATTTGGAGAGAAAAAACATCTGATAAAATACTGACAGTCATGGAATGGCTTCCACAGAGTCCAGACCTGAAAATTAAAGAGACAGTATGGGATCACGTGGACAGAGAAATCAATACAGAAGAAGAGCTCTGGAAAGTGCTGAAAGAAGCCTGGTATTATAAACCAGAAGATTACTTCAGGACAGTTTCCCCAAAAGAGTTCAAGATGTGCTTAGTGCCTAGGGAGGTCACACTAAATACTGACTTTTACCTGAAAAAGCCATTTTGTTCTGAAAATTGTGTTTTTTAATATTTTGTGTACATATTCCCTGTATTTTCGGTTTGTATCTTAATAAAAATACTGAAAAATAAATATGGATGGTCATTAAAACTGTGCTAAAACAACAAATCTAATAGTGGCATTTTTCACAGTACTGTATATATAATCATTTTTTTTTTTTCATTTTTTTTTTTTTTAGCCATTGACTATGGGGGAACACGTTAATCCACGCGCAATATCTAACTTTGGCTTACTATGGACACTTCTCGGGCCCAAACAAGCTTTCCCTACCCTCAACACCACTTTAAAGCATCTCTTTGTATTGAGTTAGAGTAAAATAATACTCTTGGTCAAGGATTCAATATATTTTATTAACCACTTAACTGCCTACAGTATTTTTGTACCAAGTCCCAAAGATGATGTGGGATAAAGGGTGGCCTTTGAGTTTATAATTCTTGAAGATTAGCTCTGGAATATGTCCACTGCTCCAACTACAATATTAACACTGGGGACACATATTGATTAATTATTAATGTTGAAATGCTATATACAACAACAGTCTCTAAGATCTAATAAAACTTCTCTTTAATTTGTTCTATTCTCAGTTTCATTTGCCCTATAGATAGTGTATACATCATGGCACAATCGTGAAATATAGCTGAAAAATAAACATAGATAGTAAGATCACTAACAATACTAAATTTGAAGCCCAAATGAATTTAATTAATGGGAAAATATACTAAAGGCTAAAAAATATTTGAACTTTCTGGCTCATGCTAGATATTTATAAGGAAGGGAATGTTTTGAAGAGAATGGAAAAAAAGAAGTCTGGGACGTTACAATTTATGTGACTTGTAAACATACATCAAATAACCCAAACACACTCCTTCTCACTTTGTTTAAATGTAAGACTATTCCTTGACAAAATGCTGCCCTCTGAAAAATTCCATCTGTCTTTGCTGTTCACAACTCAAGTCCCAAGCACTTAATCATAAACTGTGCAAAAGCCCCAGAAAATAAGCGATTGGTCTATTGTCAAGCAATTTAAAATGTGGCTGTAAATTAGACCGAGACATTTTCTTTCCACTACTGCTTCTAATCACTTTTTTGGGCTCTGCTCAAATAAAGAAAGATGGAAGGCTCCTAAGTAAAAGTTTTATTGGCATGACTTGCATGGGCATTCAGCCAGCCAGAGTGAGCAATGTAACCAAAGGAGGCTTCTTGTAACTTGTGGGCACATAGAGCTGAGTAACAAAGGCATTAACCTACAAAGGGAAACCCATGTGACATGGCAAAGTGTTAAAGTCCAGTACTGGCAAACAGAGCCACCCTTTTGAAATAAACATCTGTGCAAACACCTTTTACTTAGTACACCTGTCACCTGCAGAACTGTATTTGCAACTGGCTACAATGCAAGTAAATAGGAATTAAAGTGATGGTAAATCAAAGCATTTAAATAAAACACTAGGATTTACCATCACTAGACATAAACTGGACTTTCATTGGTCACTTATTAGAAAAAAGGTGCAAAACTCACACTGTCTGTGCTGCAGCACCTTGCTAAAGTTAGAGCCTCCGGCCACCCACGGCACAGCACTCTTCTATCAATGAGATGATGTTTCCACCTCTAAACCAATAGCCATGCTTGTCACCGGGCAGTGTTCTGTATGCTAGCACAGCTATTGGTTGTGCTATTATTATTATTAGACATTGAACATGTTTAAGACCGATTGTAAAATGCCTAGAATGTCCCTTTAAGAAAATGTATTTAAAATACATGAATGCAGCCCTGTTATGTCTATAAAAAAGAAGAAAATGTTATGCGCCAGTGAAACTAGTCTACAACACCTTAAATTCTATTTAATTTTTAATAATTTAAAGGTACATAAAACCCAATTTTTTTCCTTCATGATTTAGATAGAGAATACAATTTTAAAAAAGTTTCCAATTTACTTCTATTATCAATAAAGCTTTTATCTCATGTTATTCTTTGTTGAAGAGATATCTAGATAGGTAGCGAGCACAGGTCTGGAGCACTACAAAGACAGGAAATAGTGCTGCCATCTAGTGCCCTTGCTAAGGTATAACATTTTTGCAAAACTGTTTTCATATAGTGCTGCAGCCACATGCACACTCTTGAACTAACCTTCCTACTTTTAAACAAAGGATAACAAGAAAACAAAGAAAATTTGATAATAGAAGTAAATTAGAAATTCAATAGCTCAAATAGTATGTTTTATCTCAATCACAAAAGAAAAAGAAAATGTGTTTTACGTCCCTTTAACCCCTTAAGGACCGTGAATTTTTTTACGTCCCTTCAACCCCTTAAGGACCGTGAATTTTAGGGGAAAACTTGCCCAAAGTACCAGAGATATTTTTGCATTTTTGCTATCATTCCATT
The DNA here is from genome assembly GCF_027579735.1 of Bombina bombina. Classification (NCBI taxonomy): domain Eukaryota; kingdom Metazoa; phylum Chordata; class Amphibia; order Anura; family Bombinatoridae; genus Bombina; species Bombina bombina. The sequence goes on from NC_069503.1 coordinate 526,454,300, forward strand.
TAAACAGAAACCGAGCCTTGCGTTTACTTTCAACTCGTAATCCGATATTTCTGTTGCACAAAAAGAGCTGAGAAATACCTTATATCGCTTGCGCTTTACAGTTAGCACGCCACTTATAATCTAGCCCTATATCATAAAATCCTCTCTTAAATATATTATTATGCAAATAGTTGGTTTGAGAATCTATGTTAAAGGTCAACAACGAACAATAATAGCTCAGTATTAGTAAGTTAGTAGAAATAATGCAATATATCCTGTTTTTGTGTAAGCATGCAGTATTTAATCTAGCGTGGCAAAATCACATGGGGATCTAATAGTTGCAATGACTAAAGTTAATTCTACCACATGAACCACTAAAATTGATTATAGTTGAATTACATTCATTTGACAACTCAGAATGATGACTTGTGAATGTTTTCTTCAATACTCTAATAACAATAAGGCTTTATTTAGGATACTATTAAAGGGATAGTAAACTCAAAATTATATTTTCATGATTCAGATTGGGCATGCATTTAAAACAATTTTCAAACTGACTTCTATTATCTAATTTGCTTTAATCTCAAATATTTATGTAGGCTCAGGAGCAGCCATGAGCTAGCTACTGATTGGTGGCTGCACATTTATGTCTCTTGTCATGGTATGGATTTGTTTCTGGTTATCATGGTGCCCACAAATATAAACACAAAACAATAAAAAAATACCAATGCTGTAAAAGCAAAAATATGGTAATTTGTTCAGACTTAAAGGGACGGTAAAGTCAAAATTACTCTTTTAGGATTTCAATTGAGCGTGCAGTTTTAAACGCTACAATTTACTTCTATTATGTAATTCGCTTAGTTTTCTTGGTATGCTTTGTTGAAGAGTAGGTTCAGAAGTAGAAATGCACTTCTGGGTGCTAGCTCAACATGTAGGAGCTTCCCCTGAGCCCTATCTAGGTATGCTTTTCAACAAAAGTATACAAAGAGAAAGAAGATAATTCGATAATATAAATAAATTGTTAAGATACTTAAAATTGCATAATTTATCTGAATCATGAAAGTTACATTTTAAATGTACTGTCCCTTTAATTACGGGCTACCTGTAAACTATAGTTACAAGTTAACCTGAAATTCAAAGAGATTTAATGCATAAACATGTGACTAGAGGTCATCTGTTTATTTGCAAGTAACCATATATTTGTACTTACTCAAAATTGGTGGTGCATTTGACATTTCAGAATTTTGATGGCAGCAGTATTTGCAACAGTGTATAACATTATCATAAACATTGTTGCAAACAATGCTGCCATAGAGTTCTAAAGACACACTCCTGAGCTCCTAGGAGCTTACCTAGGTTTTGTCCTCAACAAAGGATACCATGAGAACAGAGCAAGTATAATCTAGGCCAGATTTGTAAGGTAGAGTAGGCATGTGCCTACAGGCACACTCCATAGAGAGGTGCCTATCTCTGCCTATAATAAATATCGGTCAGCTGGCGAACTTTAAAGTTTTTTAAAACTGTATGCTCTATCTGAATCATGAAAGGAAACAAACAATATAGGTTTCATGTCCCTTTAAAGGGACATCATACACTAGATTTTTCTTTGCATAAATGTTTTGTAGATGATCCATTTATATAGCCTATACAGGTTTGTTTTTTTATAGTTTTGCTTATTTTTAAATAACATTGCTCTGATTTCAGACTCCTAACCAAGCCCCAAAGTTTTAGGAGAATAGCGTCAAATACCTACTCCTGCTTGCTCCTGTTTGTGTAAAGGGTCTTTTCATATTCAAAGGAAGGGGGAGTGGGGAGTGTCTTATTTCCCACTTGCAGTGGGCTTTCCAGCTACCTTTTTAGCAGAGTTAAAATGGGAGCGTCTAAGTTTTTAGATCAGTATCTGTGCATCTTATTCTTTATAGTAGTGTCTAATGCATGCAGTTAAATGAAAATTGGTGTATACTGTCCCCTTAAGGTAGGTATATTTAATAATTCATAGCTATTAAATAAACAAATAATAGATTTCTTAAAAATTGTCCAGTGGTACAGGGCCAGATTTAGGTAAGGTTGTAGGGTACCCTATATCTGCTGTTTGTCCCAAAGAACATATTTCTTGCCTTTTTCGTTTTCCTGGGGACACAAAAACTATGGCATACTATTGTTAGTTATGGGTTTTTTTTCTGGGGGCTGCAAAAGCTAGTGCAGAGAGCCATATATTGCCACCAAGCCTACTTCAGTATGCTATTATGGAAACAAGCTAATTTGCAACAAAGGATACGAAGAGAAACCGGTAAATCTTATAACAGAAGTAAATAAAGATATTTTTTTGGTACACTCTGAATCATGAACGTTTAATCTTGGCTTCCATGTCTGTGTAAGTATGCTGGATGAACTCCATTATCTCTGAGGCAGTCGAAATGCGCAATTTGCAGAGGTAAATTACAGGGCTAACTAAATTATAAACAGACATTGCAGTTTTTACTATGTTTAATTAAAAATTATCATTTGGATTCATTTTGAGTTATATGTCCTTTTATTGCATTCCTCTTGCAGAACTGTACAGTCTGCATAAAGTAGCTGTATTATTAAGCATGAATCAGTGTCATTGTGTAACTGCACCCATGTACCCAACACTAAGGAGTTTGGCAGTGCCCTTCAAAGAAATAATACAAATTATAGTAATAAATGCTAATAATACTGTACCTCAGAAACAAGGAAAGATTGGACGTTGACATTGTATTATGAACATTCATTTGATACAAACCTATTTTGCAAATTGTAACCTGCATAAGTTTTAAAGTGATGGTAAACTCTCCCCTTTTTAAAATTAGACCAGGAATGTTAGTGATATTTTAGATGGAGTATAAAATTCAAATAACCGCAGCCCACTTCAAGTCAGTTTTTCTGTGAGCTAATGGTTTGAATTGTTCTCCAATCAACGCTCTCCTCATATGGCACTTTTGTTGTAGTTATAGAGCGGATTGGACTCCACTACAATGCAATAATTGTAAAAATAAAAAATCCATCCACCCCAAAATGTTTTATATGTACTGACAGACAGCTGCCAGTACCTAAGATGGTGGAAATAGTTGTGGGGGAAGGGTTAGAGAGCCTAAGCCTAATTTGTTTTTATATTGACACTACTTAATATGGGGGTGACTAGTGGGGGGGTGGGGGAGGGTTAGAGAGCTGTTTGAGAGGGATCAGGGGGTGGGAAGTGTCAGGTGGGAGGATAATCTCTATACTAAAGCTAAAATTAACCTTACAAGCTATCTAATTAACCCCATTGACTGTCTGGAATAATAGAACTGTGGTGCACATCTAATTACTAAAAAGCAATGGCAATGCCATATATGTCAGCTATTTGATCAGATTTGGCGGTGAAATGGTTGCATAAAATATAACAAAATGGGCCTAGATCAATAACTTGGGATGTCTACTTAAAAATATATATAAATAGTTTTGCCAGGTAATTAAAAAAAACAAGGTTCTATTACAGTTTAAATGGAGTGATAGCAAAAATGCAAAAAATTCTCCAGTATTTTGGCCAAGTTTTTCTCTGAAAGTCCCTGTAGTGAAGGGGTTAAATATCACTAACATTCCGGATCTGATTTTAAGGGGAGAGTTTACCATCACTTTAAGTGTTAATTAGCTTCATTGTTACTACATAAAAAATAAATTACCAAAAAATAAAAAATCTCAATAAGTCAAACAGATGAAATATCACACGTTCTGTCATTTTTCTGTAATAAACACAACCACAAACTTACTGTGGTCAAAGTTACATAACTCTTTGGAACAGGCTTGAGTATATAATCATAAACAGGAACTAGTCTCAGCAGAAATAAAATCCCACGACTGTTGAGAAAATAAACATTGTTGCACTGAGGAGATATTTGATTTCTCACACAGTACAAGCAAAGAATGTCCCTTATCTAAAGTCAGGAGTTGTATAAGTAGGATGCAAGATAACTACTGTATGTTGAAGGATTAATTTAAATTAAGTGAAAGGGTTATAGGATGCTTTTCCTTTTGTGACAGTGTAGATGGAGACATTTTAGAAATCTGAGTAAGGACTGCTTCTTATAACTGGGACCTTGATGCAAACGCACAACCAAATAGTTATTCCTTAATAGATTTAGCATCATATATTTTAGGGCCATAACTACAGTGGCCTCAGAAGTCGTAAAGAAATAGTCTAGTCAAAATTAAACTTTCATGATTCAGATAGAGCATGTAATTTTAAGCAACTTTCTAATTTACTCCTATTATCATTTTTTCTTCGTTCTCTTGGTATCTTTATTTGAATGTAAGCTTAGGAGCCAGACCATTTTTGGTTCAGCATATGGGTAGCTACATTTAGACACCAATCAAAAAGTGCTACCCAGGTGCTGAACCAAAAATGGGCCGGCTTCTATGCTTACATTCTTGCTTTTTCAAATAAAGATTGCAAGAGAACAAAGAAAAATTGATAATAGGAGTAAACTAGAAAGTTGCTTATAATTGCATGCTCCATCTGAATCATGAAAGATCAATTTTGACTAGACTATTCCTTTAATTGAGACCAAGGGGCCTATTTATTAATGTGCGAACGGGCATGATACGATGTAGTGTATCATGTCCGCCGCACATCGATAAATCGTTTATCATTGCACATTGATATTGATCTTTGCATTCAGAGCCGGATAATTTGGCCCCCAGGTCTGTACCTGTAGAGGGCCCATCTGGCCCTGCAATCAGCATTGATATAGTTACAGGGGGGCTAGGCTCCAGTTGTGTCAAGTCTGGCCCCTCTGTGTACCCCCTGCAAAAAGGTCCTACAACTTAAGATGGCTAACAGTGTTGCTGTTCAGAATAAAACTGCATCCATATTTGTACAGGAAGGCAGAACAAGTGCATATCTTCTGGTACAGGCTACCCAGGAGGGAAGGGTGACTCAATTAAAAAGAAGCAGCGTCTCTTTCTCCTATGTGGCTGCTGACTTAGCAGCTTATTGCAAGCAACCAGAAAAGGTCTTGTTTAAATGCAGGGGGCTCAATACAACCTTTACCTTGTGGTCCACTTAGGTTTAGTTATGCCCCTGATATGGTTATAAAAAGCATTATTAAAGGTATATGAAACCCAATTTTCATTTTGTCTTTAATGATTCAGATAGTGCAGTGATTTTTAACCTTTTTTTTGCCGTGGCACACTTTTTTACATTAAAAAATCCTGTGGCACACCACCATCCCAAAATTTTTAAAAAAATCACACATTGTAGCCTAATACAGCATATATATATATATACACATACACACAAACACACACATACTGTATGCATTGTGCTGTTATGCCATGCCTCCTACAAACTACCCCTGCACTGGGAGTAAAAAGTTTAAAAAATATGTCACACTGTTGTCAGTCTGCCGTGGCACACCTGAGGATCTCTCACGGCACACTAGTGTGCCACGGCACACTGGTTGAAAAACACTGAGATAGTGCATGCAATTTTAAGCAACTTTCTTATTTACTCATATTATAATTTTGTTTTCCTTCTCTTGGTATCTTATTTTTAAAATAAGGAATGTAAAGCTTAGGAGCTGGCCCATTTTTAGTTCAGCACCTGTGTAGCACTTGCTGATTGGTGGCTAAATGTAGCCACCAATCAGCAAGCGCTACACCATTTAAAAAGCCTGGCTAAATGAATGATTGTGGTCTCATTTAATAGGGCCAATTAGGAAAAATTTAAAAGAATTTGTGATCTGACCTAACAAATGACTGTGTATAATTCTGCATAGGTAAATTTCACCACTTGACATGAAAGTCATAATTAAATATTCATCATTCAGAGCATGAATTAATAATTAAAAAAAAGCTTCCAATGTATATGCATTATCAAACTGTGCCGTTTTTTTATATGCACACTTTCTGAGGTGCAGGAGTTCACAATAAATATACAGTAATTGGTTAACAGATGTAACATAATACAGGAGACAAGGACATTTATGGAAACTTAGAAGTTTGTCAGAAAAAAACCCATCTACTGCTCATCTGAAATTCAATGTAAGTGTTATTGCATTATCTTTTTATTATGAATTACAATTCTTATATTTTTAATGGTCTTTTAAAGGGACACTCAAGTAAAAATTAAAATTTCATGATTCAGATAGAGCATGCAATTTTAAAAAACTTTCCAATTTACTTCCATTAACACAATTTGCTAAGTTTTTTATATTTACACTTTATGAGGCACCAGCTCCTACTGAGCATGTGCAAGAATTCACAGAACATACGTATATGCATTTGTGGTTGGCTGATGGCTGTCACGTGATGCAGGAGGAGTGGAGATAGACATTTTTTTTTGCATTTGTTGTAATACTGGTACTTTAAAGGGATACTGAACCCAATTTTTTTCTTTTGTGATTCAGATAGAGCAGGCAATTTTAAGCAACGTTCTAATTTACTCCTATTATCAATTTTTTCTTCGTTCACTTGCTATCTTTATTTGAAAAAGAAGGCATCTCAGCTTCTTTTTTGGTTTAGGACTCTGGACAGCACTTGTTTATTGGTGGATGAATTGATCCACTAATCAGCAAGAATAACCCCGGTTATTCACCAAAAATGGGCCGGCATCTAAACTTACATTCTTGCATTACAAATAAAGATACCAAGAGAATGAAGAAAATTTGATAATAGGAGTAAATTAGAAAGTTGCTTAAAATTGCATGCTCTATATGAATCACGAAAGAAAACATTTGGGTTCTTTAGATAGAGCATGCAATTTTAAGCAACTTTCTAGTTTACTCCTATTATAAATTTTTCTTCGTTCTTTTGCTATCTTTATTTAAAAGCAGGAATATAAAGCTTAGGAGCTGGCCCATTTTAGGTTCAGCACCCTGGATAGTGCTTGCTTATTGGTGACTACATTCAGACAACCAATATGCAACCCAGGTTCTGAACCAAAAATGGGCTAGCTCCTAAGCTTTACATTTCTAATTTTTCAATAAAGATAGTAAGAGAACAAAGAAAAATTGATAATAGGAGTAAATTAGAAAGTTGCTCAACCCCTTAAGGACCGGACATTTCAGACAAATACTTCCCTAAAAGACCAGAGCATTTTTAGCATTTTTTTCCATCACTACATTTAAACAGAAATAGAGCCTTTTTTATATTTACCTATCAAAACTTTATATATTTTTTTTGTAGACAATCCAAAGTATTGATCTAGGCCCATTTTGGTATATTTCACCGCCAAATACGATCAAATAAAAAAAAGTTAACTTTTTCACATTATGGTTTCTCACTGAAATTATTTACCAACAGTTTGTGCAATTATGGCACAAATGGTTGTAAATGCTTCTCTGGGATCTCCTTTGTACAGAAATAGACATATATGCTTTGGCATTGCTTTTTGTAATTAGAAGGCCGTTAAATGCTGCTGCGCACCACAATTGTATTATGCCAAGCAGTGAAGGGGTTAATTAGGTAGCTTGTAGCGTTATTTTAGCTTTAGTGTAGGATCAGCCTCCCACCTGACTCTTCCCACCCCCTGATCTCTCCCTGACCCCCCTTTAAACAGCTCTATTCCCTTCCCCACCTAACAATTGTCACCCCCATCTTAAGTACTGGCAGAAAGTCTGACAGTATGAAAATAAGCCCTTTTTTGCTTTTATATAATTTTTTAAAAATAAATTTGCTGCAGTGTAGGTTCCCCCCTAACCCCCCCCCCCCACCTCCCTGATCTCCCCCCCCATAAATCTTTCTAACCCTCACCCCCTCTACCTATTTGCCACCATCTTAGGTACTGGCAGCTGTCTGCGAGTACCCAGTTTGCTGCAAAATTGGAAATTTAAAAAAATAATAATAATAATAAAAGTCCCATTTTTTTCTGTAGTGTAGCTGCCCCCCTTAATACACTACCCCCTCCCAGATCCCTTTCTGTTAACAGATCCCGCATTGGGATCCCCCTCATTGCCCCTACTCTTTCCTCCCTCCTTCCCCCTCAATGACGCCGCTTTTGGTGTGTTTTCTTAGTCTCTGTAGCGTGGCCAAGCGGTCCCACCCACTTCGGCCCTCCTCCCGCCTCCTCCAGCGATGGGCCGACCACCCGCCTCCCTCCTTACCCTCCCACCTAGAAAGTTGCTTAAAATTGCATGCTCTATTAATCACGAAAGAAAACATTTGGGTTCTTTAGATAGAGCATGCAATTTTAAGCAACTTTCTAGTTTACTCCTATTATAAATTTTTCTTCGTTCTTTTGCTATCTTTATTTAAAAGCAGGAATATAAAGCTTAGGAGCTGGCCCATTTTAGGTTCAGCACCCTGGATAGTGCTTGCTTATTGGTGACTACATTCAGACAACCAATATGCAAGCGTAACCCAGGTTCTGAACCAAAAATGGGCTAGCTCCTAAGCTTTACATTTCTAATTTTTCAATAAAGATAGTAAGAGAACAAAGAAAAATTGATAATAGGAGTAAATTAGAAAGTTGCTCAACCCCTTAAGGACCGGACATTTCAGACAAATACTTCCCTAAAAGACCAGAGCATTTTTAGCATTTTTTTCCATCACTACATTTAAACAGAAATAGAGCCTTTTTTATATTTACCTATCAAAACTTTATATATTTTTTTTGTAGACAATCCAAAGTATTGATCTAGGCCCATTTTGGTATATTTCACCGCCAAATACGATCAAATAAAAAAAGTTAACTTTTTCACATTATGGTTTCTCACTGAAATTATTTACCAACAGTTTGTGCAATTATGGCACAAATGGTTGTAAATGCTTCTCTGGGATCTCCTTTGTACAGAAATAGACATATATGCTTTGGCATTGCTTTTTGTAATTAGAAGGCCGTTAAATGCTGCTGCGCACCACAATTGTAGTATGCCAAGCAGTGAAGGGGTTAATTAGGTAGCTTGTAGCGTTATTTTAGCTTTAGTGTAGGATCAGCCTCCCACCTGACTCTTCCCACCCCCTGATCTCTCCCTGACCCCCCTTTAAACAGCTCTATTCCCTTCCCCACCTAACAATTGTCACCCCTATCTTAAGTACTGGCAGAAAGTCTGACAGTATGAAAATAAGCCCTTTTTTGCTTTTATATAATTTTTTAAAAATAAATTTGCTGCAGTGTAGGTTCCCCCCTAACCCCCCCCCCCCCACCTCCCTGATCTCCCCCCCATAAATCTTTCTAACCCTCACCCCCTCTACCTATTTGCCACCATCTTAGGTACTGGCAGCTGTCTGCGAGTACCCAGTTTGCTGCAAAATTGGAAATTTAAAAAAATAATAATAATAAAAGTCCCATTTTTTTCTGTAGTGTAGCTGCCCCCCTTAATACACTACCCCCTCCCAGATCCCTTTCTGTTAACAGATCCCGCATTGGGATCCCCCTTATTGCCCCTACTCTTTCCTCCCTCCTTCCCCCTCAATGACGCCGCTTTTGGTGTGTTTTCTTAGTCTCTGTAGCGTGGCCAAGCGGTCCCACCAGCTTCGGCCCACCTCCCGCCTCCTCCAGCGATGGGCCGACCACCCGCCTCCCTCCTTACCCTCCCACCTACCAATGATCGGCACCACCGCTGTCCGTTGCAGAGAGGGCCACAGAGGCATGCAGAAATAGCGCAATCTCGTTATTTTCAGCAGGATTGCAGCAGAGAGAAGCCCAGGACTGCAGCAACGTACATAACGACCAGCGTCGTACAGGGTACGGTACTGGTCATTAAGGGGTTAAAATTGCATGTTCTATCTGAATCATTAAAGAACATTTTTGGACTTAGTATCCCTTTAAATGTTCTATCATGCATCTAAAAGATCACTTTTTAAACATGTAAATAACATTTTTTTTTTTTGCATAAAAAAGTTTAAAAGGACATTAAAGTTCAAATTTAATTTGCAAATAAAATCTTAAATTATACATAATTTAACACAACACCAAAAGGGACAGTAAAAACCTTGTAATTACAATACATTGTTGTGTTGCTATAGAACAACATATTAGCCAAGTCAGGCTAAAGCCCGCAGACAATAGGGCTAGCCACTTGTAAAGTTAGTATAAAATACATTGTTTCGCAGTTGTTAGCTGATAAATCCGGTGAGGGACATATATGTAGCAGAGTTAGCAGGATGCATTTCAAGTTCTAAGAATTATAAATTGCTCAATTTTCAGAGCTAAATTACATGTAAATATGACAAATTTGCTAATGAAAGTGTACTGCAAACTTGTTTCATCACACAACATTTTAATATAACCTCTTGTGTTTCAATATAAAATCATGTGTTTTGTTTATGTGTGTATAAAGGTATTTGATGTTTACATTGGTAAAGAATTGCTCATATGAGGGTTCTTTATAGTTTACTATAATATAGAATTTCCATTATAAGCCTATGTTTTATTAAAACACTGAAACATTTTTTATTGCAATAAGTTTGGTCAAGAGTAGGTATTTCAGCAGTGATTGGACAACTGTACAAAATAAAAATTTTAAGTAAATCAGTCTGGTAGTCTTTCAAATACAGTAGGACCTCGGTTAACGAACGACTCGGTAAATGAAATTTCGGTTTACGAATGAAAATTCTGGGAAAAAAATGCCTCGGTTTACGAATTTTTTTCGCAATACGAACGAATTAATTGGTTTTCAATGCATTCCTATGGGAAACCGTGTTTCGGTTTACGAATTTTTTTCGCAATACGAAACAAGTGTCCCGGTTTTGGAGCCATTTGCAGCAAGTTGCTGAGCCTTTTGGAGCCATTTGCAGCAAGTTGCTGAGCCTTTTGGAGCCATTTGCAGCAAGTTGGAGCCATTTGCAGCAAGTTGCGGAGCCTTTTGGAGCCATTTGGAGCCTTTTGCAGCAGATTTTGGAGCCTTTTTTCTCACCTCCGGAACGCATTAATTGGTTTTCAATGCATTCCTATGGGAAACCGTGTTTCGGTTTACGAATTTTTCTCAATACGAAACGTCCCGGAGAAAGCATTAAATTCGTATACCGAGGTCCCACTGTACTTGCAAAAGGAAAAACAACATCTTGTACTGTGAACAGATTTTGTGAAATCTGTACTTTGGCACCTTTCAAAAAAGTGAGGAAATCCAACAAAAGTTTAACAGGAATATTTAGCTTTACAGAGTTAGCTGAACACATCTAGTAAGCCAATGACATATATGTGCAGATAACTCCCAGCAGTGCATTGCTGCTCTTGAGCCTACCTGCATATGCTTTCCAACAAAGGATAACCAGAGTACAAAGTAAAATTGATAGCAGAAGTAAATTAGAAAGTTGTTTAAAATTGCAAGCTCAATCATGGAAGTTAAAGATGACTTAAATATCCATTTAATTATCATGATAGAAATGTAAATGCTGTATGACTTTTATAGACATTTCATGTACATTTAAGTTTCTAGATCACAGATGCCTAAAAAGATCTATAATGAAATTCTATAAAAATGTATTGTAACCTTCATAAATACTAAAAAATAATCATGCATCAAATTATGTCCTGTCTGTTACATATGTACATCGTTAGCAAATAGCAGAAACGTCTGTCTAGTATCTATCATATGGTAATGATTTTATTCTTTATTAGTAGATTTGTGACCCAGGGGTTAAAAGCTGTGTGTCATTGTGTCAGTATAGTGACACTTTCTGTCTCTGTGTCATTCATACTTTTAACTGTTTAAAAAGTCAACATAAAACAAAATATCACACAAACTATTTTTAAAGCAATTATTTTATTTTAACCGTTCAAACGAAATTGCCTGTTTTGAACACAACATCATTTAAAACCCATCATATCTAAATATTCCAAAAATGTATTAAAGATACCAAATAAAAAAGATAACTACCTAGTTATACAGAAGCCACATCTGCAATGCCAGATGGTTTTATTTAAGAAGCAAGAAATGTCTTGTGTGGAATGTTAATGTCTCAGGCAAGAAGTCTGAAAGTCAATCGTATAATGATTTGACATCTCTAATAGTAAAGTAGATACATAGAACTGTCTCCCAGCAAGTACAATTACTTGTATGGAATGCAAATTTAAACTGAGGCTAACTGTACAAAAAGATATGTAATATAATGAAAAGAAATAGACGGAAATAGATCATGCAACACCTATCTGTCTAATATATAATTTAATGATGAAATGGACATAATACCCATTTGCTAAATCACTTAAAGAGACAGTAAACACCAAAAATGCTATTGTTTAAAACAATAGATAATCCCTTTATAACCCATTCCCCAGTTTTGCATAACCAACACTGTTTTATTAATACACTTTTTCCCTCTGTGATTACCTTGTAGCTAAGCCTCTGCCCCCTTATTTCAGTTTTTTTTAACTGACTTGCAGTTTAGCCAATCAGTGCTGACTCATAAATAACTCCATGGGAATGAGCACAATGTTATCTATATGACAACATTGATGCCTTCTAGCTGTGAAAAACTGTCAAAATGCACTGAGATAAGAGGCGGCCTTCAAGGGATTATAAATTAACATATGAGCCTACCTAGGTTTAGCTTTCAACAAAGAATACAAAAATAACAAAGCAAATTTTATGATAAAAGTAAATTGGAAAGTTTTTTAAAATTGCATGCCCTATCTGAATCATGAAAGTTTACTTTTGACTAGACTGTCCCTTTAAAGAGACATGAGAAATTAGTTATGTTCCATCTAATGGAGCAGGTTTCAAAATGTACGTAAATGACATGCTCTCTGGATGTTGGGCAAGGGATCTGGGAGGGAGGGAGGATATTGAGGGGGGGCAGCTACACTATAAAAAATATTCAATTTAAAAAATAAAATAAAAAAATACACTATTTTAGGGGCAAACTGGGTACTGGCAGACAGCTGCCAGTACCCAAGATGGCGGCAAATAGGTAGAGGGGGGAGGGTTAGAGAGCTGTATGGGGGGGTCAGTGAGGTTGGGGGTTAAGAGGGGATCCAACACTGCAGAATCAATTGGGAAAAAAAATTAACAATTGTAAGGTGGGGGAGGGAAGAGACCTGTTTGAGGGGGGTCAGGGGGTGGGATGTGTCAGGTGGGAGGCTAATCTCTACACTAAAGCTAAAATTAACACTACAAGCTACCTAATTAACCCTGTCACTACTGGGCATAATGCAAGTGTGGTGCGCAGCGGCATTTAGTGGCCTTCTAATTAAATAATTTCAGTGAGAAACCTAAAATTGTAAAAAAAGTTAAGATTTTTTTTATTTGATCGCATTTAGCAGTGAAATGGTGGCCTGAAATATACCATAATGGGCCTAGATCAATACTTTGGGTTGTCTACTACACTACACTAAAGCTAAAATTAACCCTACAAGCTCCCTACAAGCTCCATAATTAACCCCTTCACTGCTGGGAATAATACAAGTGTGGTGTGCAGCGGCATTTAGCAGCCTTCTAATTACCAAAAAGCAATGCCAAGCCATATATGTTTGCTATTTCTGAACAAAGGGGATCCCAGAGAAGCATTTACAACCATTTGTGCCATAATTGCACAAGCTGTTTGTAAATAATTTCAGTGAGAAACCTAAAGTTTGTGAAAAAGTGAACAATTTTTTTTATTTGATCGCATTTGGTGGTGAAATGGTGGCATGAAATATACCAAAATGGGCCTAGATCAATACTTTGGGTTGTCTACTAAAAAAAAAATGGAAATTTATTCTTACCTGATAAATTTGTTTCTCTTAAGATACGATGAGTCCACGGATTTCATCCTTACTCGTGGGATATCGCCTCCTGGTCAGCAGGAGGAGGCAAAGAGCACTACAGCAGAGCTGTATATATAGCTCCTCCCTTCCCTCCCACTCCAGTCATTCGACCGAAGTTAGGAAGAGAAAGGAAAAGCCAAGGTGCAGAGGTGACTGAAGTTTAACAAAAATAAAGACCTGTCTCAGAAAAACAGGGTGGGCCGTGGACTCATTGTATCTTAAAAGAAACAAATTTATCAGGTAAGAATAAATTTCCTTTTCTTTTAAAAGATATGATGAGTCCACGGATTTCATCCTTACTTGTCGGATACAATACCAAAGCTATAGTACACGGATGAAAAGGGAGGGACAAGACAAGGAACCTAAATGGAAGGCACCACTGCTTGAAGAACTTTCCTCCCAAAAACAGTCTCAGACGAGGCAAAAGTATCGAATTTGGAAAATTTGGAAAAAATGAAAAATCTGGGTGCCGTGGCCCGACCGAAAGGGAGAACCACAAACTGAAAATGTTTGTCCAGAAAGGCAAACCTCAGGTACTTGTGATGACATCTGGAAAGAAACATGAAGATATGCATCCTTTAAATCCACTGTCGACAGAAATTGACCCTCTGGACCAAAGTAAGAATGGTACAAATAGTTTCCATCTTGCGAGGAACTATGAGAAACTGGTTTAGACTCTTAAGGTCTAATAAAGATCTGAAGATTCCCTCCTCATATTTTTTGGGAACCACAAACAGATATAAGTAAAACACCCTGCTCCTGTTCTAGTATTGGAATGGGAACAATGAAACCTAGGGAGGAGAGTTCTCTAACACAATGCAAGAACGGCTCTCCTATTAACTAAACTACAGATAATCCTGAAAAGCAGAAACCGCTGGGAGAAAACTCCCTGAATTCTGAACTGTTTCCCTGGGACACTATTTTCTATTTCCCAGGGAATCCCGAACATCTCGAACCCAAGCCTGAGTGAAGACGAAATAACGCCCTCCACAAGATCCGGTCCCGGATCAGGGGCATGTCCCCCACACTGTGCCTGATTTAACAGCAGGTTACTTTTTATTTTTATTATAATTTTTTTAATACTTTTAATTCAAATGCGGTTCTCCATTCCTAAAAACTTACTGGACGCCCTAGATAAGACCCATAGAGTCGGAGTCGCCCAGGATAGCTAAAACCTCCCAAGTAATAAATGGAGGTAAACAAGCTAAGACAAAGGAAAAACAACCTCAGGATCAAAATAAAGAAATTATTCTATCTGAGCCTGAGAATTCAGTATCAGAAAATCCCGAAGTATCTTCCTCTTTGGCAACAGGGAAGAAATAGCTGGGATAGTAACCATTAAATCAATCACCCTGATTGAAATTAATTCCTCCAGAAATTATTTCTACTACATAGGAAAAAAACTATGATGTATGAAATGTTAGAGGAAATGCAGGGCACTGTAAGTGGGCCATAATTATAGGAGAAATTTGTGGCATAGGTTGACCACAGTCAACAGACTCCCAGAGGAGGAGGAGGGCAGAAAAGAAACAAAAGCTTTTTTTTTTTTTTTTTTAATAAATTAACACACACATTACTATCTCTTTAAAATGAAAGAGTAACACATTTCTGTGAGAACTTATTTCATCCTAAAACACAAAGGCTGGATTAAACAAACAATTACATAGTAAAAACCCTAAAATAAAGACTAACAGATAACTCTGTTACTGTCTCTTTAAATGTAAAAAATAACACATTTAGTGCATGCTTGATCCAATCTACAATCCAAGGATGGCTTAAACATATAAACAGTGAAATTATGTCAAAGACAATGAACAGATAAAAAACTTAAATGTCTCGTTAAATTTTTAACAGTAACTTTTTATTCTTGTGTGCAGAAAGTGCTTAGACTCTGATACCAACGTAAAGACACTGGCAGAAAACTCAGAGAAAACTTGCTGAGACTCCCTCCAGATACTTTTGCAAGCTTAAAACGTCATGTATTCCTATGTAAGAACATGACAAACATCTAAGCCATAGATTGTAAACCGATCCGGAGCGCATCTGTAGCGCTATCCGGACCCACGTAGGACAAAACATAGTGAGTTCAACTAGCCCGGAAGCAGCCTCAGAAACTGCTCTATGTAATATACCAAAGAGCAAGTGCGGTCTAAGTCGGCCCCAAGCTCTGCCCATTGTGGGCGTGTCCATCTAAGAGACTGCACAGATATTCATGGAAGGAATATGCAGCGGAAAGAAAGGCGCCAATACAAGCTCTCCCGGTCGCCATAATCTTTGTTAATAAAAAAAGGTTACCGAGAGATTGCACTGAACCTTCCGAGTCTGGAACCACATGTAATACCAGAGCCAGGCATAAAAAGTACATGATAAATATACTGTTGGTCAATACAACAATATCAGGATAACAAACCAAAGGACTTATCCCTCACAGATATCGGGCACATCCCTCATGGTATCCTGCCCGGTTAAAAAGTACCCAAAGCCAACTCCTAGCGCCAAAATGAAACCCCGCTCTTCATGGGCGGACCAATACAAGCTCTCCCGGTCGCCATAATCTTTGTTAATAAAAAAAAAAGGTTACCGAGAGATTGCACTGAACCTTCCGAGTCTGGAACTACATGTAATACCAGAGCCAGGCATAAAAAGTACATGATAAATATACTGTTGGTCAATACAACAATATCAGGATAACAAACCAAAGGACTTATCCCTCACAGATATCGGGCACATCCATCATGGTATCCTGCCCGGTTTAAAAGTCCCCAAAGCCAACTCCTAGCCCCAGTGCCTGCCAAAAAACATCTAGACACAAAATCCTCCTAATTCTCATATAGGAGATACATGTCCCAACAAACAGAGCAAAGTATCACAGTAGGAGCCCTTATTTATTACAGCCCCTAGTCGTGTCTCTCTGTTAGAATATTATGTGAAAGCTGAGTGGTACATAGGAAATAGGGGAGCCCCGACAATAAAGGACCATTACCCCACTATGAAATAAGTAATATGTACACAGCCATTTCTGAGGTAATAAATGTCCCAGAAAAATAAAAGAGCTGCACATACCTTTTAGCTGAGCGACAGCATGATCGGTCCCACAGGATCAAGAGGTCTTCTCCCTCCTGCAGTTCTGTGGAGACATACAGGGTCTTAGTTAATATTTGCTAAGACCATTTTCTGAAGGGCAGCATTCAGTATGGGAGGTGCAGTGAGAATTTAATCCCACCAGTTCCCATTGCTTTAAAGCCACCTGTAGCTCTACTCTAGAGGCTGACAAGGAATACGGCTACACCCTATAATAAAATAGCACTCACTGGCACCATTTTAAAAATAATAAACTCTTGATTGAAGAATCTAAACTAACACCTCACTTTACCTCTTCCTATCACTAACACAGGCAAAGAGAATGACTGGAGTGGGAGGAGCTATATATACAGCTCTGCTGTGGTGCTCTTTGTCTCCTCCTGCTGACCAGGAGGCGATATAGTAAGGATGACATCCGTGGACTCATCGTATCTTTTAAAAGAAATATATACATGTCAAGGGATATTCACGGATTCCTGACAGATATCAGTGTTACAAAGTAACTATCGCTAATAAAAAAAAAAAAAATGGTTTGGAAATAGCAAAGTGTTACTTGTATTTATTACCCTATAACTTGCAAAAAAAGAAAAGAACATGTAAACATTGTGTATTTCTAAACTCAGGACAAAATTTAGAAACTATTTAGCATGGTTGTTTTTTGGTGGTTGTAGATGTGTAACAGATTTTGGGGGTTAAAGTTAGAAAAAGTGCGTTTTTTTCCATTTTTTATCATATTTTAGATTTTTTTATAGTAAATTATAAGATATGATGAAAATAATAGTATCTTTAGAAAGTCCATTTAATGGCGAGAAAAACGGTATATAATATGTGTGGGTACAGTAAATGAGTAAAAGGAAAATTACAGCTAAACACAAACACCACAAAAATGTAAAAATAGCCTTGGTCCCAAACAGTCAGAAAATGGAAAAGTGCTATGTTCCTTAAGGGGTTAAAATTGCATGCTCTATCTGAATCATAAAAAAAAAAGAAAAAATGTTGGTTTCCTATCCCTTTTATAGACTACAATATAGTGTAAAATAACAGAATTTATGTTTACCTGATAAATTTCTTTCTCCAACGGTGTGTCCGGTCCACGGCGTCATCCTTACTTGTGGGATATTCTCCTCCCCAACAGGAAATGGCAAAGAGCCCAGCAAAGCTGGTCACATGATCCCTCCTAGGCTCCGCCTACCCCAGTCATTCGACCGACGTTAAGGAGGAATAATAGCATAGGAGAAACCATATGGTACCGTGGTGACTGTAGTTAAAGAAAATAAATTATCAGACCTGATTAAAAAACCAGGGCGGGCCGTGGACCGGACACACCGTTGGAGAAAGAAATTTATCAGGTAAACATAAATTCTGTTTTCTCCAACATAGGTGTGTCCGGTCCACGGCGTCATCCTTACTTGTGGGAACCAATACCAAAGCTTTAGGACACGGATGAAGGGAGGGAGCAAATCAGGTCACCTAAATGGAAGGCACCACGGCTTGCAAAACCTTTCTCCCAAA
This sequence comes from Bombina bombina, assembly GCF_027579735.1. Taxonomy (NCBI): domain Eukaryota; kingdom Metazoa; phylum Chordata; class Amphibia; order Anura; family Bombinatoridae; genus Bombina; species Bombina bombina. The sequence goes on from NC_069503.1 coordinate 526,472,559, forward strand.
AATAGCCTCAGAAGAAGCAAAAGTATCAAACTTGTAAAATTTGGTAAAAGTGTGCAGTGAAGACCAAGTCGCTGCCCTACATATCTGATCAACAGAAGCCTCGTTCTTGAAGGCCCATGTGGAAGCCACAGCCCTAGTGGAATGAGCCGTGATTCTTTCGGGAGGCTGCCGTCCGGCAGTCTCGTAAGCCAATCTGATGATGCTTTTAATCCAAAAAGAGAGAGAGGTAGAAGTTGCTTTTTGACCTCTCCTTTTACCTGAATAAACAACAAACAGGGAAGATGTTTGTCTAAAATCCTTTGTAGCATCTAAATAGAATTTTAGAGCGCGAACAACATCCAAATTGTGCAACAAGCGTTCCTTCTTTGAAACTGGTTTCGGACACAGAGAAGGTACGATAATCTCCTGGTTAATGTTTTTGTTAGAAACAACTTTTGGAAGAAAACCAGGTTTAGTACGTAAAACCACCTTATCTGCATGGAACACCAGATAAGGAGGAGAACACTGCAGAGCAGATAATTCTGAAACTCTTCTAGCAGAAGAAATTGCAACTAAAAACAAAACTTTCCAAGATAATAACTTAATATTAACGGAATGTAAGGGTTCAAACGGAACCCCCTGAAGAACTGAAAGAACTAAATTGAGACTCCAAGGAGGAGTCAAAGGTTTGTAAACAGGCTTGATTCTAACCAGAGCCTGAACAAAGGCTTGAACATCTGGCACAGCTGCCAGTTTTTTGTGAAGTAACACCGACAAGGCAGAAATCTGTCCCTTCAGGGAACTTGCCGATAATCCTTTTTCCAATCCTTCTTGAAGGAAGGATAGAATCCTAGGAATCTTAACCTTGTCCCAAGGGAATCCTTTAGATTCACACCAACAGATATATTTTTTCCAAATTTTGTGGTAAATCTTTCTAGTTACAGGCTTTCTGGCCTGAACAAGAGTATCGATAACAGAATCTGAGAAACCTCGCTTCGATAAAGTCAAGCGTTCAATCTCCAAGCAGTCAGCTGGAGTGAAACCAGATTCGGATGTTCGAACGGACCCTGAACAAGAAGGTCTCGTCTCAAAGGTAGCTTCCAAGGTGGAGCCGATGACATATTCACCAGATCTGCATACCAAGTCCTGCGTGGCCACGCAGGAGCTATCAAGATCACCGACGCCCTCTCCTGATTGATCCTGGCTACCAGCCTGGGGATGAGAGGAAACGGCGGGAACACATAAGCTAGTTTGAAGGTCCAAGGTGCTACTAGTGCATCCACTAGAGCCGCCTTGGGATCCCTGGATCTGGACCCGTAGCAAGGAACTTTGAAGTTCTGACGAGAGGCCATCAGATCCATGTCTGGAATGCCCCAAAGTTGAGTGACTTGGGCAAAGATTTCCGGATGGAGTTCCCACTCCCCCGGATGCAATGTCTGACGACTCAGAAAATCCGCTTCCCAATTTTCCACTCCCGGGATGTGGATAGCAGACAGGTGGCAGGAGTGAGACTCCGCCCATAGAATGATCTTGGTCACTTCTTCCATCGCTAGGGAACTCCTTGTTCCCCCCTGATGGTTGATGTACGCAACAGTCGTCATGTTGTCTGATTGAAACCGTATGAACTTGGTCCTCGCTAGCTGAGGCCAAGCCTTGAGAGCATTGAATATCGCTCTCAGTTCCAGAATATTTATCGGTAGAAGAGATTCTTCCCGAGACCAAAGACCCTGAGCTTTCAGGGATCCCCAGACCGCGCCCCAGCCCATCAGACTGGCGTCGGTCGTGACAATGACCCACTCTGGTCTGTGGAATGTCATCCCTCGTGACAGGTTGTCCAGGGACAGCCACCAACGGAGTGAGTCTCTGGTCCTCTGATTTACTTGTATCTTTGGAGACAAGTCTGTATAGTCCCCATTCCACTGACTGAGCATGCACAGTTGTAACGGTCTTAGATGAATGCGCGCAAAAGGAACTATGTCCATTGCCGCTACCATCAACCCGATCACTTCCATGCACTGAGCTACGGAAGGAAGGGGAACGGAATGAAGTATTCGACAAGAGTCCAGGAGCTTTGTCTTTCTGGCCTCTGTTAGAAAAATCCTCATTTCTGAGGAGTCTATAATTGTTCCCAAGAAGGGAACCCTTGTTGACGGGGATAGAGAACTCTTTTCCACGTTCACTTTCCAGCCGTGCGATCTGAGAAAGGCCAGGACGATGTCCGTGTGAGCCTTTGCTCGAGGGAGGGACGACGCTTGAATCAGAATGTCGTCCAGGTAAGGTACTACAGCAATGCCCCTTGGTCTTAGCACAGCTAGAAGGGACCCTAGTACCTTTGTGAAAATCCTTGGAGCAGTGGCTAATCCGAAAGGAAGCGCCACGAACTGGTAATGTTTGTCCAGGAATGCAAACCTTAGGAACCGATGATGTTCCTTGTGGATAGGAATATGTAGATACGCATCCTTTAAATCCACCGTGGTCATGAATTGACCTTCCTGGATGGAAGGAAGGATAGTTCGAATGGTTTCCATCTTGAAAGATGGGACCTTGAGAAATTTGTTTAAGATCTTGAGATCTAGGATTGGTCTGAATGTTCCCTCTTTTTTGGGAACTATGAACAGATTGGAGTAGAACCCCATCCCTTGTTCTCTCAATGGAACAGGATGAATCACTCCCATTTTTAACAGGTCTTCTACGCAAAGTAAGAACGCCTGTCTTTTTATGTGGTCTGAAGACAACTGAGACCTGTGGAACCTTCCCCTTGGGGGAAGTCCCTTGAATTCCAGAAGATAACCCTGGGAGACTATTTCTAGCGCCCAAGGATCCAGAACATCTCTTGCCCAAGCCTGAGCGAAGAGAGAGAGTCTGCCCCCCCACCAGATCCGGTCCCGGATCGGGGGCCGATATTTCATGCTGTCTTGGTAGCAGTGGCAGGTTTCTTTGCCTGCTTTCCCTTGTTCCAGCCTTGCATTGGTCTCCAAGCTGGCTTGGCCTGAGAAGTATTACCTTCTTGCTTAGAGGACGTAGCACCTTGGGCTGGTCCGTTTTTACGAAAGGGACGAAAATTAGGTCTATTTTTTGCCTTGAAAGGCCGATCCTGAGGAAGGGCATGGCCCTTACCCCCAGTGATATCAGAGATAATCTCTTTCAAGTCAGGACCAAACAGCGTTTTCCCCTTGAAAGGAATGTTTAGTAGCTTGTTCTTGGAAGACGCATCAGCCGACCAAGATTTCAACCAAAGCGCTCTGCGCGCCACAATAGCAAACCCAGAGTTCTTAGCCGCTAACTTAGCCAATTGCAAAGAGGCGTCTAGAGTGAAAGAATTAGCCAATTTGAGAGCATTGACTCTGTCCATAATCTCCTCATAAGGAGGCGAGTCACTATCGAGCACCTTAATCAGTTCATCAAACCAGAAATATGCGGCTGTAGTGACAGGGACAATGCATGAAATGGGTTGTAGAAGGTAACCCTGCTGAACAAACATCTTTTTAAGCAAACCTTCTAATTTTTTATCCATAGGATCTTTGAAAGCACAACTATCCTCTATGGGAATAGTGGTGCGTTTGTTTAAAGTAGAAACCGCTCCCTCGACCTTGGGGACTGACTGCCATAAGTCCTTTCTGGGGTCGACCATAGGAAACAATTTTTTAAATATGGGGGGAGGGACGAAAGGAATACCGGGCCTTTCCCATTCTTTATTAACAATGTCCGCCACCCGCTTGGGTATAGGAAAAGCTTCTGGGAGCCCCGGCACCTCTAGGAACTTGTCCATTTTACATAGTTTCTCTGGGATGACCAAATTTTCACAATCATCCAGAGTGGATAATACCTCCTTAAGCAAAATGCGGAGATGTTCCAATTTAAATTTAAAAGTAATCACATCAGATTCAGCCTGCTGAGAAATATTCCCTAAATCAGTAATTTCTCCCTCAGACAAAACCTCCCTGGCCCCCTCAGATTGGGTTAGGGGCCCTTCAGAGATATTAATATCAGCGTCGTCATGCTCTTCAGTAACTAAAACAGAGCATCCACGCTTACGCTGACAAGGGTTCATTTTGGCTAAAATGTTTTTGACAGAATTATCCATTACAGCCGTTAATTGTTGCATAGTAAGGAGTATTGGCGCGCTAGATGTACTAGGGGCCTCCTGAGTGGGCAAGACTCGTGTAGACGAAGGAGGGAATGATGCAGTACCATGCTTACTCCCCTCACTTGAGGAATCATCTTGGGCATCATTGTCATTATCACATAAATCACATTTATTTAAATGAATAGGAATTCTGGCTTCCCCACATTCAGAACACAGTCTATCTGGTAGTTCAGACATGTTAAACAGGCATAAACTTGATAAGAAAGTACAAAAAACGTTTTGAAATAAAACCGTTACTGTCACTTTAAATTTTAAACTGAACACACTTTATTACTGCAATTGCGAAAAAACATGAAGGAATTGTTCAAAATTCACCAAACTTTCACCACAGTGTCTTAAAGCCTTGAAAATATTGCACACCAAATTTGGAAGCTTTAACCCTTAAAATAACGGAACCGGAGCCGTTTTAAGCTTTAACCCCTTTACAGTCCCTGGTATCTGCTTTGCTGAGACCCAACCAAACCCAAGGGGAATACGATACCAAATGATGCCTTCAGAAGTCTTTTATAAGTATCAGAGCTCCTCTCACATGCGACTGCATGCCATGCCTCTCAAAAACAAGTGCGCAACACCGGCGCGAAAATGAGACTCTGCCTATGCTTTGGGAAAGCCCCTAAAGAATAAGGTGTCTAAAACAGTGCCTGCCGATATTATTATATCAAAATACCCAGAATAAATGATTCCTCAAGGCTAAATAAGTGTTAATATCAATCGATTTAGCCCAAAAAAATGTCTACAGTCTAAATAAGCCCTTGTGAAGCCCTTATTTACAATCGTAATAAACATGGCTTACCGGATCCCATAGGGAAAATGACAGCTTCCAGCATTACATCGTCTTGTTAGAATGTGTCATACCTCAAGCAGCAAGGACTGCAAACTGTTCCCCCAACTGAAGTTAATGCTCTCAACAGTCCTGTGTGGAACAGCCATGGATTTTAGTTACGGTTGCTAAAATCATTTTCCTCATACAAACAGAATTCTTCATCTCTTTTCTGTTTCTGAGTAAATAGTACGTACCAGCACTATTTGAAAATAACAAACTCTTGATTGAATAATGAAAAACTACAGTTAAACACTAAAAAACTCTAAGCCATCTCCGTGGAGATGTTGCCTGTACAACGGCAAAGAGAATGACTGGGGTAGGCGGAGCCTAGGAGGGATCATGTGACCAGCTTTGCTGGGCTCTTTGCCATTTCCTGTTGGGGAGGAGAATATCCCACAAGTAAGGATGACGCCGTGGACCGGACACACCTATGTTGGAGAAATAACTTTTATATGCACTGAGAAACAAAAAACTTAGGGCAGATTACAAGTGGAGCACTAATTAATGCTTCCGTGCGAGCATTAATTACGCTAGAAGTAAGCTTTTTGCGCTTGTCAGGTTGCGCTCGTATTATGAGTAGAAAGTAAACTGATTCTGCTCACACGCTAACCCAACGAGCGGAAAAAGCCAAACTTAGAATATCGGGGCGTGTTCACATATTCAATGGAGAGAAAAAAAAAACACCTCTCATTCACACAAACCCGATCACATGTAAATCTAATTTCTACAATAACATTCGTTCTAACATTCGAATTTGAATATAAACACATTCGCCCATCCCTATTCATTACCCTAAAATGTCACAATATAGCTTGGCATTTTGGAAAAAAACAATATATATATATATATATATATTACAAATACAAACACGCGCATGGCTTGTTTAGTCCTCACTAGTCACACTGGTTCCTAAATTTGAATTCATTTTATCAACTCCAGGAACAAGAATTGTTCGTTTAACGAGATAAACATGTTACAGATATAGAAAGATTATATCCCTTCTTTGGAATATTGTATATTTTCTGGTTAGAATTCAATGTTGCAAAAAAAAAAAAAAAACTGTGGTAAACCACAGGATATCAATGAATTCAGCAATTTCTCTAGGGGTAGTATAAGTAACATTCTTGTTCGCTATGCAATGTATGACTTTTCATAAAGTGCAAGTTATTTAATACACGTAACTTGTTCTGATTAGTTTTCCCCAGACTAGAACGATTGTACAGCTTATCCCCTGATGTAGAGTTTATTTTTTGTATTGTAAATGCAGCACTTCCAGTAAATTTGGAAAATGAATAACGATCTTTTTTAACTTGGCATTTTGCATACTTGCCTGTTATTGATTATAAGAAGATAATGCTGCATAAAAATATTTCAATGTAAAGTAAGCTTGCATGAAGGAAAATAGTCAATGACTTCTTAATATAGGTCAGATCTTGGATAATGATCTCACAACGGCTGTAGAATTTTCCCAATGGAATTTTCAAAAATGTTAATCACTCGTGTCCTTCCATACATAATATGAGAAGTGACATATTGCGACTATATATAGATTGCTGAAAAGCCTTATAAGGACATAGATCAGAATATGGAATCTGAAAACTCCTTGAAAACGTATGTAACATTCATAAGTGATAACAAATTTAAGAAGCAGCAAATCTATTGCATGATAGTCCCGGAATAAGATCATAAAGAATGTTCACATAACCTGTTAAAATATACATTGTATATACATATGGTACTAAAAGTGAAATAAAAAATGTATACCGAGTAACATAACGAGTACATCTGTTATAACATTCTGGTACAATAAAGACCCAGACAATCCCTAAAATGGGTTAAATATTAAACAAAAAGATAAACAAATTCTTTATTCTATAAGGTGGTAACTGTTATATCGAACAGAAGGTATATACTCCTCTGAAGAAATAATGAAGAAGGTTTCCCTTTAAGAACAAATAAGAAGCATTATGGGTAAGAGTATAAATGTTCCTGTATGAAGCCCAGAAGTCATCTTGATAAAGGCAGACCCTGCCGAAACGCGTTGAAGTGAATTGCTGGAACTCAGTATTGAAAGTTCTGAAGAAACAAATTACGTCTGATAAACCTGAAAGAAAAAAATGTTTTAACACTGATGTGGATCGGAATTAACCACAGACTACCGGCTTGCTGATTGGTCTAAGGAAACAGATGATCACACTACGTCATCGCCGACAGCGAAGACGCCGAAACTCCCGCTACAGAAACAAGCGTGGATAAAGGTAACGGCTAACCGAGTCTGTCAGGTAAATGTGATTACTAAAAGATCGACCAGTTCAAAAGCCGGGTAAGATAAGACTGCCTACATTTACCAACACTACATTGTCAGTAGGATTTAAGGCTTAAGCAGCCTTCCTGCATTTGGATACCCAATTTTTAAACTTTATGAGGAATTTTTAACATTTGGATGTTCAATTTTTAAACTTGATGTGAGACTTGTGGTATATGGTGAATTGAACGTAACATTACTCTGGGAATCAGATACACAAACGATTTTGCTACAGGAAATAAATTAAGGACTTTGCAGTAAATTCAAATGATTATAGGTCTATGCATAAGACATTATCAAATTATGTTACCACCTTAGTCTCAGATTTATATTAAAGACGTTATTGGACTTGGAGAGCATTCAATTTCTGAGAATCCTAGTTTTTATGTAACATTTTTTATAACTATGTACCTTTGAGCATTTGTACTAGATATATATTAAGACACTATAAGGTCATTTTTTATCGGCACATACAAAGTATCAATTCTTAAACTTTGTTCTTATTTTTTAGAAATTTACTTATTATACAGGCTATTTTAGAATCTTTAGGAGTTGACATTTTTAAATATTGTCTAGGTGTAGCCACACCATATTGTTCATAACATTGTGAAAATCAACTTCCGAATATTATTTTATGTATTGAATTCTGTCTATAAGACTGTGTGTCAGATCAATTTATATATATATATATATATATATATATATATATATATATATATATATATATACACACACAGTGGGGGAAAAAAGTATTTAGTCAGCCACCAATTGTGCAAGTTCTCCAACTTAAGAAGATGAGAGAAGCCTGTAATTTTCATCATAGGTATACCTCAACTATGAGAGCCAAAATGTGGAAACAAATCCAGACAGTCACATTGTCTGATTTGGAAAGAATTTATTTTCAAATTATGGTGGAAAATAAGTATTTGGTCAATATCAAAAGTTCATCTCAATACTTTGTTATATATCCTTTCTTGGCAATGACAGAGGTCAAACGTTTTCTGTAAGTCTTCACAAGGTTGTCACACACTGTTGCTGGTATGTTGGCCCATTCCTGCATGCAGATCTCCTCTAGAGCAGTGATGTTTTGGGGCTGTCGCTGGGCAACACAGACTTTTAACTCCCTCCAAAGGTTTTCTATGGGGTTGAGATCTGGAGACTGGCTAGGCCACTCCAGGACGTTAAAATGCTTCTTACGAAGCCACTCCTTCGTTGCCCGGGCGGTGTGTTTGGGATCATTGTCATGCTGAAAGATCCAGCCACGTTTCATCTTCAATGCCCTTGCTGATGGAAGGAGGTTTGCACTCAAAATCTCACGATACATGGCCCCATTCATTCTTTCATCTACACGGATCAGTCGTCCTGCTCCCTTTGCAGAGAAACAGCCCCAAATCATGATGTTGCCACCCCCATGCTTCACAATAGGTATGGTGTTATCTCTCCTCCAAACACGACAAGTTGTGTTTCTACCAAACAGTTCTACTTTGGTTTCATCTGACCATATGACATTCTCCCAATCCGCTTCTGGATCATCCAAATGCTCTCTAGCATACTTCAGATGGGCCCGGACATGTACTGGCTTAAGCAGGGGGACACATCTGGCACTGCAGGATCTGAGTTCCTGGCGGCGTAGTGTGTTACTGATGGTAACCTTTGTTACCTTGGTCCCAGCTCTCTGCAGGTCATTCACTAGGTCCCCCCGTGTGGTTTTGGGATATTTGCTCACCATTCTTGTGATCATTTTGACCCCACAGGGTGAGATCTTGCGTGGAGCCCCAGATCAAGGGAGATTATCAGTGGTCTTGTATGTGTTTCATTTTCTAATTATTGCTCCCACAGTTGATTTCTTCACACCAAGCTGCTTGCCTATTGCAGATGCAGTCTTCCCAGTCTGGTGCAGGTCTACAATTTTGTTTCTGGTGTCCTTCGACAGCTCTTTGGTCTTTACCATAGTGGAGTTTGGAGTGTGACTGTTTGAGACAACCTCAGGTATCTTTTATACTGATAACAAGTTCAAACAGGTGCCATTAATACAGGTAATGAGTGGAGGACAGAGGAGCCTCTTAAAGAAGAAGATACAGGTCTGTGAGAGCCTGAAATCTTGCTTGTTTGTAGGTGACCAAATACTTATTTTCCACCATAATATGCAAATAAATTTGTTCCAAATCAGACAATGTGATTGTATGGATTTGTTTCCACATTTTGTCTCTCATGGTGAAAATTACAGGCCTCTCTCATCTTCTTAAGTGGGAGAACTTGCACAATTGGTGGCTGACTAAATACTTTTTTGCCCCACTGTATATATATATATATATATATATTATTTTTTTTTAACAATTATTATACAGTAAAAATCCTTTTTAAATGAATGCGTGAATGTGTCAGATGATTTGGAAGAGATTCTCCGTATAAAGACCTCCATAGTAGTACACAATTTCACAGGTAAGTTTTTATTTATTTTAAGATAGGGATATTGTAATTTTTTATTTAAAGTTAGGGGGTTGTTAGGTTTAGGGGTTAATAGTTTAAATTAGTTTTTTGCGATGTGGGGGGCTGGCGGTTTAAGGGTTAATAGGTTTATTTAGTGGCAGTGATGTGGGAGGCCAGAGGTTTAGGGGTTAATAACTTTATTATAGTGGCGGCGATATCGGGGAGCGGCGGAATAGGGGTTAATAACCTTTATTAGTGGTGGCGAGGTTGGGAGCGGCAGATTAGGGGTTAATAACTTTATTTCAGTGTCGGTGATGTTGGGGGCAGCAGATTAGGGGTGTTTAGACTCAGGGTTTATGTTAGGGTGTTTAGGTTTAAAAGTAACTTTTTTCCCCCCATAGACATCAATGGGGTTGCGTTATGGAGATTTTCATTTCGCTCTTCAGGTGTTAGGTTTTTTTCTAAAACTCTCTCCCCATTGCTGTCTATGGGGAAAGTGTGCACGAGCACGTCAAAGCAGCCCTTGGATTTTGTGCGGTAAGGAGCTTATCGCAACCATATCGCAGGCACAAGGTGGCTTTTCAGAAACTTGTAATGGCAGCGCTATGGAGGGTGAACTAACGCAACTTTTGTTGCGTTCGTTTCTCACTCTTTATAGCGCAAAACTTGTAATCTAGGAGTTAGTAATAAACTTCATAATGCAAACAAGCCTCAAGTAACTAAGCTTAAAAGGAAATGAAAGCCAAAACATTTTATTTCATGATTCCTGTTTACCTCTATTATCTAATTTGCTTCATTAATTTGTTAAAGAAGCAGCAATGCACTACTGGGAGTTTAGCTAGCTCCCAGAAGTGCATTGCTGCTCCTTCAACAAATGATACTAAGAGAATGAAGCAAATTTCATACATAGGAAAGTTGTTTAAAAGTGTATCCTCTATCTGAATTGTAAAAACAAAAATGTTTTTTTAGGTCCCTTTAAGAAAATGTTTTGCAAAATGTGCTTAATATATCAACTGCTAGTCACATTCTGGTTATGTAGAGGACCTTTAAATGTTTGGCCAGTAGTCTAAGATTTGTTTGTATTTCAATGACTTGGGAAGTTTAAAAAAAAAAAAAAAATCAGCATTCAAACATTGAAGGTCTAGAAGCCAACATCTAAATGTCACATGTTTACTAATCTGAGATTTTAGTCTTACAGACTTAGTACAATCAAATGTAATTCAAATAATATCCAATCTAAATGATGAAAAAGTAAGGCAAATGTAAAATTTATTTCATAGTAACAAATTAATGTTCAACAAAGGCTTCAATACATGTCTTTCTAAAGAAAGATTTAGGGCCAGATTAGAAGTTGAGCGCTATTTACCTCCCGCTTGAGCGCTAACTCTGCTAGAAGTAAGCTTTCTGAGTGTAAAAAGCCGAACTTAAGATATCGCCCGTGCTATAACCTATTCCCCCATAGAAGTCAATAAAGCAAAAAAAGTAGAAAAAAAGTAACACCCCATTTATTACAAATATATGTTTTTACATGTTTTCACCTACTTGACTGCAAAGGACTCCAATGCGCATATATATATATATATATATATATATATATATATATATATATATATATATATATATATATATATATACTGTATGTCTTATGTGTGTGCACATGTATCTATATGTGTATATGTCTGGAAAGACATATATATACATAAATACAGAATACATATTTACACATACTCTATATACTGTATATATATATATATATATATATATACATATCCACCTTTAGACAAGTATATGTATGTATCTCTATCTTAAAGCCCTTTGCCTGCCTTTTTTTCTAACATATCTTTGAGGCCATAAAAATTATTTTTAAAAGAATTGCACAAAAAAAGTTGCATTAGATGGTGTGATTATGAGTGTAACTGTACATTGCAATGTATTTTTGATGTGCTTTGTGACATTTTTTTTGTTTCACGAAACAGTTAACCAGACCTCTGAGGTTGCGCTAATCCGACGAGCATTAACGTCAATTGCGCTCAAGTGAGCTAACACCCGCAATAAACCCCTTTTCACTTGCACGTAACGGTTAGCAATCCATTCATAGGCCTCTATTTATGACAGTGCGGATCAGGTCCGCAAGACCTCTCTGAATGCGGAGAGCAATACGCTCTCCGTATTCAGCATTACACCAGAAGCTCACAAGAGCTGCTGGTGCAACGCCGCCCCCTGCAGACTCACGGCCAATCAGCCGCCAGCAGGGGGGTGTCAATCAACCCAATCATACTTGATCGGGTTGATTTCCGGCTATTCCTGTCCGCCTCATCAGAGCAGGCGGACAGGGTTATGGAGCAGCGGTCTTTAGACCCCTGCTTCATAACTGCTGTTTCTGGCGAGTTTGAAGACTCGCCAGAAACACGGGCCCACAAGCTCCATTCTGAGCTTGATAAATGGGCCCCATAATCTGGCCCTAATGACCAAAAATGAATGTCTAAGAAAACTATTCATTGTACCATTTTAATGTCATATTTTTTTAGCTTTCATCCATCCCTAGTTAAATCAGGAATAATACAACAACTAGAAAGATAAGAGAGGAATCTGTAGCAAGGTACATCCCAGGCACAATAGTAACAGAATAATCTTTGCATCTCCTGAAATGAGTAAATCAGGTCTAAGCTTAAAAACGGTGAGGTTTACAGTTAAAAGGGGTAAAGCTAGAGTGGGTTGTGCAAGGAAAGTGAAGGGGCTTTTGGAGTATGCGGTTAAAAGGGCAGGTCTTATGCAACACAGGAAGTCAGGTTAATAAACAACTAAAACTGCAGCAGACTTTGTAGTCAGGAGAACATGCTCATACATCCCTTGCACTTTCCACATCTAACTAGGTAGGATGTTCTGGAAGCCTTTGGCTGTGATGTTGGTAGTGGTGCTCTGGGTAGGAAGCCTATCTGTCATACCGTGAAACCTTCAGCACTGATCATGAAAATGGCACTCTGGGTAGAAAGCCTATCTCTTATACCATGAAGCCTTTGGCTGTGATTATAGTAGTGGTGCTCTAGGTAGGAAGCCAATCTGTCATACCATGAAGCCTTTGGCTGTGATGATGGTAGTGGTGCTTTGGGTAGGAAGCCTATCTGTCATACCGTAAAGCCTTAGGTTGTTATCCTGGTAGAGATTCCCTGGGTAGGAACCTATCTGTCATACTGTAAAGCCTTCAGCTGTAATCATGGTAGAGATTATTAGAGCTGCTCCGGGTAGGAACTTATCTGTCATACCGTGATTTGAAGCCTTCAGTTGTAATCATGGCAGCAGCTTTACAAAGTGACACAAATGGTGAGGAGGGCAGGTCTGTGGGAATGAGGTGCCAATTTAGGAATATCATGCAATATGCTTGAAATCTGTAACATATTATAATATCTTTGAGATTCTTGAAAATAAACAAAAACACTAATAAAATAATTCACATATTGTGACTTGTCCAGTAGCAGTTCCTGATGAGCACTGGAGTTGCTAGATTACCCCAATTATTATTGAAGCAAACACAATTTTAAAAGGTGTTGATAGCCATTAAAGGGATAGTCTAGTCAAAATTAAACTTTTATGAGTCAGATAGATAATTAAGTACAGAAAGAAAAGAAAGAGTACTTTGGGAAACACTAAATTAGATTGGTCCAAAAGAGAGGACACACAATGAAACGGAGGGGTTCTCAATCCTCACCACAATATGAGGGGGAAAAAGAAAATAAAACAACATTTATTATATCAAGAAAATAAAAAAGAGAAATATAAAATCACTTTAAAAACACTTAAAACAAGAAATAAATCACAGTATTGTATAAATCAGGCAGCAAACACCTATACAATCAAATATAAGGCCTAATACCAGAAAGGTTCAAAGGAGGTAATTATCCCCATTATATAGTGCAACACGACATAAAAGGAGCCCTAATATAAAGTCTACCGGTGACTATAATATCCCCCTAAGGAGAACCACAAAAAAGGGATTGGTGAACTGCTAGTCTCACGTGTTGCTCCTACACAATTATTTAAAAACACTGGGTATTCCTGTCCTAATCTGGTTCTACAAAAGCATCTAGTATATGGTTAAATCAATAAAGCAAATAGAACATATCAAATATAGCTGCAATACAACACCAAAGGCCCCCTGGTCTGGACCTAATCACGTCACAAAGCGCCTGACGCACGTTTAGCATCCTGCTTTTTCAAAGGCAATTTGTTTGTTATGACTTTCTGGTTTAAATAGGCTCTTTCGGCCAATCATTTTGTTTTACCAGGAATGAACCACAATTTCTAAATCCCAACTGACACAGTCAGCTGTTATTTAATTGCTACAGATTTGTAGTAACACCCATATGCCCTTTATAAGCTATATTCCATGCTTTTGGATTTGAACATACTTTATGCATAAATGTTCTGCTAATAATCCACATACAGATCAAAGCAATATCGTCACTTTATAAACGCAGAATTTAAAAAAAAGCTAGCAATAGGAGATAGTGGACGGGGATAGGTGGGCACCTCAGTTCCAGTTTATCTACTTACCTACAATAAAAAATTGAAACCAAGACTAGAGTTACAAGATGTAGTGGGGGAAATTTTTATAAACTGGTTAAAGTACACACAGTTAACGCTATTACAGACCTCGCCACACAAACAAGACCTCTTAAGAAAACCATCCAACTTTGAAAGAATGTGCCTCACTAACACTTCACTCAGAGGAACACTGTCAATAGCATGGAAATTACTAAGTAATTAAAGAAACACATCCTTACCTACCTATATCAACAGATGGGCTCAGGATCTACCAACGCACATAGAACCTAAACAATGGAAACAAATGTTTCACCGCACACATAAATTCTCAGGATCAGCAAACATCTTAGAATTAAACTTTAAAGTACTAACGTGATGGTATCTCACACCAAACAGATCGAAATCCATGTATCCACATTTCTATGGAGTTGAACTATGTCGGCGGGAATGCGGAGAGGCAGGTACTATGACACATATATGGTGGACATGTAGAAAGTTAAAACCAATAAGGAAAGAAGTAGAGTCTCTAAGAATAAACTTCTTTGGCAGCGGATACACACTTACCGTTACCCATGCATTATTTAACCCCTTAACGACCGAGGACGTGCAGGGTACGTCCTCAGAAAAAAGGCAGTTAATGCCTGAGAACGTACCCTGCACGTCCTCGGTTTGGAAAGCAGCTGGAAGCGATCCTGATCACTTCCAGCTGCTTTCCGGTTATTGCAGGATGCCTCGATGCAATAACAATTTTTGCCCCTCCGGTGCAGAGAGAGCCACTCTGTGGCCCTCTCTGCACCGGACATCGATGGCCGCATTCGTTGGTGGGTGGGAGCGTAAATGGGAGGTGGGTGGGCGGCCATCGATGGCTTCTTAGTCAGAGAGGGGGGCGGGATCGGGGGCGGGATCGTCGGGGGCGCGCACAGGGGGCGGCGGGAGGGCGCGTGCACGGGGAGGGAGCGGGTGGGAACCGCTTACACTACAGAAACTTGTAAATATTTTTGTACAATATAATACAAAATATTAATAATAAAATGTAATGGAAGGGATCTGGGAGGGGGTGGGGGATTGATCTGGGGGGGGGGGAGCTACACTACAGAAAAAACTAAAATAAATTAAAAAAAAACATTTTTATATGCAAACTGGGTACTGGCAGACAGCTGCCAGTACCCAAGATGGCCCCCAATAAGGCAGTGGGGGGGGGGGGGTAGAGAGCTGTTTTGGGGGGGATCAGAGAGGTTGGGGGCTAAGGGGGGATCCTACATAGCAGCATATGTAAATATGCTTAAAAAAAAAAAGTAAAAAAAAAATTTTTTATTTTAGTACTGGCAGACTTTCTGCCAGTACTTAAGATGGCGGGGACAATTGTGGGGTGGGGGAGGGAAGAGAGCTCTATGGGAGGGATCAGGGGGTCTGATGTGTCAGGTGGGAAGCTGATCTCTACACTAAAGCTAAAATTAACCCTGCAAGCTCCCTACAAGCTACCTAATTAACCCCTTCACTGCTGGGCATAATTCACGTTTTGTGCGCAGTGGCATTTAGCGGCCTTTTAATTACCAAAAAGCAACACCAAAGCCATATATGTCTGCTATTTCTGAACAAAGGGGATCCCAGAGAATCATTTACAACCATTTGTACCATAATTGCACAAGTTGTTTCTAAATAATTTCAGTGAGAAACCTAAAGTTTGTGAAAAAGTTGACTATTTTTTTTAATTTAATCGTATTTGGCGGTGAAATGGTGGCCTGAAATATACCAAAATGGGCCTAGATCAATACTTGGGGTTGTCTACTACACTACACTAAAGCTAAAATTAACCCTACAAGCTCCCTACAAGTTCCCTAATTAACCCCTGCACTGCTGAGCATAATACACTTGTGGTGTGCAGCAGCATTTAGCGGACTTCTAATTACTTAAAAACAACGCCAAAGCGATATATGTCTGCTATTTCTGAACAAAGGGGATCCCAGAGAAGCATTTACAACCATTTGTGCCATAATTGCACAAAATGTTTGTTAATGATTTCAGTGAGAAACCTAAAATTTGGAAAAATTTTACTTTTTTTTTTAATTTGATCGCATTTGGCGGTGAAATGGTGGCATGAAATATACCAAAATGGGCCTAGATCAATACTTTGGGATGTCTTCTAAAAAAATATATATACATGTCAAGGGATATTCAGGGATTCCTGAAAGATATCAGTGTTCCAATGTAACTAGCGCTAATTTTGAAAAAAAGTGGTTTGGAAATAGCAAAGTGCTACTTATATTTATGGCCCTATAACTTGCAAAAAAAGCAAAGAACATGTAAACATTGGGTATTTATAAACTCTGGACAAAATTTAGAAACTATTTAGCATGGGTGTTTTTTGGTGGTTGTAGATGTGTAACAGATTTTGGGGGTCAAAGTTAGAAAAAGTGTGTTTTTTTCCATTTTTTCCTCATATTTTATAATTTTTTTTATAGTAAATTATAAGATATGATGAAAATAATGGTATCTTTAGAAAGTCCATTTAATGGCGAAAAAAACGGTATATAATATGTGTGGGTACAGTAAATGAGTAAGAGGGAAATTACAGCTAAACACAAAGACCGCAAAAATGTAAAAATAGCCTTGGTCCCAAACGGACAGAAAATGGAAAAGTGCTGTGGTCATTAAGGGGTTAATCAAAAGCCAGGTACATTTCGCAAAATCAGACTATTGGCTTTTCAAATAGCATTTAATAGCGCTAAATCTATTATCTCAAGAAACTGGAAGACAACCACACGACCTACAAGACAGATGTGGCTATCCAGAATGGATGAACTGTTCGCCCTTGAAAAATACAGGTTTTACAAAAAACAGAAGTTAGAGTTTTTCAAGAACCAGAAAAAGTTAATCAAACACATACTAGCCAGGTGGCCCTCGTTCTTCCTATTCTCCCCCCCCCCACACACACACACACTCTTACTCTACTCAAGAGGAGAAATAAGAATACATTGGACTGCTATTATATTATGAGGAGCCAATACATTAAAATTAACCGGTAGTTGCTATGAGCATAATTATTATTTTGTTCTTTTTTCAAAGGATGCACCTGTTATTTCTGAATGAACACTATGGGGCATATTTATCAAGCCTTTGGGTCGACCGCTGCTCCATAACCTGTCCGCCTGCTCTGAGGCGGCGGATAGACATCACCGGAAATCAACCCGATCGAATACGATCGGGTTGATTGACACCCCCTGCTAGCGGCCGATTGGCCACGAATCTGTAGGGGGCGGCATTGCACCAGCAGTTCACAAGAACTGCTGGTGCAATGAAAAATGCAGAGAGTGTATGCTGTCAGCATTTATCGATGTGCAGCGGACATGATCCGCAATATCAGATCATGCCCGCTCGCACAATGATAATTCGGCCCCTATGTCTGACTGTATTCTGTTAAAAATCTGAATAAGAATCAATAAATAAAAAAAAACAACAACACACAATTTAAAAAAAAACTAAATATTTTTAAAACGTTTCCAAATTACTTCTATTACATTTTTTGTTGTTCTATATAGGTAGCGTGCACACGTCTGGAGCTCTTCGACAGGAAATAGTGTTGCAATTTAGGGCTCTTACTAATGTATAACATTGTTGTAAAACTGCTGCAATATAGTACTGCAGAAACGT
Organism: Bombina bombina; assembly: GCF_027579735.1. NCBI lineage: Eukaryota > Metazoa > Chordata > Amphibia > Anura > Bombinatoridae > Bombina > Bombina bombina. The sequence continues at coordinate 526,490,436 of NC_069503.1, forward strand.
GCATGCTCATCCTGCTTTTCAACAAAGGATAGCAAGAAAATGAAGTAATTTGGAAAGTTATTTAAAATTGTATGCACTCTCTGAATCATGACATCAATTTTTGAGTTTTATTTCACTTTAAGTGGGTTCATTAACAGAAACAGTTTGGATTTTAACAGTTTGAAAACAAATACATTTGTGAGGTTGAAAAAAGTAATTGCGAGATATAAAAGTTAGGAGTGCTAGTTGCAGCCTACTGTAAATAACCTGCATATGATGAAAAGAAATATCTGTACGAGTCCAAAGTAGGAGGACAGCACAGCTTTTTACAGCGGGGCACGGAAAGGGACTAGCCAATAGCATATTCAAAATACAAACTGTTTCCAGCCACCAGTTTCTAAAAAACAACCTTTATTCTTATAGCAGGGTCCAAGGGTACAACTAAACAGACAATGTTTTAAGCCTGCAATAGGCTCTTAGTCATGTCATCTCTATGGGGCCAATTTATCATGTGTTGGGCAGACATGATCCGCTGTAGCGAATCATGTCCGCCCAACATCGATAAATGCAGACAGCATGCACTTTCGGCATTTATCATTGTACAAGCATTTTGTGTGAAATGCTTGAGCAATACCGCTCCCTGCACATTTGGCCACTATCAGGGGGTGTCAATCATCCTGATCATATCTGATTGGGATGATTGCTGTCCGCCACCTCAGAGGTAGAGGACGAGTTAAAGGGACAGTCTACACCAGAATTTTTATTGTTTTAAAAGATAGATAATCCCTTTATTACCCATTTCCCAGTTTTGCATAACTAACACAGTTATAATAATATACTTTTAACCTCTGATTATCTTGTATCTAAGCCTCTGCAAACTGCCCCTTTTTTCAGTTCTTTTGACAGACTTGCAGTCTAGCCAATCAGTGCCTGCTCCCAGATTACTTCACATGCACGAGCATAGTGTTATCTATATGAAATATGTGAACTAACACCCTCTAGTGGTGAAAAACTGTTAAAAGGCATTCTGAAAAGAGGTGGGCTTCAAGGTCTAAGAAATTAGCATATGAACCTCCTAGGTTAAGCTTTCAACTAAGAATACCAAGAGAACAAAGCAAAATTGGTGATAAAAGTAAATTGGAAAATTGTTTAAAATTACATGCTCTATCTGAATCATGAAAGTTTATTTTGGCCTAGACTGTCCCTTTAAGGAGCAGCGGGGGGAAGCTGAAACTACGGGGGGTAGATTGCAGCATCCGCTGCTTTATAAACCTACCCCTATGACTAAGAGCCTATTGCAGGCTTGAAACGTGGTCTGTTTGTTTGTACCCTTGGACCCTGCTATAAGAATAAGAAACTGGTGGCTGGAAACAGTTATGTTTATGGATATGAAAATAAATATGTTGTCTAATAAATCTACTAAATGTGCTGTATTTCTCTGTATATTTTATACTTACAATGCCTTTTAACGCGGGGAAGAGTGAAATAGTCATTTTAAACGGTTATCTATAAACTTAAATTTGTATACAAGTTTCAAACAAATTTTCCACTGTGTTAAATTACACATAAAGACATATATACAAAAAAGAGTGATGTGGAAAATATTGTACTGATACTTATAAAAAAAATAATAATTTTTAAATAGAAAAACAGGAGAAAGAAAAAGTGTTACACTAGGAGTGAACTATATCATTATTGTACCCGCAATTCTTTACTATTTAACACTAATCCCAGTAATTAAAAACAAATAGGGCCAGATTACGAGTGGAGCGCTATTTAGTGCTTTCGCTAAAGCAGAGAAGTAAAGTAGAGAAGTAAACTTTATGCAGGCGTCAGGTGGTGTTTGTATTATGAGTTGAAAGTAAAAAGGTATTGCATTTGCCCAAACCTGATGCGTGCAAAAAGCCGAACTTGGAATTACGCCCGCTCGATAATCTATTCCCCCATAGAAGTCAGGAATATCAATTTATAAATACTTAGAGCATATTCCCCTAGGTGCAGAACATTGGAATGTGAAATATTTACAGTAAATACACAGTATAACACTTTATTAAATATGAATATTGCGTAAATATGCTTTAACATGTTTTCATCTACTTAAGTGCAATAGGCTCCAATGCTCCAATGCACTCATAAAATATATACAGTCGTATGCAAAAGTTTAGGCACCCTTGACAATTTCCATGATTTTAATATATAAATATTTGGGTGTTTGGATTTTGGATTAGCAATTTCATTTTGATCTATCAAATAACTGAAGGACACAGTAATATTTCAGTAGTGAAATTAGGTTTATTGCATTAACAGAAAATGTGCAATATGCATCAAAACAAAATTAGACAGGTGCATAAATTTGGGCACCCCAACAGAAATATTGCATCAATATTTAGTAGAGCCTCCTTTAGCAGAAATAACAGCCTCTAGATGCTTCCTATAGTCTGTAATGAGTGTCTGGATACTGGATGAATGTATTTTGGACCATTCCTCCTTGCAAAACATCTCCAGTTCAGTTAGGTTTGATGGTTGCCGAGCATGGACAGCCCGCTTCAAATCACCTCATAGATTTTCAATGATATTCAGGTCTTGGGACTGGGATGGCCATTTCAGAACATTGTAGTTGTTCATCTGCATAAATGCCAGAGTAGATTTTGAGCAGTGTTTTGGATCGTTGTCTTGTTGAAATATACAGCCCCAGCGTAACTTTAACTTTGTGACTGATTCCTCAACATTATTCTCAAGCATCTGCTGATATTGAGTGGAATTCATGCGACACTCAACTTTAACAAGATTCCTAGTACCGGCACTGGCCACACAGCCCCACAGCATGATGGAACATCCATCACATTTTACTGTGGCTAGCAAGTGTTTGCCTTGGAACGCGGCGTACTTTTGCCACCATGCATAACGCCCCTTGTTATGACCAAATAACTCAATCTTTGTTTCATCAGTTTAAAGCACCTTCTTCCAAAATGAAGCTGGCTTGTCCAAATGTGCATTTGCTTACCTCAAGCGACTCTGTTTGTGGCGTGTGCAGAAAAGGCTTCTTCCGCATCATTCTCCCATACAGCTTCTCCTTGTGCAAAGTGCGCTGAATTGTTGAACGATACACAGTGACACCATCTGCAGCAAGATGATATTGTAGGTCTTTGGAGGTGGTCTGTGGGCTGTTTTTGACCGTTCTCACCATCATTTGCCTTTGCCTCTCCAATATTTCACTTGGCCTGCCACTTCTGGCCTTAACAAGAACTGTGCCTGTGGTCTTCCATTATCTCACTATGTTCCTCACAGTGGACACTGACAGCTTAAATCTCTGTGATAGCTTTTTGTAGCCTTCCCCTAAACCATAATGTTGAACAATCTTTGTTTTCAGGTCATTTGAGAGTTGTTTTGAGGCCCCCATGTTGCCACTCTTCAGAGGAGAGTCAAAGAGAACAACAACTTCCAATTGGCCACCTTAAATAACTTTTCTCATGATTGGATGCACCTGTCTATGAAGTTCAAAGCTTAATGGGCTCACCAAACCAATTGTGTGTTCCAATTAATCAGTGCTAGGTAGATACAGGTATTCAAATCAACAAAATGATAAGGGTGCCTAAATTTATGCACCTGTCTAATTTTGTTTTGATGCATATTGCACATTTTCTGTTAATCCAATAAACCTCATTTCACTACTGAAATATGACTGTGTCCTTCAGTTATTTGATAGATCAAAATGAAATTGCTGATTCAAACACCCAACTATTTATAAATATTTATAAATGAAAATCATGGAAATTGTCAGGGGTGCCTAAACTTTTGCATACGACTGTATATATTTATATATATATATATATATATATATATATATATATATATATCTGCATCTGATGAAAATAAATATATGTTGTCTTATAAATCTACTAAATGTGCTGTATTTCTCTGTATATTTTATACTTACAATGCCTTTTAACAAGAGGGCGAGTGAAATAGTCATTTTAAACTAACTATAAACATTAAGCAATTATTTTTGTTTATTATTTATTGTAACCAACTTATAAATTCACCAGCCGCCACTGTCTGAATGTGAAAAATGAGCCCATCCTATACTGTTTGTGTCCCTTGGGGGTAAAATACAATTTTGTAGGGGTGGCTAGGATTGTTGTTTGTTGTGCAAAAGTTCATAGAGGACGGTAGAATCATCCAAATGTGTTGTGGTGGTTACACTGGGTAGCTAGGGTTTAATGTTTTGGTGTTAATTAGGGATGCACCGATACCGATACTAGTATCGGTATCGGTACCGATACCAAGTATTTGCATGAGTACTTGTACTCGTGCAAATGCACCGATACTTAAACCGATACCTCCACTTCCTACCCATATGCTATCTTGTGGCGTTTTTTCAAACTGCATGTTCCCATTTCATTTTAAACTGGAGTGGAGACTAAACTAAAAATGGTTTACTACTGTTCTGACAATACAAATTGCTGTTATTTGTATTATTGAAGTAGAGATCACTGTACCTCGTTCAGACAAACCCCTGAAGTACTGGGGAGTTAATAAACAGATTTCCAGCTCTGGCTAAAATGGCCCAAAAATATCTTTTTTCCCCATGCAGTAGTGTGGAAAGTGAAAGACTGTTCAACTTAGAGTTGAACCTCCATACAAATGTCAGATTGATGTTATATAACAACCCAATTGCATCACCCCTTTAAATTTAATATTTTATTGTAATATTTTTTATTTATAAACATGTTCAGTGAACTTTTTTATTATTTCATAATGTCTTTTGAATTACAGTCCTTTATAATTATAAAGAAGGAATCTTAAATAATTAGTCTGTATTGTGCTTGGTAAACTGTCACATGACATAAAAAAAAATATTGGTAATTGGTATCGGCGAGTATTTGAAAACAAGTATCGGTACTTGTACTCAGTCATAAAAAAAATGGTATCGGTGCAACCCTAGTGTTAATGTTAGTTAATGAATTAGTTTTAATGTTTTTTTTTTTGTGGTTTGGAATATCAGTAAATAGGGGGTTAATTAGTTATATTGTTGTCATTGGGATATGCTATTGTGGCAAATAAAAAGGTAATTATTTAGAGAGGCCATTGAGACAAAAATGTGTTAACTCTTATAGCATTCTGTCTGCACTCTGATTCAGAGTGGTTTAAAGGGACATTAAGCACTAAATAAATGCTAGATAGAATGATGCATTCAAAGACAAAAAATAGTGTGGGAATAACATGTAGATGTATTTTTTTTAAAGTTTCATTAGCTGTTTAAGGGGACAGTCTAGTCAAAATTAAACTTTCATGATTCAGATAGGGCATGCAATTTTAAACAATTTTTGAATTTGCGTTTATCATCAAATTTGATTTGTTCTCTTAGTATTCTTAGTTTAAAGGTAAACCTAGGTAGGCTCATATGCTAATTTCTAAGCCCCTGAAGGCCACCACTTATCTGAATTCACTTGACAGTTTTTCACAGCTAGAGGACATTAGTTCATGTGGGCCATATAGATAACATTGTGCTCACGCTGTGTAGTTACTTATGAGACACCACTGATTGGCTAAAATGCATGTTTGTCAAACAAACTGAAATAAGGGGGCAGTCTGCAGAGGCTTAGATACAAGGTAATAACAGAGGTAAAAAGTATATTAATATAACCGTGTTGGTTATGCAAAACTGGGGAATGGGTAATAAAGGGATTATGTATCTTTTTAAAGGGATAATAAACACCTAAATGTTGTTGTTTAAAAAGATAGATAATCCCTATATTTACCATTCCCCAGTTTTGCATAACCAACACTCTTATAGAAATATAAATTTTACCTCTGTAATTGCCTTGTATATAAGCTTCTGCAGACTGCCTCCTTATCTAAGATCTTTTGACAGGCCTACATTTCAGGAAATTAGTACTGATTTTTAAATAACTCCACGTGCATGAGCACAATGTTATTTATATGAAACACATGAACTAATGCACAAGTAGTAAGAAGTGAATACAGCGCCAACAAGAGGCCAAGGGATAAATATACTCACAGAGAGATAAAAGAAGATTATTTAATGAACCATGTTAAAAAGCATCAGTAATAAAAGACTATATATAAAAAATGTAAAAAGCACATATAAATAAAATTACAAATACAGGAATATCTTACAGAAGCGGCTCAAAGGGCCAAAGCTGATAATTACAATAAAAACAGAGGTAATAACAGGTGATCAGTGTGAGTGGTACACCAGAATAAGAGTGTATACTGATAAAACAGAATTAGCCTAAGTACAACTGTAGCAAGTGCATCAAGCAAAAAACTAATAAACAATAATACAAACAATAGTGTTCAAAATTAGTGTTACAAAAATAGTGTTCCAAAAAAATAGAAAAATGCACTGCAGTGCAAAAAAAGGGGGTAGCAAAATAATTGTATAGATACAATCAAATAGTGAGTGAGTGCAAATGGATATAAAAATGCTAGCTACTTAATCCAGTGAGGTTAAGATATAATTAAATAAAATACACAATATGCAATAACATAAAAAATAAAATACACAATATGCAATAACATAAAAAATAAAAAATAATAAAATATAAAATATAATCCAAAAAAGTGTTCAAAAAGTTGATCAACAAATGTTAGTGAAGAACAAAAATAAGTCAATCAAAACTAAAAAATGGAAAAAAATGGGTGATGAAAAGCAAGGTGAAAGTGAGGAAATTGATTCCTTCCAATGTTAGTTACTTTGACAGATCCAAATTCCTGAGTGTGGTTGCTGAAGTAGCTGAATGGATCCTAGCACCTGTCAGCTGCTCCTATGGTATCCTAAAAAGTGTCCCTGTAAAAAAAAGAAATTCACAACATAGTGTATCCAATATGAGAATGAAGTAAAGATTAAAGTAATGCTTACCAATATGTCAACGCGTTTCTGCCCTCAAAAAATGGCCTTTCTCAAGTCTTGAGAAAGGCCCTTTTTTGAGGGCAGAAACGCGTTGACATATTGGTAAGCATTACTTTAATCTTTACTTCATTCTCATATTGGATACACTATGTTGTGAATTTCTTTTTTTTACAGGGACACTTTTTAGGATACCATAGGAGCAGCTGACAGGTGCTAGGATCCATTCAGCTACTTCAGCAACCACACTCAGGAATTTGGATCTGTCAAAGTAACTAACATTGGAAGGAATCAATTTCCTCACTTTCACCTTGCTTTTCATCACCCATTTTTTCCATTTTTTAGTTTTGATTGACTTATTTTTGTTCTTCACTATCATTTGTTGATCAACTTTTTGAACACTTTTTTGGATTATATTTTATATTTTATTATTTTTTATTTTTTATGTTATTGCATATTGTGTATTTTATTTTTTATGTTATTGCCTATTGTGTATTTTATTTAATTATATCTTAACCTCACTGGATTAAGTAGCTAGCATTTTTATATCCATTTGCACTCACTCACTATTTGATTGTATCTATACAATTATTTTGCTACCCCCTTTTTTTGCACTGCAGTGCATTTTTCTATTTTTTGGAACACTATTTTTGTAACACTAATTTTGAACACTATTGTTTGTATTATTGTTTATTAGTTTTTTGCTTGATGCACTTGCTACAGTTGTACTTAGGCTAATTCTGTTTTATCAGTATACACTCTTATTCTGGTGTACCACTCACACTGATCACCTGTTATTACCTCTGTTTTTATTGTAATTATCAGCTTTGGCCCTTTGAGCCGCTTCTGTAAGATATTCCTGTATTTGTAATTTTATTTATATGTGCTTTTTACATTTTTTATATATAGTCTTTTATTACTGATGCTTTTTAACATGGTTCATTAAATAATCTTCTTTTATCTCTCTGTGAGTATATTTATCCCTTGGCCTCTTGTTGGCGCTGTATTCACTTCTTACTACTTGTGCATATTTTTTGGAGGTTGGTTAGGATCTCTGTTTGGATACAGCTTGGGGATTACCTTAGCGCTTGTACACACACCCTTTTTCACACATGAACTAATGCCCTCTAGCTGTGGAAAACTGTCAAATGCATTCAGATAAAAGACGGCCTTCAAGGGCTTAGAAATTAGCATATGAGCCTACCTAGGTTTAGCTTTCAACTAAGAATACCAAGAGAACAAAGCAAATTTGATGATAAAAGTAAATTAGAAAGTTGTTTAAAATGACATACCCTATCTGAATCATGAAAGTTTAGTTTGGACTTTACCATACCTTTAAACAATAACAATTCTGGAGTAGACTGCCTCTTTAAATATTGACAAAATAAGTGTAACGTTTTAGTGTCTATAAAACAATGGGAGCTGCCATGTTGTAACTTAGGTTACCTTCTCTGCTGTGGCCAATTAGGGACGGTTATAAATAGGTCACTAAAGTGTGTAGCCAATGGCTGTGTAGAATATAACAGTGCTCTAAACTTCCATTTTTAAAAGGAACTGAAAATCTCAGAATTTCAGAATGGAATTACCGGAAAAGGGGACAAAATACATAATTTAAGTATATTACAGTGTTTTTTTTATATATACAATTTATAATTTTGTATTACCATCTGAAAGTGTTTAATGTTCCTTTAAGTATTTTCAAAGTTTTTTGTTGAGTGGGAATTTAGCTGCAAGAATGGAGTCGGGACTGCTACAATACAGTATATACAACATAGAACAAGTTTGTTCTTTTTTTTTTTTTTTTTTTAGACATCTTGCCTATGGAGAAACAGCTGTTTAGTGTGTGATTTTTATTTAAACAGTCTGAAGACAAAATATAGTGCTGTAATTCTCTTAAATGATCCCAAGTGTTAAAGTTTCTATTTATTATCAATATAAAAAAAATATTGGCTTCACATAAGATGAGCTGTAGAGATTTTTTTTAATCTAATTTTAAGGCTTTGTTGAGAATTTTTATTTAATGCACGGCTGTAATATTTCAAGCACTTTATTATGTTCTAATAGATTCAGGTTGCTTTATTTAACGCTGAAATATTAAGCTGTTAGCAGGACAATGTAAATTTACAGTATATCTCTATCATTCTTGGATCTGGGCCATATTTGTAATCGGAAACAGCAAATGGTAATTTGACTTTACAATACATCTATACTCCTTACTCGGCTTCTCTCTGTCCCAGCTGCCAAATCCTTTCATTCAGTTGTTCAGCCAAGTGCATATTTTCATCTCATATGGTACCCAAGTTGCTCAACTAGAGTTGAATCATTTACTTTTTATACTATTGATATTATGTGAGAATAATGTAGCTGTTCGAAGACCGGTACCATATAATTCATTAAAGGGACACTTTAGGTTTTATTAAATTGTCATGATTCAGATACAGCCTGTAATTTTAAACAACTTTACAATTTACTTCCATTAAAAAAAATGTGCACAGTCTTTTATATTTACACTTTTTTTGAGTCACCAGCTCATACTGAGCATGTGCAAGAACTCAGACTATACGTATATGCATTTGTGATTGGCTGATTGCTATCACATGGTACAGGGGGAGTGGAAATATACATAACTTTAAAATGTGTTAGAAAAGAATCTACTACTCATTTAAAATTCAGAGTAAATGCTATTGTATTGTCTTGTTATCTTGCATTTGTTGATTATGCAAATCTGCTGTGTTTACTGGTCCTGAAACCCCAAACATGTATTTTGTGATTCAGATAGAGAATACAATTATAAACAACTTTCCAATTTACTTCTATTATTTAATTTGCTTCCTTCTCTTCTTATCCTTTGCAGGAGCAGCAAAGAACCTAGGTTCTAGCTACTGATTGGTGGCTGTATATATATATACCGATTGTCATTGGCTCAGCCATGTTTTCAGTCAGCAACCATTAGTGCATTGATGCTCATTCAACAACGCATACCAAGAGAACGAAGAAAAATTGATAATAGGAATTAAAAAGTTGCTTAAAATTGCATGCTCTATCTGAATCATGAAAGATAAAATTTGTCTTTCATATCCCTTTAAGGTTATAATAATGTCTTCAGTCTCTTTAAAGGGACAGTCTACTCCTGAACATGTATTGTATTGGTATGTGGGAAAAGTTTGGATTTCTGAATATTTTATTATAGCATCTGCAAAAACAGAATTTATGCTTACCTGATAAATTACTTTCTCCAACGGTGTGTCCGGTCCACGGCGTCATCCTTACTTGTGGGATATTCTCTTCCCCAACAGGAAATGGCAAAGAGTCCCAGCAAAGCTGGTCACATGATCCCTCCTAGGCTCCGCCCACCCCAGTCATTCGACCGACGGACAGGAGGAAATATATATAGGAGAAACCATATGATACCGTGGTGACTGTAGTTAGAGAAAATAATTAATCAGACCTGATTAAAAACCAGGGCGGGCCGTGGACCGGACACACCGTTGGAGAAAGTAATTTATCAGGTAAGCATAAATTCTGTTTTCTCCAACATTGGTGTGTCCGGGCCAACGGCGTCATCCTTACTTGTGGGAACCAATACCAAAGCTTTAGGACACGGATGAAGGGAGGGAGCAAATCAGGTCACCTAAACGGAAGGAACCACAGCTTGCAAAACCTTTCTCCCAAAAATAGCCTCCGAAGAAGCAAAAGTATCAAATTTGTAAAATTTGGCAAAAGTGTGCAGTGAAGACCAAGTCGCTGCCTTACATATCTGGTCAACAGAAGCCTCGTTCTTGAAGGCCCATGTGGAAGCCACAGCCCTAGTGGAGTGAGCTGTGATTCTTTCGGGAGGCTGCCGTCCGGCAGTCTCATAAGCCAATCGGATAATGCTTTTAAGCCAAAAGGAAAGAGAGGTAGAAGTCGCTTTTTGACCTCTCCTTTTACCAGAATAAACAACAAACAAGGAAGATGTTTGTCTGAAATCTTTAGTAGCCTCTAAATAGAATTTTAGAGCACGGACTACGTCCAAATTGTGTAACAAACGTTCCTTCTTTGAAACTGGATTCGGACACAAAGAAGGTACAACTATCTCCTGGTTAATATTTTTGTTAGAAACAACTTTCGGAAGAAAACCAGGCTTAGTACGCAAAACCACCTTATCTGCATGGAACACCAGATAGGGCGGAGAACACTGCAGAGCAGATAACTCTGAAACTCTTCTAGCAGAAGAAATTGCAACTAAAAACAAAACTTTCCAAGATAGTAACTTAATATCTATGGAATGTAAAGGTTCAAACGGAACCCCTTGAAGAACTGAAAGAACTAGATTTAGACTCCAGGAGGAGTCAAAGGTCTGTAAACAGGCTTGATCCTAACCAGAGCCTGAACAAATGCTTGAACATCTGGCACGGCTGCCAGTCTTTTGTGAAGTAAAACAGATAAAGCAGAGATCTGTCCCTTCAGAGAACTTGCAGATAATCCTTTCTCCAAACCTTCTTGTAGAAAGGATAGAATCTTAGGAATTTTTATCTTGTTTCATGGGAATCCTTTGGATTCACACCAACAGATATATTTTTTCCATATTTTATGGTAAATTTTTCTAGTTACAGGCTTTCTAGCCTGAATCAGAGTATCTATTACAGAATCTGAAAACCCACGCTTTGATAAAATCAAGCGTTCAATCTCCAAGCCGTCAGTTGGAGGGAAACCAGATTCGGATGTTCGAATGGACCCTGAACAAGAAGGTCCTGTCTCAAAGGTAGCTTCCATGGTGGAGCCGATGACATATTCACCAGGTCTGCATACCAAGTCCTGCGTGGCCACGCAGGAGCTATCAAGATCACCAAGGCCCTCTCCTGATTGATCCTGGCTACCAGCCTGGGAATGAGAGGAAACGGTGGGAATACATAAGCTAGGTTGAAGGTCCAAGGTGCTACTAGTGCATCTACTAGAGTCGCCTTGGGATCCCTGGATCTGGACCCGTAGCAAGGAACCTTGAAGTTCTGACGAGACGCCATCAGATCCATGTCTGGAATGCCCCATAATTGAGTTATTTGGGCAAAGATTTCCGGATGGAGTTCCCACTCCCCCGGATGGAATGTCTGACGACTCAGAAAATCCGCTTCCCAATTTTCCACTCCTGGGATGTGGATCGCAGACAAGTGGCAGGAGTGATCCTCCGCCCATTGAATTATCTTGGTCACTTCTTTCATCGCCAGGGAACTCCTTGTTCCCCCCTGATGATTGATATATGCAACGGTCGTCATGTTGTCTGATTGAAACCTTATGAATTTGGCCTTTGCTAGTTGAGGCCAAGCTCTGAGAGCATTGAATATCGCTCTCAGTTCCAGAATGTTTATCGGGAGAAGAGACTCTTCCCGAGACCATAGACCCTGAGCTTTCAGGGATTCCCAGACCGCGCCCCAGCCCACTAGACTGGCGTCGGTCATGACAATGACCCACTCTGGTCTGCGGAAGCTCATTCCCCGTGACAAATTGTCCAGGGTCAGCCACCAATGGAGTGAATCTCTGGTCTTTTGATCTACTTGAATCATCGGAGACAAGTCTGTATAATCCCCATTCCACTGTCTGAGCATGCACAGTTGTAATGGTCTTAGATGAATTCGTGCAAAAGGAACTATGTCCATTGTTGCAACCATCAATCCTATTACTTCCATGCACTGCGCTATGGAAGGACGAGGAACAGAATGAAGTACTTGACAAGAGCTTAGAAGTTTTGATTTTCTGACCTCTGTCAGAAAAATCCTCATTTCTAAGGAATCTATTATTGTTCCCAAGAAGGGAACTCTGGTTGACGGGGACAGAGAACTTTTTTCTTTGTTCACCTTCCATCCGTGAGATCTGAGAAAGGCTAGGACGATGTCCGTATGAGCCTTCGCTTTTGACAGGGACGACGCTTGAATTAGGATGTCGTCCAAGTAAGGTACTACTGCAATGCCCCTTGGTCTTAGAACCGCTAGAAGGGACCCTAGTGCCTTTGTGAAAATCCTTGGAGCAGTGGCTAATCCGAATGGAAGTGCCACAAACTGGTAATGCTTGTCCAGAAAAGTGAACCTTAGGAACTGATGATGTTCCTTGTGGATAGGAATATGTAGGTACGCATCCTTTAAATCCACGGTAGTCATAAATTGACTTTCCTGGATGGTGGGTAGGATCGTTCGAATAGTTTCCATTTGAACGATGGTACCCTGAGAAATTTGTTTAGGATCTTCAGATCCAAAATTGGTCTGAATGTTCCCTCTTTTTTGGGAACTATGAACAGATTGGAATAAAATCCCATTCCTTGTTCTCTTATTGGAACTGGATGTATCACTCCCATCTTTAACAGGTCTTCTACACAATGTAAGAATGCCTGTCTCTTTATTTGGTTTGAAGATAAGTGAGACCTGTGGAACCTTCCCCTTGGGGGTAGTTCCTTGAATTCCAGGAGATAACCTTGAGAAACTATTTCTAGCGCCCAAGGATCCTGAACATCTCTTGCCCAACCCTGAGCAAAGAGAGAGAGTCTGCCCCCCACTAGATCCGGTCCCGGATCGGGGGCTATCCCTTCATGCTGTTTTGGTAGCAGTGGTAGGCTTCTTGGCCTGCTTACCCTTGTTCCAGCCTTGCATTGGTTTCCAGGCTGGTTTAGGTTGTGAAGAATTACCCTCTTGCTTAGAGGATGCAGAATTAGAGGCTGGTCCGTTTCTGCGAAAGGGACGAAAATTAGGCTTATTTTTAGCCTTAAAAGACCTATCCTGTGGGGAGGGCGTGGCCCTTTCCCCCAGTGATGTCTGAAATAATCTCTTTCAAATCTGGTCCAAATAATGTTTTACCTTTGAAAGGAATGTTAAGCAATTTTGTCTTGGAAGACACATCCGCTGACCAAGACTTTAGCCAAAGCGCTCTGCGCGCCACGATAGCAAACCCTGAATTTTTCGCCGCTAATCTAGCTAATTGCAAAGCGGCATCTAAAACAAAAGAGTTAGCCAATTTAAGTGCTTGAACTCTGTCCATAACCTCCTCATACGAAGATTCTTTACTGAGCGATTTTTCTAGTTCCTCGAACCAGAAACACGTTGCCGTAGTGACAGGAACAATGCATGAAATTGGTTGTAGAAGGTAACCTTGCTGTACAAAAATCTTTTTAAGCAAACCCTCTAATTTCTTATCCATAGGATCTTTGAAAGCACAACTATCTTTGATAGGAATAGTAGTGCGTTTGTTTAGAGTAGAAACCGCCCCCTCGACCTTGGGGACTGTCTGCCATAAGTCCTTTCTGGGGTCGACTATAGGAAATAATTTCTTAAATATAGGGGGGGGAACAAAAGGTATGCCGGGCCTTTCCCACTCTTTATTTACTATGTCCGCCACCCGCTTGGGTATAGGAAAAGCGTCGGGGGGCACCGGAACCTCTAGGAACTTGTCCATCTTACATAATTTCTCTGGAATGACCAAATTGTCACAATCATCCAGAGTAGATAACACCTCCTTAAGCAGTGCGCGGAGATGTTCTAATTTAAATTTAAATGTCACAACATCAGGTTCAGCTTGATGAGAAATTTTTCCTGAGATTGGTGTGAGGGTATGTCAGAACAGTTATCATCAGCGTCCTCTTGCTCTTCAGTGTTTAAAACAGAGCAATCGCGCTTTCTCTGATAAGTAGGCATTTTGGATAAAAGATTTGCTATGGAGTTATCCATTACAGCCGTTAATTGTTGCATGGTAATAAGTATTGGCGCACTAGATGTACTAGGGGCCTCCTGTGTGGGCATAACTGGTGTAGACACAGTAGGGGATGATGTAGTATCATGTTTACTCCCCTCATTTGAGGAATCATCTTGGGCAATATCATTATCTGTGGCATTACTGTCCTTACTTTGTTTGGACACTATGGCACAATTATCACATAAATTTAAATGGGGAGACACATTGGCTTTCATACATATAGAACATAGCTTATCTGATGGTACAGACATGTTAAACAGGCTTAAACTTGTCAACAAAGCACAAAAAACGTTTTAAAATAAAACCGTTACTGTCACTTTAAATTTCAAACTGAAAACACTTTATTACTGAATATGTGAAAAAGTATGAAGGAATTGTTCAAAATTCACCAAAATTTCACCACAGTGTCTTAAAGCATTAAAAGTATTGCACACCAAATTTCAGAGCTATAACCCTTAAATTAACGGAACCGGAGCCGTTTTTACATTTAACCCCTATACAGTCCCAGCTATATGCTTTGCTGAGACCCAACCAAGCCCAGAGGGGAATACGATACCAAATGACGCCTTCTATAAGCTTTTTCAGTGATTCTTAGCTCCTGACACATGCATCTGCATGCCTTGCTCTCCAAAAACAACTGCGTATTAATGGCGCGAAAATGAGGCTCTGTCTATAACTAGAAAGGCCCCCATCTGAAAAAGGTGTCCAACACAGTGCCTGCCGTTTTTCTAAACGTTCCCCAAGATTATAATACCAATAATTAGTTAGAATTTGCATAATATGCCTAGTAAAGCAATCGTTTTAGCCCAGAAAAATGTCTACCAGTTTTTAAGCCCTTTTTGAAGCCCTTTATTCTTTTATGTTTAACTAAGAAAATGGCTTACCGGTCCCCATGAGGGGAAATGACAGCCTTCCAGCATTACATGGTCTTGTTAGAAATATGGCTTAGTCATACCTTAAGCAGAAAAGTCTGCTAACTGTTTCCCCCAACTGAAGTTACTTCATCTCAACAGTCCTGTGTGGAAACAGCAATCGATTTTAGTTACTGTCTGCTAAAATCATCTTCCTCTTACAAACAGAAATCTTCATCCTTTTCTGTTTCAGAGTAAATAGTACATACCAGCACTATTTTAAAATAACAAACACTTGATAGAAGAATAAAACTACATTTAAACACCAAAAAAACTCTTAACCATCTCCGTTGAGATGTTGCCGGTGCAACGGCAAAGAGAATGACTGGGGTGGGCGGAGCCTAGGAGGGATCATGTGACCAGCTTTGCTGGGACTCTTTGCCATTTCCTGTGGGGAAGAGAATATCCCACAAGTAAGGATGACGCCGTGGACCGGACACACCAATGTTGGAGAAATGGGACAACTTGAAGAGGGTATAGGACCAAGTAATTCCAGCAATATTTACATGACATAATACAGGTTATACATTCATAGGGCATTTTTAAGACTCAGGTCAAAGTTGAAAATGAAGAATAAAAATAGAAATAAAGATTATTTCATGGGACAACTTCTAAGTGTGTCAGAATCTTACTGTATACCATAGATTATTTAAAGGGATAGGAAAGACAAAAGTAAACTTGCATGATTCAGATAGAGCATGTTATTTTAAGACACTTTTAAATTCACTTGTATTTTATAAAAATAATATGTATTTATCCTACGTTAATGGTAGCTAGTTGGTGATTGGTGCCTGCACACATCTGTCTCTTGTGAATTGGAATTTTTTTAAAAAAATTGTATGCTCTATCTGAATTCTGAAAAAATAAAATGAATGCTGAACATGGCAAACGCCAGCGGCATTCGGTTATTTTCTGTGCAAATCCAGATCTTAGTGTATTGCAATTTCACAAGAAGAAATCTGGCTCAGAAAATAGCTCAATGTTTTTGGTGTCGGCCATAATCAGAATTCATTTTACAACATAACGTCCAAATGCACATCCCTAGTAGCTACTCACATATGCCTTTTTTTATTGGCTCAACACATGTGTTCAGCTAGCTAGCACTAGTACATTGTTGCTCTGGAGCTGACTTTACCATGTGTTTAATCTATTTGCATGACTTAAACACATAGTTTATATATAAGCAATACTGCAATTATAAAATGCTTTAACATATTACAACATTTTCTTTTTGCAGTTTTATGTCACTAACTTTTCTGTTATCAAATGTTACATTTTTATATCAAACATTACTCTTTTAGAGGGATATGAAACCCAAGTGTTTTCTTTTATGGTTCAGATAGAGCATATAATTTTAAATAACTTTCCAATTTACTTTTGTTATCAATTCTGCTTTATTCTTTTGGTATCCTTTATTGAAGCAGCAGCAGCAATGCACTACTGGGAGATAGCTGAACACAACAATAAAAAAACAATGACAAGAGACATGTGCAGTCACCAATATTAGCTGCATCCCTGCTCCTGAGCCCACCTAGGTATCCGTTTCTACAAAGGATACAAAAGGAACAATGCAAATTAGATAGATTTATTAAGCTCTGCATGGAGCATGATGCCCCGTTTCCGCGGAAACAGAAGTTATGAAGCAGCGGTCTAAAGACCGCTGCTCCATAACCAGTCTGCTCACTCTGAGGACGCGGACAGTAAATCAACCCGATCTAATACAATCGGGTTGATTGACACCCCCTGCGTATCTGTAGGGGGCGGCATTGCACCAGCAGTTCACAAGAACTGCTAGTGCAATGATAAATGCCGTGAGCATTTGTAACCGCTCGCACTATGATAAATCTACCCCTAGAAGTTAATTGGAGAGTTAAATGTTGCATCTGAATAATAAAAAAAAAAATGGGGTTTCATGTCACTTTCAAGATTATCAACTCTACAATTGCTGTTTAAAGCCGCATTTTTTTTGTCTCTTTAAATAAATGTTATGTTTTAAATTTGTGAATTTAGTTTGCTTCACAGTTGTGTCAGTTGTTGGTGAAACCCCAAGTGATTAGCGCTGCTCCTTTTGTGACAATTATCTGTGCATTTATTTTTCCTTCCCTTTTAGACACAAATGTCAGAGCTTGTTTTTCTTAATATACACTTCCTCTCTAACATAAGAAATTGTTTTTGCGCAGCCTATGGATGCGTCATGCGTGCAGAGATCAGCTTCATTTAATTACTTTAAAAGCTGGTGTTTTTCCTTAAAAGGATGCTGCTCATAATACACGTCCTATTTACTTTCTAAGTTAAGACTTCCTTGTTATTTGCTATACACAACTGTTTGTTGCTAAGAGGAACGAACAATTTAAAAATCTTGCAAGATAAGCATTCTCTTTATGTAAGTTATGTGCAAGAAAATATTTTTTCCTGTATTTCATTAAAAGTACTTGAAACCCAAAAATGTTTCTTTCAAGATTCAGCGAGAGAATAACATTTTAAACAAGTTTCCAATTTACGTATATTATCTAATTTGCTTTAATCTGTTAATATCCGTTGTTGAAGAAATAGTAATGCGCATAGGTGAGCCAATCACATGAGAAGCCACCAATCAGCAGTTCCTGTTCCTACCTAGGTATTATTTTAAATAAGAGAATGGAACAAATTAGATGGCAGAAGTAAATAGAAAAGTTGTTTAAAATTGCATGCCCCCCTCTGAATTATGAAAGAAACAAATTGGGTTTCATATCACTTTGAGTGAAGATAGAGACAGTGTGCAGGGTTATAGACTATGAATATTGTAGGTATATAAAAAAATGTTACTACTTCCTATGTCAGCAATAGAGAGATGTACTTGTGGGGGGTCGTCATTACTATTTATTGCAGCCTTTCTAATGCAGACCCTCTCCCACGTACATCCCTCTTTATCCTATGTAGGTCAATGAACATGTAAAGATATAACTAGAACATTAAAGGGATAGTCTTGTCAAAATTAAACTTTCAAGATTCACATAGAGCATGCACCTTTAAGCAACTTTCTAATTTACTCCTATGATCAATTTTTCTTAATTCTCTTGGTCTCTTTATTTGAAAAAGCAAGAATCTAAGCTTAAAGGGACATTAAACCCAAAAATGTTCTTTCATGATTCAGGTAGAGAATATAATTGCAAACAACATTCCAATTTACTTCTATTATCTAATTTGCCTTCATACTTTAGATATCCTTTGTTAAAGAAATAGCAATGTACACGGTGCAAGCCAATCACATGAGGCGTCTATGTGCAGCCACCAATCAGAAGCTACTGAGCCTATCTAGATATGCTTTTCAGGAAATAATATCAAGAGAATGAAGCAAATTAGATAATAGAAGTAAATTAGAAAATTGTTTAAAATGTATTCTCTATCTGAATCATGAAAGAAAAAAATTGGGTTTTAATCTCCCTTTTGTTTCAGAACCAGGGTAACGCTTGCTGCTTGGTGGCTACATTTAGATACCAACCAGCAATTGCTACCCATGTGCTGAACCAAAAATGGGCCGGCTCCTAAGCTTAAATTCCAGCTTTTTCTAATAAAGATACCAACAAAACGGAAAAAAAAATTGATGATAGGATTAAATAGAAAGTTGCTTAAAATTGCATACTCTGAATCATTGATTAAATAATTAAGGAGTATATTTCATACAATTAATAAACAGAATGGGACAGCTAGGGCAAGCCCTCCGAACAGGTGGTGCTAGATGCAGACATAGATAATTAAGTACAGAAAGAAAAGAAAGAGTATCACATTTTAAGCACTCTGGGAAACACTAAATTAGATTGGTCCAAAAGAGAGGACACACAATGAAACGGAGCTAGCTAGTAAACTTCCTTAAACTGTGAAGGGAAATAGGTTGTTAGTCCCAGGACTTGTAAGTGAGCTTGCATTTGGGAAGTGTACATCCTGCACATGCCAGATGCACGCTCCCCTGCAAGTCCTGGGACTAGCATCCTGATTGGCTGGCTACTGAGGGAACTTTGAGGTAAAATATCTTCCTTTTTACATAGAGATGTTCAGGTGATATTCTCTAGTCAGCTTTTTACAGCTATGCTGCATCACTTTCAAGTGCTTCAACATTTGGGTATTACGTCCCTTTAAGTTCACTTTTATTAAGTTTAGAAAGTCCATAATTTTAGTAAAATTAGAGGGGAAAGAGGATAAATTAAACAATTAAAAGTTGTTAGTTTGTTTTTAATTTAGTTTTTAATGACCTTTTAAATGACAGGAAAATAGGCAAAACAAATAAAGTGAATTGAAAAGTTGTTTTAATTATGCAAACTTTATTTAATTGAGAAATTATATTTTGATTTTAATGTCCTTTTAAACATACCCAAAAAGGAGAAATTATAAATATTTTAAATCCTATAATTTCACTAAGCAAATCACCGTATTCTTGTGATAATCAAAATAAGAAGGAATAAACATGTGCTAATATGTTTACTATCTGTCTGTCAGTGTGTCTATCAGCACACACATGCATACACACATACTGACATTTTCATCCTGTTAAAGTAAACTGATTTACAACCGTTGGTAAAATATCAGACATGATACGGGTCTATAGAAGACCTGAAATGTTGTCATTTACAAGCTGATGACCCAGATGCAGACATCCCAACCTGCAAAAACTAATTTCAAGGAGGTGGCTTCACCTGCTACTACGCCGCGCCCCCCCCCCCCCCCAGTTATATATTGACACCTTGAAACCCTAAATAAGATACGGACTTATCATTAAAGTAGCTTCCCACTAAAGTCACATTTAAAAAAAAGTAGCTTTATTGCACAACCACATACAACAAACCTATTTTCCAGTGATCGTACGCTTGAATGCTTAAATATTTCAGAATACAAAGTTTAATTATGTGCAGTAAATAAGGTAGTGTTTGTGTTTTATTTTATTAAAATCAGGGGGGGGCTTTTTGGTTACTGATGCATGCTTTGAGGATTCTATAACGTCCCAGCAACTAAAGGCATTCCTTAAATAAGCACTTTTCCGAATTGGATCAGGGTACTTGGAGTTTTAGAGAGATTGCATTCCATTTGCTGGCATCAGGGAGCCGCTATTACAATCAGGGAGACTCCCTGAACTTCAGGGAGAGTTGGGATGTCTGCAGATGTGTCAATAAAGGTCCAATTTTAAAGGAAAATGAGGCTGGAACTGAAGTTTATTTCCAAGTAAAATATCAGGCCAATATAAATGAACAGTAAAAAAAATAAATATATAGATATATGTGGAGACT
The DNA here is from genome assembly GCF_027579735.1 of Bombina bombina. Lineage (NCBI taxonomy): Eukaryota > Metazoa > Chordata > Amphibia > Anura > Bombinatoridae > Bombina > Bombina bombina. The sequence goes on from NC_069503.1 coordinate 526,511,171, forward strand.
CAAATTACAGTGTTTACAAACATAGCCAAGACAACTTTCACAAGTGATTTAAAAAGTTTAAAATCCCTTCTAAACTTTTACTTTCACATTGCCAGGATTTTTTTTCAAATATACATGTCACTGCCAATTTAGATAAATTTAAGATGGTATTGCTTAAAAAAAAAAAAAGAATGGCGCCCTGCATATTACTTTTTTTTTGTAGCAAGCCATAGAGGGAATTAGAGTAGTTCTCATTCATAGGGCATTGAATGTAACCATTTAATTGTTTTAGTGTTTTCTGCTTAAACAAACCAAGACCTTATTCATGCAAAAAAAGTGGTTTGAATAAAGTAAATCTAATTGATTGTATTATTAATATTAGTATAACTTTTATTACTTTGTTTACCCATATCTATATTTGGGGTGTATACATGTTTGATATTAACAACTTAAAGGGATATGAAACCCAAAAAAAATTCTATTGTGATTCAAACAGTGTATACGATTGTAAAAATGTTTCCAATTGACTTCTATTATATTCTTTGTTGAAGAGATACCTATAGTGCTGCCATCTAGTGCTCTTGCAAAACTGCTGTCATTTAGTACTCCAGACATGTGCACACCCCCAAAGCTACGTTCCCTTGCTTTTCAACAAAAGGTGCCAAGAAAACAAAGAAAATGTAATAGAAGTAAACTAGAAAGTTGATTCAAATTGCATGACGTGTCCGGAATCATGAAAACATAATTTATGCTTACCAGATAAATTCCTTTCCTTCCGGATAGGGAGAGTCCACGGCTTCATTCCTTACTGTTGGGAAATACAACACCTGGCCACCAGGAGGAGGCAATGACACCCCAGCCAAAGGCTTAAATATCACTCCAACTTCCTCATTACCTCAGTCATTCTGCTGAGGGAACAAGGAAAAGTAGGAGAAACATAGGGTATAAATGGTGTCAGAAGAATAAAATAAATAATAGGGGGACCCGCCCATAGACAAGAAAAAAACGGGTGGGGGCCGTGGACTCTCCCTATCCGGAAGGAAAGGAATTTGCATAAATTATGTTTTCCTTCCTAAGATAGGGAGAGTCCATGGCTTCATTCCTTACTGTTGGGAAAACAGTAAAATGGGAGGGAACAAAAAGGAAGAGGCGGAACCCTATTCTGAGGGGTGCCCTCCTTTACAAATCTGACCCAATAGAGGCCTCGTCTAAAGGCCCAAGAGGAAGCCACTGCTCTAGTAGAATGAGCGGTGAGTCCTCTTAGGAGGACAATACCCTGCTGTCTCATAAGCAAATGGACACTCCTTAACCAAAATGATAGGGAAGTCGAAGTAGCCTTCTTGCCCCTTACGGCTTCTCCGAATAGACAACAAACAAAGAGGAAAATTGTCTAAACTCCTTAGTAGCCTAAAGATAGAACTTCAAGGTAGCGAACCACATCCAAATTGTGAAGTAAGCGCTCCATCGATAAAGAAGGATTAGGACACAAGGAAGGAACCACAATCTCCTGATTGATGTTGCGATCTGACACAACTTTAGGAAGAAAACCTAATTTAGTACGTAAAACTGCCTTATCTGCATGAAAAATCAGATACGGGGCTGACATTGCAAAGCAGAGATCTCAAAAACTCTGTGCACAGAGGCAATAGCCAATAAAAAGAGAATCTTCCAAGATAACAATTTAATGTCAATGGAATGCAGAGGCTCAAACGGAACCTGTTGTAAACCCCTAAGAACAAGATTTAGGCTCCAAGGAGTAGCCCCAGATCTAAACACAGATCTGATCCTAATCAGAACCTAAAGAGACACTGAACCCAATTTTTTTCTTTCATGTTTCAGATAGAGCATGCAATTTTAAGCAACTTTCTAATTTACTCCTATTATCAATTTTTTCTTCGTTCTCTTGCTATCTTTCGGCTAGATTACGAGTTTTTGCGGTAAGGTGAAAAAGCAGTGTTAACAGGTCCTAACGCTGCTTTTTTACTACCCGCTGGTATTACGAGTTTTGCAGGTTTAGGGGCATCGCACACTTTTTTGGCCTTACCCGCAAATCAACTTACGCAAATTGCGTATAGTCTTTTTTCTATGGGACTTCCATAGCGCTGGTATTACGAGTTTGTCCTGGGAGGCCAAAAAGTGAGCGGTACACCCCTATCCCCGTCAAGATTCGTACCGCATTTTAAAGTCAGTAGTTATGAGTTTTACACTACAAAGCCATAGCATAAAACTCATAACTAAAGTGCTAAAAAGTACACTAAATACACATAAACTACCTATTAACCCCTAAACCGAGGCCCTCGCACATCGCAAACACTAAAATAAAATTATTAACCCCTAATCTGCCGCTACCGACATCGCCGCCACTATAATAAACATATTAACCCCTAAACCGCCGCACTCCCGCATCGCAAACATTAGTTAAATATTATTAACCCCTAATCTGCTGTCCCTAACATTGCCGCCACCTATCTACGTTTATTAACCCCTTATCTGTCGCCCCCAACGTCACCGCCACTATACTACATTTATTGACCCCTAAATCTAAGTCTAACCCTAACACCCCTAACTTAAATATAATTAAAATAAATCTAATTAAAACCTACAATTAATAACTAAATAATTCATATTTAAAAATAAATACTTACCTGTAAAATAAACCCTAAGCTAGCTACAATATAACTAACAGTTACATTGTAGCTATCATAGGGTTTATTTTTATTTTACAGGCAAGTTTGTATTTATTTTAACTAGGTAGAATAGTTACTAAATAGTTATTAAATAACTACCTAGCTAAAATAAATACAAATTGACCTGTAAAATAAAACCTAACCTGTTTTACACTAACACCTAACCTAACCCTACAATTAAATAATTTCCCTAAATTAAATACAATTAAATAAATTAAATACAATTAGCTAAATTACAAAAAAAACCCCACTAAATTACAGAAAATAAAAAACAAATTACAAGATCTTTAAACTAATTACACCTAATCTAATAGCCCTATCAAAATAAAAAAGACCCCCCCCCCCCCCCCCGAAAATAAAAAAAAACCCTAGCCTAAATTAAACTTAAAAAAGAGCCTTTTGCTGGGCATTGCCGCAAAGAAATCAGCTCTTTTACCTGTAAAAAAACAAAAACAAAAAAAAAACAACCCCCCAACAGTAAAACCCACCACCCACACAACCAACCCCCAAATAAAACCCTAACTAAAAAAACCTAAGCTCCCCATTGCCCTGAAAAGGGCATTTGGATGGGCATGCCCCTTAAAAGGGCATTTAGCTCTATTGCAGCCCAAACCCCTAATCTAAAAATAAAAACCCACCCAATACACCCTTAAAAAAATCCTAACACTAACCCCTGAAGATTCACTTACAGTTTTGAAGAGCCGACATCCATCCTCAACGAAGCCGGGAGAAGTCTTCTTACAAGATGCAAGATGTCCTCAACAAAGCCGGCAGAAGTGGTCCTCCAGACGGGCAGAAGTCTTCACCCAGACGGCATCTTCTATCTTCATCCTTCTGACGCGGAGCGGCTCCATATTCAAGACTTCCGGCGCGGAGCATCCTCTTCTTACAACGTCTTCTTTCTGAATGAAGGTTCCTTTAAATGATGTCATCCAAGATGGCGTCCCTTAGATTCCGATTGGCTGATAGAATTCTATCAGCCAATCGGAATTAAGGTAGAAAAAATCCTATTGGCTGATGCAATCAGCCAATAGGATTGAGCTTGCATTCTATTGGCTGTTCCAATCAGCCAATAAAATCGGCAAGAACAACCCAGGTTGTTTACAAAAAATGGTCCGGCATCTAAACTTACATTCTTGCATTTCAAATAAAGATACCAAGAGAATGAAAAAATTTTGATAATAGGAGTAAATTAGAAAGTTGCGTAATTTCATGCTCTATCTGAATCATGAAAGAAAAAATTTGGGTTCAGTGTCCCTTTAACAAAGGACTGCAAATCTGGAAGCTCAGCCAGTCTCTTGTGCAATAAAACCGACAGGGCCAAAATCTGTCCCCTCAAGGAACTAGCAGAAAGGCCTTTCTCCAGCCCATCCTGGAGAAAATATAAGATCCTCGTAACCTTTACTTTGTGCCAGGAAAAAACACACTCTTCACACCAGAATAAGTAGGTCCTCCACACCTTGTGGTAGATACGCCAAGTAACTGGTCTACAAGCTTGAATAAGAGTACTCTCAGAGAAAACTCTCTTGGCTAAGACTAAGCGTTCAATCTCCACACAGTCAGCCTCAGAGAATCTAGGTTTTGATGAATAAATGGACCTTGTATCAGTGGGTCTCTGCGACAAGGTAACTTCCACGGAGGAGATGAGGACAGATCTGCGAACTACGCCCTTTGCGGCCACGATGGAGCAATCAGGATTACTGATACCCGCTCTTGCTTGATGCGGACCACCACTCCAGGAAGAAGCAGTAATGGAGGAAAAAGAACCTTCAGGGCACTGCTAGTGCATCTATTAGATCCGCTTGGGAATCCCTCGACCTTGACCCATACCTGGGTAGCTTGGTATTGAGACGGGATGCATGAGATCTATCTCCGGCATCCCCCCACTTGCTGCATATCTTTGCAAAAACCTCGGATGGAGAGACCATGTCCCTGGATGGAAGGATCGCCTGCGGAGAAAATTCGCCTCCCAGTTGTCCACACCCAGAATGTGGATTGCTGACAGTGAACAGCTGTGGGCCTCCACCCACTCCAGAATCTGAAATACTTCTTGTTCCCCCCTGATGGCTGATGTAAGCCACCGAGGTTATATTGTCTGATTAGAATCTGATAAACTGGGATGAACCCAGAAGTGGCGAAGAATTCAAGACATTAAATATTGCCCATAGCTCCAAAATATTGATCGTCAAGGAGGACTCCTGAGTCCACAACCCCTGTGCCTTCCTGGCACCCCAAACAGCTCCCCATCCGGATAGACTTGCGTCCGTAGTCACAATCTCCCAGGATGGTCTTAAGAAGCATGTCCCTCGGGACAGATGATCTGACAAAGCCACCAAGAGAGTGATTCTCTCAACCGGCTGTCTAATACAATCTGTTGAGACTGATCTGAATGATCGTCGTGCCACTGCCTCAGCATGCACAGTTGTAAAGGTCTGAGATGGAACCTGGCCAAAAGGAATGATGTCCATGCAGGACACAATGAGACCAATCCCTCCATACACTGAGCCACAGAGGGACTCAAGGAGATCCGGAGGGCAAGACTTGCCGAAGTTAGCTTGCAACGTCTCTGGTCTGTTAGGAATATCCTCATGGATATGGAGTCTATTATAGTACCCAGGAATTTCACCCTGGTACTTGGGATAAGAGAACTATTTTCCAAGTTTATCTTCCATCTATGTGATCAAAGAAGACTGAGAAAGGACTCTGAGAATTCTTCCGCAAGACAAAAGGATGGTGCTTGCACTAGAATATCGTCCAAGTATGGGGCTACTGCAATACCCTGAGTACTGGCAATGGCTAGATAAGCCCCCAGAACCTTTGTAAAGATTCTTGGAGCAGTAGCTAGACCAAAGGGAAGGGCAATAAACTGGAAGTGCTGGTTCAAGAATGCAAACCTCAGGAACTGAAAGTGTTAACTGTGGATTGGAACATGGAGGTAAGCGTCCTTCAGATCTATAGTGGTCATAAACTGGTCTTCCTGAATAACAAGGAAGGATGGACCTTATCGTCTCCATCTTGAAGGAAGGGACACTGAGAAATTTGTTTAAGCACTTTAGGTCCAGAATGGGCAGAAAGTTCCCTCCTTCTTTTGAACCACAAAAAGGTTTGAATAAAACCCCAAACCTCTTTCTTCGATAGGCACCAGGACAGCAACTCCTAAGGAGGATAGATCCCAAACGCACCCTGGAAAGGCATCCCTCTTTTCTGGTCTGGTAGACAGATTTGAGAGAAGGAATCTGCACCTTGGCGGATGAGATTTGAAGCCTATCTTGTATCCCTAAGATACCACCTCCAGGACCCCTGGATCCTGTACATTCTTGAACCAGGCATCTGAAAAAAGAGACAGTCTGCCCCCTACACGATCCGATCCCAGATCGGGGGCCACCCCTTCATGCCAATTTGTTTTCGGTGGGCTTCTTAGCCTGCTTGGATTTATTCCAGGACTGAGCCGGCTTCAAAGTACTCTTGGGTTGCTCGGGCTTGGAGGAGGATTATTGTCGTTGGGATTTGTCATAATGAAAGGAACGAAAATTAGAAGATTGTCGTCCCTTAGACTTGTTCTTCTCATCTTGCGGTAGGAAGGAACCCTTGCCTACGGTAACGGAAGAAATAATGGAGTCCAGGCCTGGACCAAATAAAATCTTTCCCTTGAAGGGAAGAGAAACGAGTCTGGACTTAGAAGTCATATCCAAGGACCAAGACTTCAACTAGAGCGCCCCGCTGGCTAGGACCACAAAGCCAGAGGCCCTTGCATTTAGGCGAATAATTTGCATGTTCGCATCACAGATAAAAGAATTAGCAATTCTCAGAGCTTTAATTCTGTCTTTAAAATCCTCGAGGGGAGACTCCACCTCATTAAGTTCTGACAAAGAGTAGCAGCAGTAGGTAGCCACTCCGGCAACCGCAGCCGCCGGTTGAAACAAAAATCCCATATGTTGAAACTTTCTCAGAAAGGTTTCCATTTTCTTATCCATCAGCTCTCTGAACGAAGAACTATCCTCAAGAGTTATAGTAGTACGTTTAGCAAGCCTAGTGATAGCACCATCCACCTTAAGAATGGAGCCCCAAAAATCCAGTTGAGAGTCCAGACTGGGAACAGCTTTTTAAAAGCAGACGAGGGGGAAAAGGAAGAAACAATTCTTTCCCATACGTTCTTAATAATGTTCTCCATCTTAACGGGCACAGGAAAAGTCAAAGTAACTTTCCTGTCTTCGTAAACTCTGTCTAATTTAGGTATCATAGGTTCTTCAGGCAGCGCGGCCTCTGGAACCTCTAACGTAGACAGAACCTCCTTTAATAAAAAACGCAAGTGCTCAATTTTAAATTTGAAGGACGGTTCCTCTGCACCAGGAGGCTTAGACGCTAAGGACTCTGACCCAGAAGTTCACCCTCTGAAGCTACAGAGGTTAACGCATCATTGGATAACTGGGGCATAATAGCTAAATCCGATAAATATTTAGATGACTCCGGGTCAGGAGAGATATGTTTAACCTTTCTCTTGCATTTGTTAGAGAGAGGTAATGCACTGAGGGCCGCAGACACCAACGTTTGTAACTGTGCGGCAAAGACCACAGAAAGAAGGCCCCCTCCGGATGAAGGATTAGATGTGCTATGGGGAACTGCATGTGGAGTGAATAATGTAGCAAGGGTAGTAATCTCACGGGATGCTGAGTCCTGAGAGGTAGACGGCTCAGAGGGACTAAGAGCCTTAGCAGGCTGGTCTCCCTTCTTAGACTTTATAACGGTGTTAAGGCATGTAGAACATAAATGAGTGGGCGGGAAAAACCACGGCATCCTCACAATATAAATAGGTATGATTTAGTAAAGAAGGAGTACCTTCTAACATGTCAGAGTCCTCCATAGCTCAGGTTATACCCACAGAAGGACACAAATAAAAACGTTTTTAATTATAGAAAACTGCACCTTTATACTCCCAATGGCTGGGCCACTCACCACCTCCTATACCCAGACAGTTAACAGAGGAAACGCTCTCTTCAGGTTCAAGTCTCAGCCGGAATGGAGGAAATGAACATATACCATATAACATAAAGTGTAAGACAGTACTTTCCCTGTTATTACAAGTACAGCAAAGTAATAGGAGCTGTGCAACACTTTCAAAAACAAAAGTGAAACTTAAAAGTGAAACCTGTTTGTTCCAGCCAAAAACACACAGTCTATCAGACCAGGAAAAAAAATCACACAAAGCAGCATGTAAATAATTAATACGCTGATTAATTAACCCCAACTGTTCAATAAACCCTCTTCAGAGGATATTAACCCTAATTCCTATCAAGGTATAAAGGAGCCACACTGTGACCCTGTTATAGCGTTTTATGTGTAAAAATGTAAACAATCTTACCTCCAAGATCCATGCTGTGGAACAGAACACAGCCTCTCAAGTGGGACAGTCTTACAGCTGCGCTCCTGACATGGACTTGAGTGAGAGAAAGCAGGCAGTCAAACTCGTCAACACTGATTGCTTAGGAGCTGTTAGCAGTAGTCTGAATGGTTTTGCAGAAAAACTGTCCCTGCATCTCCAGACTCTAACTTTCATCAATACTCTCACTGAGAGGTTGACATGACTACTTTAAACTCCAGTCCTATCTTGAAGGGCAGATACCCTTTTTCAGGACTCTCCGAATCTCCTGACACTACTCTGCCACCTCCTAATGTGACGAAAGGCAAAGAATGACTGGGGTAATGGGTATTTTCCCAACAGTAAGGAATGAAGCCATGGACTCTCCCTATCTTAGGAAGGAAAGATTTTTTTTATCCCTTTAAAGGGACACAAAACCCAATTTTTTCTTAGACAGAGTACAATTTATTTTTGCTATATACTTTCATTATTTATTTAGCCTTGTTTTCCAGTAGTTTAACTCTTAAAAATTGATTGTTTCTTAATTTCACTAATCCTATATTATAAAGGCCAGGTATGTTTGTCCGACGCAGTCAATGCGCAGTAGAGACTGCAGAGCAAGACAACATACCTGGCCTTAAACCTCTTAATGACCAGCGTTGATGCGCTGTAGAGACTGTGCTGAGGACGGTGCTGCTGTCCTGGGTGTGGTGACATTGCTTACTGACCTAGCTGTTATTAAAATCCCTTCCCCCAGATCTCTCTGAGCTAGGTGTTTAATTAAAGACACTCCCATTAGCCTTGAATAGCATGTGATAGGCCAAACCCATTTGAAATGAGAATAACACTGGGAAACACTCTCTATTTTTCTCTCTTCCCTCTTCCAATTCCTGATGAAAATGGCTGATATTGGACAATGCAAGAAAACACACATTAATTTGGCTAAGTATATTCCTGGGATCATTTTAGCAGTGTTTCACAAATTGGGGTTGTGGTAGAGTTGCCCTGTATTAATTATTTGGACTGTTTTGCTGTAAAATAAATGTCTACATATACCTGTAAATACTTATCTTGTTATTGACATATACTGATTCCTAATAAACTCTTTGAAAACAATGGAGGCCCTTTTACAGTGTATATTTCACTTAACTTAATTTTAATGGTTAAAGGGACAGTCTAGTCCAAAATAAAATGTCATGATTCAGATAGAGCATGTAATTTTAAACAATTTTCCAATTTACTTTTATCAACAATTTTGCTTTGTTCTCTTGGTATTCTTAGTTGAAAGCTTAACCTAGGAGGTTCATATGCTAATTTCTTAAACCTTGAAGGCCACCTCTTTTCAGAATGCATTTTAACAGTTTTTCATCACTAGAGGGTGTTAGTTCATGTGTTTCATATAGATAACACTGTGCTCATGCACGTGAAGTTACCTGGGAGCCAGCACTGATTGGCTAAACTGCAAGTCTGTCAAAAGAAATGAAATAAAGGGGCAGTTTGCAGAGGCTTAGATATAAGACAATCACAGAGGTAAAAAAGTATATAAATATAACTGTGTTGGTTATGCAAAACTGGGGGAATGGGTAATAGAGGGATTATCTATCTTTTAAAACAATAAACATTCTGATGTAGACTGTCCCTTTTAGTGGGTTTTTACATAGAATTATATTTTTAGTTGTTTTAAATTTAAAAATCTATAAATACATTTTTAATAACCACATTTTGGCAACCACAAAGTTTTGTAGTCAAATCCATATGCCAATTAGTTTTACAGGAATCAGATATGTTTATTTCATTTTAGAATTTTTACAGGTTAGATTATGCATATTTCTTTTTAAATGTTTCTGAAGAAAATGCATGGTTTGGAAAACCTGTATTTCAGGTGGACATTGCCTGTATAAATTTGCATTTCCATAGAGTTTCATGGGTGATGGTAAATTTAGCTCAGGCTTGGGCCTTAGTCAAATAAAATTGTGTGTTACTGCAAAATGTTTTAAGTGCAGTAAAGGTAAATGTTGGTGTTTTACAGCAAAGTTGTTTTAATTTGTAGTATTTAAACAGAGCACATCATGGTTGGCTCCAGCAGGCCTGTTGTATAAGATTTGTATACAAATACTGCTTATTTTTACTGCTGGGATGTATACATTGTCTGTAGCTTGGGAAAAACTATATTTCACAGGAAATCTGTGACTATTTTAACAATTATATTCATAAATTGAATGGTCCATTCCGCATCCCAGAAGCTAAGAATCCCAAGTGTGAAAGTTTCTTAGAGATACTAACACAGGTATGAACTCTTAAAAACACTTAATAATAACAAAAGAAAATGTATGATAGCGCAGGCAGTTATTTCAACAATAAGAGGACAAATAAACATTATTGAAGACTTGACATAGCAAAAAAAAAGATCAGAAATTAAAGTTAGATTAAACACAGACTGACAGAGATTGTATTAAGCTATCGGCTTTAACTAACTGCATACAGATCGGTAAATTACAGCGTCAGTTAAAATGAATGTTTATAAGCATATTTGTTTGCAGTGCATTTGTATTATGTAATGTGTACTTAGTTTTAAGTTCAATTAATCATTTTAAGTGTTTTCATAATTAAGTTTTAAATACGCCAATATTTAGAATGCATAGTTAATTGATGCATTCTCTTTCTAATAACAGATTCCTCCATTGTGATTAGTTTTTGGAGGCCACATGCAAGAAAATTTCCATGTAAACTGTCTGAAGTCTTATCTTGCAGGAAGAAAACCAATGAAGGTAGAAGGCTTCTCACCTTTCCTTCCAGCTTTCCCAATAACACATATTAAAGATTGTTGTTTTTCAGGTGTCATCAGGACTGATCTAACCAAGAATCTATGATAGTGGAGTTGGACAAATTAAATAAGTATAAAATGTATCACACAACAGAGATGTAAAATGTGGAATTAGGCCAAAATAATATATGGCATAAAGGGGCAAATAATCATATAGGGCAAGCAACATACGTTTAAGTAAGGGGGCGAGTGGGATGATGCAATGATAGAGGCACATCCCAACTTGAAGTTAATAACTGTGAATGTGGTTTCTACTGCAGATGGAGTGTTGTAGTGTGAAGTAAATATATGCCTGATTTTAATCTCTTAATTCCTTTGAGGGTCCTGAAAAAAACTAAGTGGTTCAAAGAGAGGTGATTGGCAAAGCAAGAGCTAAGACCAGATGCCAAAAGCAAGGACCAGATGCCAAAAGATGACAACAAAGAACTTCAGTGAACAATGATAACTTTTGTTTTACAGGCACAATTCACACTTTATTAATAAAGATTTTACTACACGCATACCCATCTAGTGTACCCGTACTCATACATGAATTTTGTTTTTGTTTTTCCCAATTTTTAGACCATTGTATAAATGTTGCTAATGGGGTTTAGCATAGGATTTTGTGTCTATGTATAATTTTGAGGACATTTTTTTAATGTATTAAATAAAGTTAGACTAGGAATTGACAGTCCTAGGAAAGTACAGAAGAGCTCGTATCGCAGAGGGAATGATATTCCGAAGGGATGGTGGTATAATTTTCCCTGTAAGGTTTTCGCTCCCACTGTGTTCTTCTGTACTAGTAGGTATAACTAGAAAACGGGGCAACATAGGAGAAGAAAAAGTGAGGGAATGTGGTGACATAGCTCACAGATTTTATCCCTGGCATATTCACATAGCTGGTTTTAAAATCCCTTCCCCCAGATGCACCTTTCTCTGTCTGAGCTAGGCGTTTAAGACACTCCTATTAACCTTGACTGTAACAGGCCAAACCCCTTTAAACTGAGAATAAAATTGGGAAACACTTTCTTTCTCTCTCTTTCTCTTCCATCTCCTGATGAAAATGGCTGATACTGGACAATGCAAGAAAGCACACATTAAAGAATTTGGCTAAGTATATTCCTGGGATTATTTTAGCAGTGTTGCACAAATTGGGGTTGTGGTAGAGTTACCCTGTATTAATTATTTGGACTGTTTTGCTGTAAAATAAATGTATATATACCTGTAAATATTTATCTTATTATTAGCATATATTGTTTCCTAATAAATTCCTTGGAAACAATGGAGACCCTTTTACAGTGTTTATTTCACTTAACTTAATTGTAATGGTTAAGTGTTTTTTTACATATAATTATTTATTTAGTGGTTTAAATTTAAAAATCTAGATATACATTTTTAATACCTACATTTTGGCGACCACAAAGGGATCGCCAAAATGTGGTTATTAAAACATGTTTATCTAGATTTTTAAATTTAAACCACTAAATATATAGTTGATAATATGATATTTTGCAATATTATAACATTTTATTTATAAATGTTACTTAAGCTATCCAAAGCCCAAATTAATTGCATAAATTAATATAAATGTAATTAATGATAATTTGTGCAACAAACATTGGAAAAATTTATTAGCCAAATTTAGCTTAATATTGGCTTATATTTTAGCTGGGAGGTCAGAAAAACAGGCGTGTGGTGTGTCCATTAAATAGGTCCTGGGGAACACACTGTGTAATGATTACGCTACAATGTCCATTAAAACATCAGATTATCAAAATAAGTAAACATGGGCATTTATTTGGCAGCTTCGCTAACTTCGGAAGTAAGCAGCCCCTAATTAACTTTGGTTCTTTTTGGAGCCGGATTTATGCTTGTGAAAGATGACCACTCTAGGATCTGGGCAAATCTAAATCTTAGTGTATTGATTTTTCACAAACATACCCTCCTCCTCCTACTGAGTCAGAACAGGATGATAAAGATAGACATTGGATCAAAATAACTACCTTGAAGAGCTGGCAGAAGTATTTAGAGCTTTCAATCATTAAGACAGCTGAGTATATTTAAATCAACAAATGAAAAAAAAAAAAAATCTTCTTTGCCTACAAATCCCCACTGCACCCTCTGCAGAAATTACCCAGCTATTTTAGACTTACATAAAAGGGAAAAATACAGAGAACTGACCACCTGGATAAAATGTTTGCAAAGTAATATCAACAAAATAAGTCAGAGTAGCAGGGGGTTATTTTAGAATAGTTTCAAAAAATAGAGTTCCATTATTATTTATATGGCATCTATATAGCAGGACAGGCATTTAAAAAGACATTACACAGAAAATAACCGCTAGTTTAAATATATATATATTAGAAAAACCAAAAGTTCAGCCAGCACAAGATGTGGTAAAAACAAAGTTCCTTTATTTGTTTAACAAATTAAAAACGGCATATTGAGCAGCTTGTCAGGTAAGGTTGTCTATATATATATACACATACACACACACACATATATATATATATTATATATATATATATATATATATATATATATATATATATATATAATATATACTGCTAGTTTAAATATTATTAAATATTATAGCAGTATATATATATATATATATATATATATATATATTTATATATATATATATATATATATATATATATATTTTATGTATCTTGTAGGGGAAAATAATCCTAATTGTAATATACAAGAGGGCAAATAAACACAACATTACTCCACAGTCTTATAACAGTTGGATAAGGGAGAGATGTCTGGTTTATGTCTGCCTTTACAACCTGCACAAGAAAACAGTACTAATGTTTGTGTGACAGAGTGTGTTATACTTCTTTTACAAGCAGGGTTGATTAATTTAAATCACAATTTAAATCACTAGTCAGTAAGACCAATTTAAATTAAATCATGGTTTTCATTTTTAGAATAACTTTTCAGATTATTTTTTCCCGTTATATCAGACCATTACTGATTTGGTTATATATCATTAGATATTCATAGATAGATCATTGAAATGAATGGAATTATTAAGAGGTGAACTATCTCCAGTTTAATAGATTAATCCTTCATATTTGATCAACTTTTCCGCTGTACTTTAATGGAAGGAGAAAATAATAATTACCAATTTAAATCATATACTAAATATAATTAATTGCTACCTTAATAATAACAATTTAATTGATGTATTTAACTAAAAGAATAAGATTGTATTTAATTGTAATGCTTGCCTCTCCCTCCTCACACATAGGTCCTTGTGCAGATCTATTCAACTCCAAACTGATCTTCTATCCAGTAAACGTTTTGAAATTTAGTAAGGGTTATTCTGTGTACAAACATTTGCAGAAGGGCAATGGCATTAAAGCAACAGTAAAGTCAAAATTAAACTTTCATGATTTAGATAGAGCATGCAATTTAAACAATTTTACTTCTGTTATCTAATTTGATTTGTTCTCTTGGCATCCAATGTTAAAAAGAATACATAGGTAGGCTCTGAAGCAATGCACTACCATGACCTAGCTGCTTGTAACTGTCTCCACCAAGGTGTTCAGCTAGGCCCCAGTAGAGTATTGCTCTCCTTCTACAAAGGATACCAAGAGAATGGAACCAATTTTATAATAGAAATAAATCTGAAAATCGTATGCTCTATCTGAAACCCCAAAAAAATATTTCATGATTATGTCCCTTTAAGGTTTATTTCTAAACTATATGTGTTTAATTTATAACAGTTTTGCTGTGAAGAAGGGGCATGTTATTTCTACAGACACAAATTCATAGTTTTGAGAACTGCAAAACCAATAATACGTTATAATATCTTCAAGATAGAAAAATTGCACAAAATCTGACAGAAACCACTGAGAGAGTATGGTATTGTGAATGGATTCATAGAATTAATTTGCCAAACAAAATTAAAAATTACAGCCATGAATACACAGCATCTTGCTTTACAATTAAAAACTACATTTCAGCATGAATAACCTTTAGATTAAAATGTATCTTAAATAGAAACTATCTTTTTTCCTCAAAAAGCATTTGTTTAAAATAATAAAAATCTGATTTAAACAAAAAAAAAAAATGTAAAAAATTTAAATAATTGATTTTAATCCACCCTGTGCACAGTCCTACAAGAATATTTATTAATGAAATGGGACAAATCAAGCTAAAATTTGTAAAAATTGTTAATACTGTCCAATAAAGTATAATTATTTTTTAAAAACATTCACTGCTGAGCCATTGCCACAAAAAAACCCCAAAAAAACCCAACTTTAACTTTTTTCTGTGAAGTACATACACAAACCATACCTCTTTTTTCAGTAGCCCAAGCATTTTTTAGAGAACACCTTTAGGCCTAGATTTAGAGTTCGGCGGTAGCCGTCAAAACCAGCGTTAGAGGCTCCTAACGCTGGTTTTGACGGCTGGTATTTGGAGTCAGTGATTAAAGGGTCTAACGCTCACTTTTCAGCCGCGACTTTTCCATACCGCAGATCCCCCTACGCCATTTGCGTAGCCTATCTTTTCAATGGGATCTTCCTAACGCCGGTATTTAGAGTCGTTTCTGCAGTGAGCGTTAGAGCTCTAACGACAAGATTCCAGCCGCCTGAAAATAGCAGGAGTTAAGAGCTTTCTGGCTAACGCCGGTTTATAAAGCTCTTAACTACTGTACCCTAAAGTACACTAACACCCATAAACTACCTATGTACCCCTAAACCGAGGTCCCCCCACATCGCCGCCACTCGATTAAAATTTTTAACCCCTAATCTGCCGACCGCCACCTACGTTATACTTATGTACCCCTAATCTGCTGCCCCTAACACCGCCGACCCCTGTATTATATCTATTAACCCCTAACTTGCCCCCCACAACGTCGCCGCAAGCTACTTAAAATAATTAACCCCTAATCTTCCGACCGCAAATCGCCGCCCACCTACGTTATCCCTATGTACCCCTAATCTGCTACCCCTAACATCGCCGACCCCTATGTTTATATTTATTAACCCCTAATCTGCCCCCCTCAACGTCGCCGACACCTACCTACACTTATTAACCCCTAATCTGCCGAGCGGACCTGAGCGCTACTATAATAAAGTTATTAACCCCTAATCCGCCTCACTAACCCTATCATAAATAGTATTAACCCCTAATCTGCCCTCCCTAACATCGCCGACACCTACCTTCAATTATTAACCCCTAATCTGCCGACCGGAGCTCACCGCTATTCTAATAAATGTATTAACCCCTAAAGCTAAGTCTAACCCTAACACTAACACCCCCCTAAGTTAAATATAATTTTTATCTAACGAAATAAATTAACTCTTATTAAATAAATAATTCCTATTTAAAAGCTAAATACTTACCTGTAAAATACATCCTAATATAGCTACAATATAAATTATAATTATATTATAGCTATTTTAGGATTAATATTTATTTTACAGGCAACTTTGTAATTATTTTAACCAGGTACAATAGCTATTAAATAGTTAAGAACTATTTAATAGTTACCTAGTTAAAATAATAACAAATTTACCTGTAAATAAATCCTAACCTAAGATATAATTAAACCTAACACTACCCTATCAATAAAATAATTAAATAAACTACCTACAATTACCTACAATTAACCTAACACTACACTATCAATAAATTAATTAAACACAATTGCTACAAATAAATACAATTAAATAAACTATCTAAAGTACAAAAATAAAAAAGAACTAAGTTACAGAAAATAATAAAATATTTACAAACATAAGAAAAATATTACAACAATTTTAAACTAATTACACCTACTCTAAGCCCCCTAATAAAATAACAAAGCCCCCCAAAATAAAAAATTCCCTACCCTATTCTAAAATACAAATATTACAAGCTCTTTTACCTTACCAGCCCTGAACAGGGCCCTTTGCGGGGCATGCCCCAAGAATTTCAGCTCTTTTGCCTGTAAAAAAAAACATACAATACCCCCCCCCCAACATTACAACCCACCACCCACATACCCCTAATCTAACCCAAACCCCCCTTAAATAAACCTAACACTAATCCCCTGAAGATCTTCCTACCTTGTCTTCACCATACCAGGTTCACCGATCCGTCCTGGCTCCAAGATCTTCATCCAACCCAAGCGGGGGTTGGCGATCCATAATCCGGTGCTCCAAAGTCTTCCTCCTATCCGGCAAGAAGAGGACATCCGGACCGGCAAACATCTTCTCCAAGCGGCATCTTCTATCTTCTTCCATCCGATGACGACCGGCTCCATCTTGAAGACCTCCAGCGCGGATCCATCCTCTTCTTCCGACGACTAGACGACGAATGACGGTTCCTTTAAGGGACGTCATCCAAGATGGCGTCCCTCGAATTCCGATTGGCTGATAGGATTCTATCAGCCAATCGGAATTAAGGTAGGAATTTTCTGATTGGCTGATGGAATCAGCCAATCAGAATATAGTTCAATCCGATTGGCTGATCCAATCAGCCAATCAGATTGAGCTCGCATTCTATTGGCTGTTCCGATCAGCCAATAGAATGCGAGCTCAATCTGATTGGCTGATTGGATCAGCCAATCGGATTGAACTATATTCTGATTGGCTGATTCCATCAGCCAATCAGAAAATTCCTACCTTAATTCCGATTGGCTGATAGAATCCTATCAGCCAATCGGAATTCGAGGGACGCCATCTTGGATGACGTCCCTTAAAGGGAACCGTCATTCGTCGTCTAGTCGTCGGAAGAAGAGGATGGATCCGCGCTGGAGGTCTTCAAGATGGAGCCGGTCGTCATCGGATGGAAGAAGATAGAAGATGCGCTTGGAGAAGATGTTTGCCGGTCCGGATGTCCTCTTCTTGCCGGATAGGAGGAAGACTTTGGAGCACCGGATTATGGATCGCCAACCCCCGCTTGGGTTGGATGAAGATCTTGGAGCCAGGACGGATCGGTGAACCTGGTATGGTGAAGACAAGGTAGGAAGATCTTCAGGGGATTAGTGTTAGGTTTATTTAAGGGGGGTTTGGGTTAGATTAGGGGTATGTGGGTGGTGGGTTGTAATGGTGGGGGGGGGGTATTGTATGTTTTTTTTTTACAGGCAAAAGAGCTGAAATTCTTGGGGCATGCCCCGCAAAGGGCCCTGTTCAGGGCTGGTAAGGTTAAAAGAGCTTGTAATATTTGTATTTTAGAATAGGGTAGGGAATTTTTTATTTTGGGGGGCTTTGTTATTTTATTAGGGGGCTTAGAGTAGGTGTAATTAGTTTAAAATTGTTGTAATATTTTTCTTATGTTTGTAAATATTTTATTATTTTCTGTAACTTAGTTCTTTTTTATTGTTTGTACTTTAGATAGTTTATTTAATTGTATTTATTTGTAGCAATTGTGTTTAATTAATTTATTGATAGTGTAGTGGTTAGGTTAATTGTAGGTAATTGTAGGTAGTTTATTTAATTATTTTATTGATAGGGTAGTGTTAGGGTTTAATTATATCTTAGGTTAGGATTAATTTTACAGGTAAATTTGTTATTATTTTAACTAGGTAACTATTAAATAGTTCTTAACTATTTAATAGCTATTGTACCTGGTTAAAATAATTACAAAGTTGCCTGTAAAATAAATATTAATCCTAAAATAGCTATAATATAATTCTAATTTATATTGTAGCTATATTAGGATTTATTTTACAGGTAAGTATTTAGCTTTAAATAGGAATCATTTATTTAATAAGAGTTAATTTATTTCGTTAGATAAAAATTATATTTAACTTAGGGGGGTGTTAGTGTTAGGGTTAGACTTAGCTTTAGGGGTTAATACATTTATTAGAATAGCGGTGAGCTCCGGTCGGCAGATTAGGGGTTAATAATTGAAGGTAGGTGTCGGCGATGTTAGGGAGGGCAGATTAGGGGTTAATACTATTTATGATAGGGTTAGTGAGGCGGATTAGGGGTTAATAACTTTATTATAGTAGCGCTCAGGTCCGCTCGGCAGATTAGGGGTTAATAAGTGTAGGCAGGTGTCGGCGACGTTGTGGGGGCAGATTAGGGGTTAATAAATATAACATAGGGGTCGGCGATGTTAGGGCAGCAGATTAGGGGTACATAGGGATAACGTAGGTGGCGGCGGTTTACGGAGCGGCAGATTAGGGGTTAAAAGTGTAATGCAGGGGTCAGCGATAGCGGGGGCGGCAGATTAGGGGTTAATAAGTGTAAGGTTAGGGGTGTTTAGACTCGGGGTACATGTTAGAGTGTTAGGTGCAGACGTAGGAAGTGTTTCCCCATAGGAAACAATGGGGCTGCGTTAAGAGCTGAACGCTGCTTTTTTGCAGGTGTTAGGTTTTTTTTCAGCTCAAACTGCCCTATTGTTTCCTATGGGAGAATCGTGCACGAGCACGTTTTTGATGCCGGCCGCGTCCGTAAGCAACTCTGGTATCGAGAGTTGCATTTGCGGTAAATATGCTCTACGCTCCTTTTTTGGAGCCTAACGCAGCATTTGTTTGAACTCTCGATACCAGAGTTAAATTTATGGTGCGGCCAGAAAAAAACCCGCGGAGCGTTAACAGCCCTTTTACTGCCGAACTCCAAATCTAGGCCTTAGTTTGCAGAAATACTCTAACATTGTAAAATGCCACCATATGAGATGCAAAAAAAAAATACAAAATACAACGTATAATAGAAAATATTTTATAAACACATTATTGTCCCACATTAAGCAACAAAAGTTAGGATTTTATACCTCTATTGCTCGATTTATCAAGCTGGGGCGGACAGGGGCGTACATATGCGCCCCTGTTCGCCCCAGCTCGCCTCTGGCGGGCAGCAATCTGCTGCTGGAATTTAAGATTGCACGCGAGCGCTATTTTGCGCTCACGTGCAATCCCACCCCCTGCCCACGCACAGCCAATCACATGTGGGGCAGGAGTTGTCAATCTCCCCGGTCGGACGAGACCGGGGAGACTGAAATTCTGCACCTAAGAGGTAGAGAAGAGTCTAGGAAGCAGCGGTTTGATGACTGCTGCTTGATAAACACTGACTGCAGGTACTCTTGTGAGAACCTGCAGTCGTAGGCAGGCGAAGGGCTTGATAAATCGAGCCACTACTGTTCAATACAAATTTCCAGAACTTTTCAATATACTTCAATATACTTCAATATACAATATACTTTATCAAAAAGTGTTCTCTCTTTTTTTTTGGTATCCTTTGTTAAAATGTAGCTACCAATGAAAGCATAGATGCTGTGTGTGCATGTGTCTTATACACTATATGGTAGCAGTGTTTGCAACAATGTTAGTACCAAGTCATACTACTAAGTCTGCCTTATGGTAAGGGGCAGAATTTTAACAAAAGAATACTTAGAGAAAGAGGTACAATATGTAATAGAAGGAATTGGAAAGTTCCTTAAAATTGTACACTCTTAACCAAAAAAGTTTAATTCTGACTTCCATGTCTCTTTAACCCCTTAACCCTCTCCGGCCCTATGTCGGAAAATATATCCGGCAAAGGGTTTTACCGCTTGCAGTCCAATGTCAGATATATTTCAACATGTTCCCTCTAAGGTGCACGGCTGCGCACCTTTCCTCTCAGTGTAGCGGTGACAGTTCTGCTCTTGGATGATAGTCACGCCCCTTATACACGCTGAGTTATGCTGTACAATGTACACACAACATTATACACACCTTTTTTCATACATAGTCTATATATCATGAGGCTGCGCCCCGTTTGAACGCAGGAGTGTCAGCATTTGGTGCTCCAATCGGCTATTCAGCTGAGCATGCTGTTGCATTGAATGTTTTTGTTTCGGAAATAAAAGTAAATAAGACCTGCTGGTACACTTATTAAAAATTTATAGGACCAGAAAGGGTTAAAGACCACAACATACACTGTATGTCAACGGTTGTTAAGTGTTTTCTTTGGTATAATATCATGGGTCCCGCCGCAAGCGGTGTGAATGTGCTATTATATCCTGCCTCCTTCCTGCTTGCCACCGGAAATAGCACTGCCTTTATTAAAAATTCAATCCCCATAGAAAGATCAGCGAAATACAGGGTATGTAGCTGGTTTTTAACCCCTTAACGACCAGCACAGTTAAGCCTTTAAGGACCAGCAGCGTACCCCGTACGACGCTGCTGTCCTGGGCCTTTCTTTGTGCTGCAATCTCCCTAAAGGTAGCGAGATTGCGCTATTTCTGCATGCCCCATGATAGAGGCAGTGCAGAAATAGACTTGCAGAGTTACTGATGCAGAGAGGGGCACTCTGTGTCCCTCTCTGCATCGGGTAGCGGTGGTGCCGATCATTGGTGGTGTGGGAGGCGAGTAGGAGGCCCATCGCTGGGGTCCTAGAGAGGGGAGGGAGGGGAGAGGAAACAATCATGGAGGGGGATGTGGGGTAAATGAGGGTGGGGGGCAGCTACACTACAGAAAAAAATTGTATATTTTTTTAATTAAAGAAAAAATAAAAATATATAGAAAACTGGGTAGTGACAGGCAGCTGCCAGTACCTAAATGGCGGAAATTAGTTAGAGAGGGGAGGGTTAGAGAGCTTTTTGGGAGGGATCAGAGTGGTGGGAAAGAAAGGGGCTAATCATACAATGAAGAAAGTAATTATAATATTTTTTTTTTATAAAACTGTCTGCCAGTACTTAAGATGGGGGATGACAAGTGGGGTGGGGGGGGGGGGAAGAGAGCTATTTGGGAGGGATCAGGTAGGGATCAGAGGGTGGGAAGTGTCAGGTGGAAGGGTAATCTCTCACAAAAGCTAAAATTAACCTTACAAGCTACTTGATTAACCCCCTCACTGCTGGGAATAATAAAAGTGTGGTGCGCAACAGCAATAAGCGGCCTTCTACTCACCAAAAAGCAATGGCAAAGCCATAATGTCTGCTATTTCTGAACAAAGAGGTTTCCAGAGCAGCTTCTACAACAAAGCGGTATGTAAATAATTTCAGTGAGAAACCTAAAGTTTGTGAAAAAGTTAACGATTTTGTTTATTTGATCGCATTTGGCGGTGAAATGGTGGCATGAAATATACCAAAATAGGCCTAGATCAATACTTTGGGTTGTCTACTAAAAAACAATAAAGTAGTAGTAAATAAAAAAAAATTATAAAAACAAGGTTCTATTTCTGTTTAAATGGAGTGATGGCAAAAATGCTAAAAATGTTCTGGTCTTTTGATGAAGTTTTAGTCTGAAATGCCCGGTCCTTAAGGGGTTAAACCCCAAACTTTTCTTTCACGATTCAGATAAAGAATACAATTTTAAAAAAGTTTCCAATTTATTTATATTCTCAAATTTGCTTCCTTCTCTTATTATTCTTTGTTGAATAGATATTTAGATAGGTAGCGTGCACATGTCTGAAGCACTACATGACAGGAAATAGTTCTGCCATCTAGTGCTCTTGCTAATGTATAACATTGTTGTAAAACTGCTGCCATATAGTACTGAAGACATGTGCAGACTCCTTGACCTACCTTCTTGTGTTTCAACAAAGGATAATAAGAAAATGATGAAAATTTGATAATAGAAGTAAAATGGGAAGTTGTTAATAATTGTATTTTCTGTCTGAATCATGAAAATTTGGAGAAAATATCCCTAGGGAGAACTAGGGAATATGGTGTACCAACAATTACCCTCAAGAGAATCCCCCTTAGTTAAGCCGTATGTATTAGTGTTAGATTTGTACATAGGGAGAGAAAAGAAGCATTATACGGCACACTAAAGACCGCTGCTCCATAACCTGCCCGTCTACTCTGAGGCAGCGGACAGAAATGAACCTGATTGGGTTGATTGACACCCCCTGCTAGCGTCCGATTGGCCGCGAATCTGCAGGGGGCGGTATTGCACCAGCAGTTTACAATATGCGTATGCTGTCGGCATTTATCGATGTGCAGCGGACATGGTACGCTACATTGTATCATGTCTGATCGCACATTAGTAAATTGACCCCATAGACAGTTTTAATCCAAGAGCAGAAATTGATGCTCCGCCTAACTGTCTCATTAACATCTTTCAGAAGAAGAAAGCTGGTATCATAAGATGTGACTTCATTTGTTATGTGTGAACTCTACAAAGTCTGAATATAAGAGAACTTAATAAACTCTTTGGTAGTACAGATGACCTATTTTTTGACAATGTATTGTGATTAGATTTATTATGGTTTGCCAGTGTAAGACTTCCACTTATGGGCAAGCCACTTAAGAGTGGTCATCAATCCACAGTAATAGTGATGTGTAAAAATACCTTAGCGGAGTCCATTATGATCTCCATACTTATGTTTCTCATATCCCTGTAAAAACTGTAATCAGAATTCCACGACAACTAAATCGCCTCCATATTGCTGAGCTGGCAACAAGGGGAGGCTGAGGGACATGTTTTATGCATCTCAATATGGATTAGCAGAATATATGTATCAACCAATGAGCAGAAGTATGGACTACAAAGCTGATAGTGTTGCCTTACTTTCCATTAAAATTTAAAATTATATCCTTATCTCAGATCTTTAGACAGACTTGTATTTCAGGCTGTTAGTATTGAGTCTTAAATAACTCCACGTGCATGAGCACAATGTTATTTATATGAAACACATGAACTAATGCCCTCTAGCTGTGAAAAAACTGTCAAATTAATTCTGATAAAAGTCGGCTTTAAAGCATATGAGCCTACCTAGGTTTAGCTTTCAACAAAGAATACCAAAAGAACAAAGCAAATTTGATGATAAACGTAAATTAGAAAGTTGTTTAAAATTACATGCCTATCTGAAAGTTTAATTTGGACTTTACTACCCCTTTAAGCTATTTTTTTGCTATAAATTGTGTGAACCCAATTACCTATATAACGACCAAAATAGTTTTTTTTGTTTGTTTTTTTAAAAAGCAGATCTACTCTAAATATACAATCATATATAATTCATAATTCATTATAATTCATAATTCATTAACCACTGGAGCTACACAAATAAAATTTATATTAAAAAAAATCCTGGGGAAAAGATATGAGTAATATATAGAAGCTACAGAATTGCTGTGTAAATATGTAAAACATCTGTGCAAACCTTAAGTTCATAAGTTCAGATCCTCATCTGAAATAGCTGTTCAGCCTCTTAAATGAGAAAAACGAGGTTGAAGGATAATGGGATAATAATGATGAATTATTATTTTTATTTTAATATCTAAGATTATACTTACCCAGAAGACTTGAAACATTATAGCCATTACTCATAAATAGGTTATAATTTATGTATGCCAGGGATTATGTAGTCATTTGTAGGTACAAATATTAAATTCAAAATCGTTAAAAGGAATATGAAGCTCTTTGTTAGACCAGAGCTTATTCCTCAAAGTGTTGAAGATCATTCCACACTGCTTTATTCGATTCAGGCTGCAATTTAAAAACTTAATTCTGAAGCCAGTATAATTTAAAAGAATATTGTACTCCAAATTTTTCTGTCATCTACTTGAAAGTGCCACATTAAAAAATATATTTTTTGTTGTTAGTGTTGTTTTTGCCTGAAAAATGTGGAGTATTAGCTGTTTAAATTAGAACTTATAAGGCAATTAGTTATGCTCTCCCTATTAATGTTCACTAGCTGAAAGGTACTTCCTGGTTAATGCTTATTGGCTAAAAGGTACTTTATGTTACTTTCTACCTATCAACCAATACGCCTTAGCAGGAAAAACCTATCGGCCTATAAGGATTAGTAGGAAGCACCTATCAACCAATAACCATAAGCAGGAAGTACCTATCAGCAAAATAATCATTGATAGGAAGTACACAAGTAATACAATTGTATTGTTTTCAATTTAAATATAAACAAGTTATTGTTCAAATTTTTTAGGAAAAAAACTAACATGCAGCCCTTTCATGGATAAAAGATCATTGTTGCTACAAATTGAAATGCACATCGCATAAAACTAAATTAAACTCTTGTGAATTCAATATAACATGAAATTTTAAACAACTTTCCAAATATACTTCTTTTATCAAATTTGCTTCTTTTGTATTATTTTTTAAGAGCATATCTAAGTAGGATCAAAAGCATGCACATATCCTGAGCACTATATTGCAGCAGTGTTTGCAACAGTGTTTGTAACAATGTGATATATTGTTAAGCACTAGATGTCAGCAGTGTTTTGCCCTAAAGTGCTCTAGCTTTGTGCACGCTCCTGAGTCAACCTAGGTAAATTTGAAAATTGAAGTAAATTGGAAAGTTGTTTAAAATTGAATACCCTATATGAATTATAAAACTTTAATTCTTACTTTCAAGTTCCTTTAAAATATAACGGTACTTTTTGAGGTTTTAGTATATATTTAATTAGATTCTTGTAACAAAATGGGAAATGGTCTTATTTTACTGATAAATAGCTGGGAATTTTAGAGGAATACATAAATAATGTATTTCATTCTATACCAAATACCATAAAAGTATTATATTCTCAATGGGAAAAAGCCTTCTCTATTAATATTATATTTAATGCAGAACTGCTATAATAAAGGTACAAAGCCCAACAGTAATACTATATAAATATTTCTAACGAAAAATGCCTGCAGTCTACCGAGCATCTGCTTTACATGACCAATCTCCTACAAAGCTCATTTTATGATAAATCATGTTGTATTCCACTTGCAACGAGTGCGTCTAATATTATGAATTTCCTCCCTCGTGTCCCCTTAGCGTTTCCATTTGTGACTCTGTTTCATTGATCTATAACTAAAAAATTGTACCAGAATCTAAAAACAGCCCATTTATAATTTATGGATAAAAAAACATAAAAAAAAAAAAAAAAACAACTGGTGTATATCACAAGTCAAGCTGAAGAAAAAAAAAATATGAAGAAAATTTTGAAAAAAGCAATACAAACATCCCCAAGAGAATTTAAGCAGCCGGCCTTCAAAAATATTTAGGCTGGTTATATAAAGGTTTAAAAATAAGCACTGGCAGTTACCCAGATGCCTTTAAAGAGACAAACTACATTGCTTTCCCCACTATGTATGACTACATCATCACACAAGATATTTTTATTCCCTTTTGAGTTTTCTCTCTATTGGAATTTGTTCGGCTTCATTTTGGCAGCTAGATTAAGTGTCAAAGAAAGGACGCGCTCTGAGACAGGCTTCACATGCAGATAGAATACGCAGCTGTGTTTATGTCCACAGAAGCCAGCTGTAGATACGCTGCCAGATGTACCAGCCTTTCTATGCCCCTTTTATAAACCAAACTTTTAACCACAATTCATATTGCAAAAATGATTTATCAGAATATCTTCACATTTTAAAATGTTGTGGTATTGCTCTAGCTACTTGTACTGTCATATCAAGCAGATAATCCTTTAAAGGGCCATGATACCCAAATGTTAAAACACTTGAAAGTGATGCAGCATAACTGTAAAAAGTTGACTAGAAAATATCACCTGAACATCTCAATGTAAAAAAGAAAGATATTTTACCTCAAAAGTTCCTCAGTAGCCACATCCCATTGTAAAGGAGTTCTAAGCAGCAAATCAATATGTCTGTCCCGGAACAGCTAAGGGAGTGAGCTTTGTGCACACTCATCTTATTTCCCTATTCAGTTTAAGGAAGTGTACTATGAAATCTCATGAGAGTTAAGCAGCAGCTAAGTATAACTTTTTACACAGAACTTACTCTGCTGAGCTCAGGAAGTTGTGAGGTAAAATATCTTCCTTTTTTACATAGAGATGCTCAGGTGATATTTTCCTGTCAGCTTTTTACAGTTATACTGCATTAATTTCAAGTGATTTAGCATATGAGTATTATGTCCCTTTAAGTCTAGAATGTAATGCTTTTTCATGGACTATCTCTGCTGTAATTTGTTTTATAATTTAAGGGCTCCAAATTTCAAGTCGTAAGCTACTAGGCAGGCCAAAATGTTACTCGCCGCTTCTGATCCTGATCATCACCTGCCCAGACCACACCCACTATCTCATCCCCTCTTTGTATATGTTTAGCCATTTTGAAACATCTTATTGTACAGTAATTTTTTATATTTTTATTTGAAATCATAACAAATTAAAGGGACAGTTAAGTCAAAATTAATTTGCAATTTTTAAAAAAGTTTCCAATTTACTTCTGTTATTAAATTTGCTTAGTTCTCTTGGTATCTTTTATTGAAGCTACAAATAATGTTGCAAAGCACTGCTGCCATAGAGTACCAAAGACGTGCACACTCCTGAGCTCTTATGAGCCTACCTAGTTTTACTCTTTAATCTTTAACGATAGAGTTCTACTCGTAATCTGGTCCTTTATGTTTAAGAATGTCTATTTTTCATGTGTTTAAGAGAAAAAAATGCTAATGACTCATCTGCAATCAAATAATCATTATCGCACCCCCCACCGGGGGGCGTTCAGCCCCTTTGCACAAACATCACGGCCTAGGGGGAAACAAAGATTAGTTGATTGCAGATGAGTCATCTGTCAATCAGTTGCTGAATATGGTGATCAGAGGTTCAGCTCTTATCCGTGTAGCATTTCATGTTAAATATCTCTGAAGATAAGTATATACTAAAGATTTCATGAAAGTCTCATTAATTTTTTAACTTCTATCGTTTGACTTTAGCTAATAGCGTTAACTTTACATTCACTTTAAGTGAAAAAACCCCGCCATAAAAACATTACAAAGTTATTATATATTTTTAATTTATTGTTTAATTATATATTTGGCTTCCTTAACAACGTGTGAAAACCTTAGTGATATTCCCACTGAAAACACCTGAAACACTTTTTCCTGCAGTGTTTAGCATCTTGACCAGCTTTTTTTCTATTATATGATTAGAGTCTTTTCTAATGATTTAGAATAACTTATGGCTAGATTTAGAGTTTTGTCGGTAACGACCCGCGTATCTAACGCTGGCTTTTTTCTGGCCGCACCTTTAAAATAACTCTGGTATTGAGAGTCCACAGAATGGCTGCGTTAGGCTCCAAAAAAGGAGCGTATAGCATATTTAACGCAACTTCAACTCTCGATACCAGAGTTGCTTACGGACGCGGCCAGCCTCAAAAACGTGCTCGTGCACGATTCCTCCATAGGAAACAATGGGGCTGTTTGAGCTGAAAAAAAACCTAACACCTGCAAAAAAGCCGCGTTCAGCTCCTAACGCAGCCCCATTGTTTCCTATGGGGCAACACTTCCTACGTCTGCACCTAACACTCTAACATGTGCCCCGAGTCTAAACACCCCTAACCTTACACTTATTAACCCCTATTCTGCCGCCCCCGCTATCGCTGACCGTTGTATAGTATTTTTAACCCCTAATCTGCCGCTCCGTAAACCGCCGCTACTTACATTATCCCTATGTACCCCTAATCTGCTGCCCCTAACACGCCGACCCCTATATTATATTTATTAACCCCTAATCTGCCCCCCACAACGTCGCCTCCACCTGCCTACACTTATTAACCCCTAATCTGCCGAGCGGACCGCACCGCTATTATTATAAAGTTATTAACCCCTAATCCGCCTCACTAACCCTATAATAAATAGTATTAACCCCTAATCTGCCCTCCCTAACATCGTCGACACCTAACTTCAATTATTAACCCCTAATCTGCCGACTGGAGCTCACCGCTATTCTAATAAATGTATTAACCCCTAAAGCTAAGTCTAACCCTAACACTAACACCCCCCTAAGTTAAATATAATTTTAATCTAACGAAATTAATTAACTCTTATTTAATAAATTATTCCTATTTAAAGCTAAATACTTACCTGTAAAATAAATCCTAATATAGCTACAATATAAATTATAATGATATTATAGCTATTTTAGGATTAATATTTATTTTACAGGTAACTTTGTATTTATTTTAACCAGGTACAATAGCTATTAAATAGTTAAGAACTATTTAATAGCTAAAATAGTTAAAATAATTACAAATTTACCTGTAAAATAAATCCTTACCTAAGTTACAATTAAACCTAACACTACACTATCAATAAATAAATTAAATAAAATACCTATAATTATCTACAATTAAACCTAACACTACACTATCAATAAATAAATTAAATACAATTCCTACAAA
This sequence comes from Bombina bombina, assembly GCF_027579735.1. Classification (NCBI taxonomy): domain Eukaryota; kingdom Metazoa; phylum Chordata; class Amphibia; order Anura; family Bombinatoridae; genus Bombina; species Bombina bombina. The sequence goes on from NC_069503.1 coordinate 526,540,012, forward strand.
TAAATACAATGAAATAAACTAACTAAAGTACAAAAAATAAAAAAGAACTAAGTTACAAAAAATAAAAAAATATTTACAAACATTAGAAATATATTACAACAATTTTAAACTAATTACACCTACTCTAAGCCCCCTAATAAAATAACAAAGCCCCCCAAAATAAAAAAATGCCCTACCCTATTCTAAATTACTAAAGTTCAAAGCTCTTTTACCTTACCAGCCCTGAACAGGGCCCTTTTGCGGGGCATGCCCCAAGAAGATCAGCTCTTTTGCCTGTAAAAAAAACCATACAATACCCCCCCAACATTACAACCCACCACCCACATACCCCTAATCTAACCCAAACCCCCCTTAAATAAACCTAACACTAAGCCCCTGAAGATCTCCCTACCTTGAGTCGTCTTCACCGAGCCGAGCCAAATTATTCATCCAAGCGGAGCAAGAAGAGGTCCTCCATCCGGTAGAAGTCTTCATCCAAGCGGGGCAGAAGAGGTCTTCCATCCGATTGAAGTCTTCATCCAAGCGGCATCTTCTATCGTCATCCATACGGAGCGGAGCGGCAGCATCCTGAAGACCTCCGACGCGGAACATCCATCCTGGCCGACGACTAAACGACGAATGACGGTTCCTTTAAATGACGTCATCCAAGATGGCGTCCCTCGAATTCCGATTGGCTGATAGGTTTCTATCAGCCAATCGGAATTAAGGTAGGAAAATTCTGATTGGCTGATGGAATCAGCCAATCAGAATCAAGTTCAATCCGATTGGCTGATCCGATCAGCCAATCAGATTGAGCTCGCATTCTATTGGCTGATCGGAACAGGTCTTCAGGATGCTGCCGCTCCGCTCCGGATGGATGACGATAGAAGATGCCGCTTGGATGAAGACTTCAATCGGATGGAAGACCTCTTCTGCCCCGCTTGGATGAAGACTTCTACCGGATGGAGGACCTCTTCTTGCTCCGCTTGGATGAAGAATTTGGCTCGGCTGGGTGAAGACGACTCAAGGTAGGGAGATCTTCAGGGGCTTGGTGTTAGGTTTATTTAAGGGGGGTTTGGGTTAGATTAGGGGTATGTGGGTGGTAATGTTGGGGGGGGGGTATTGTATGGTTTTTTTTACAGGCAAAAGAGCTGAACTTCTTGGGGCATGCCCCGCAAAGGGCCCTGTTCAGGGCTGGTAAGGTAAAAGAGCTTTGAACTTTAGTAATTTAGAATAGGGTAGGGCATTTTTTTATTTTGGGGGGCTATGTTATTTTATTAGGGGGCTTAGAGTAGGTGTAATTAGTTTAAAATTGTTGTAATATATTTCTAATCTTTGTAAATATTTTTTTATTTTTTGTAACTTAGCTATTTTTTATTTTTTGTACTTTAGTTAGTTTATTTCATTGTATTTATTTGTAGGAATTGTATTTAATTTATTTATTGATAGTGTAGTGTTAGGTTTAATTGTAGATAATTATAGGTATTTTATTTAATTTATTTATTGATAGTGTAGTGTTAGGTTTAATTGTAACTTAGGTTAGGATTTATTTTACAGGTAAATTTGTAATTATTTTAACTATTTTAGCTATTAAATAGTTCTTAACTATTTAATAGCTATTGTACCTGGTTAAAATAAATACAAAGTTACCTGTAAAATAAATATTAATCCTAAAATAGCTATAATATCATTATAATTTATATTGTAGCTATATTAGGATTTATTTTACAGGTAAGTATTTAGCTTTAAATAGGAATAATTTATTTAAGAAGAGTTAATTAATTTTGTTAGATTAAAATTATATTTAACTTAGGGGGGGTGTTAGTGTTAGGGTTAGACTTAGCTTTAGGGGTTAATACATTTATTAGAATAGCGGTGAGCTCCAGTCGGTAGATTAGGGGTTAATAATTGAAGTTAGGTGTCGGCGATGTTAGGGAGGGCAGATTAGGGGTTAATACTATTTATTATAGGGTTAGTGAGGCGGATTAGGGGTAATTAACTTTATAATAGTAGCGGTGCGGTCCGTTCGGCAGATTAGGGGTTAATAAGTGTAGGCAGGTGGAGGCGACATTGAGGGGGGCAGATTAGGGGTTAATAAATATAATATAGGGGTCGGCGGTGTTAGGGGCAGCAGATTAGGGGTACATAGCTATAATGTAGGTGGCGGCTCTTTGCGGTCGGCAGATTAGGGGTTAATTATTGTAGGTAGCTGGCTGCGACGTTGTGGGGGGCAGGTTAGGGGTTGATAAATATAATATAGGGGTCAGCGGTGTTAGGGGCAGCAGATTAGGGGTACATAAGTATAACGTAGGTGGCGGTCGGCAGATTAGGGGTTAAAAAATGTAATTGAGTGTCGGCGATGTGGGGGGGGCCTCGGTTTAGGGGTACATAGGTAGTTTATGGGTGTTAGTGTACTTTAGAGTACAGTAGTTAAGAGCTTTATGAACCGGCGTTAGCCCAGAAAGCTCTTAACTACTGACTTTTTTCTGCGGCTGGAGTTTTGTCGTTAGAATTCTAACGCTCACTTCAGCCACGACTCTAAATACCGGAGTTAGAAAGATCCCATTGAAAAGATAGGATACGCAATTGACGTAAGGGGATCTGCGGTATGGAAAAGTCGCGGCTGAAAAGTGAGCGTTAGACCCTTTTTTGAATGACTCCAAATACCGGCGGTAGCCTAAAACCAGCGTTAGGAGCCTCTAACGCTGGTTTTCACGGCTACCACCAAACTCCAAATCTAGGCCTTAGAAAACAATGATAAATATTACCTGAGCTTACATATGTTTTCACACAGTGATCCATAAAATTCCTCATATATTCCGTTTTAGTCCAGTCCATATTCATAAACACACTCACACACTACACACACACACGCGCACATACACTACACACATGTGCACTCATGCACACACACACACATGCACTACATACACAAGCACTCATGAACACAAACATGTGCACTCATACACACATACTACATGCACGCACAGGCACACTCATGTGCACACACATACTACACATGCACACTCACATAAACTCACATGTGCACTCATGCATACACTTACACTGAATTGTTGATGCCAAGCATATGTACCAAGATAACATGTTTGTTATCCAAATAACATTTTTTTTTCTCGAAAAAACTCTCAACATTATTTCTTTGTACCTTTCTGTTTCTCAACATTAAAGTTTGTTTTAAAAAAAATCTCATTATTCCCTTAAAAATCCATTTTAACCAGTCATGTTTTGAGAAAAATATAAAAACGCAGACTGAATTTAACTTTAAAGATCCCATTCCGTTACTAAGTAGACCAGATGGTTTCAGTTGCTCAATGAAACCAATGTTAAGAGACCACTGTATCTCTTAAGCAAGTATTTTCCATAGTACTGTAACTTGCATTTCCCATCATATTCTGCAGAAGGTAGTGTTATTTATCAAATATTGTTTGTTCTGCTGAGCAACTCCAAAAGCCTGTAACCTTTGTTGTCTGCTCTCCGTCATTGGTTTCCTTTTCCAAAACTTTTAACTGTGGAGATTTTGTCAATAAATAGTCACAGCTGTAGTATAGGGAACAGCAGGTGGGCATAAAATGAAATGTAAAAGAAAAAAAAAATCTCAAGAGAAACGTGTGTAGCCACATACCAGAGTAATATGTTTGGAATGGATTCAATGGTTAAGGAGACAGAACGCCACTATTTTGGTAGAAAATAATACCCTAGCCTCAGACTGTAAACAGCTGGCTTTACATAAGATTATGATGAGGCTGGAATGCCCGCCTATATCTCAGATTTTTATCAAATATGATACATTTTTGAAGTACATTTTGGGCTAGATTACAAGTGGAGCGCAAAATATTGCTTTCGAAAAGCAATATTTGCGCTCCACTTAGTAATATCAGCATATGCAAATGTGGGCTTGTGTTACAAGTTTGCCGCAATGCTCACAAGTGCATGCTTCCATAGGCTACAATGGGTGCCTCGTTCTCATGCCATGAGACACGGCATGAGAACCTAGCACAGCGAAGGGGGTAAGTCGTGCAGCAATGGCCAGCAAAGTGTAAATATACAGTATATGTATATAAATATATACATATATATTTATGTGTTTATATGTGCATATTCAAATATTTTTAAAGGGAACACACAGTTCCCCATAGACCGTAATGTAAAGGCACTTTTCAGTGCCATTTTTTTTTTTCTAACACCCTACATTCGCTCACTTTTAACCCCTAAAAAAAAGCTTTGTGCAGTTGTTTTTCATTTTACAAAAAAAGCTACATTTTGGAAAATGAACCAAAAATCTGATCTCCGGTTCATTTTCTGAGCACTGGTGAATTTGCCCGTTTACGGGGATGCAATAAATTAGTGCTCCACTTGTAATCTAGCCCTTTATTGTTTTTTTTTTTTTTTAAATTTGCATACAAACTAAAAGTTTAAAGTGGTATTGCGATCTTTGAAAATATTAAAGCCAAACTAGAGCACCAATGTATTAGTGAGAAGCACAAACTGCACTAACTAACTCCAATAAATAGGCCAGATTACGAGTGACGCGCTAACAGTTGCACCTGAGCGATATTGGGTGTGTTGTGTACGTATTACAAGTTGAAACTAAACATGATAGCTTGAGTGCAATTGAATTTAATAAAAAGTTGTGTTCTCAGGTGTTAGAGAAAAAAAAGACTGCAAAGGGCTTTAACATAGAGATACATACATATATATACATGTCTATATATATGTGTACATATGTATTTACAGACATACATACATATATAAACACATAAATACATATGAATGAATGAGTGACTTGTATAGTGCTATGCCGCGAACTAAATCGCCTTAAGTCGCTTTTCAGCCAGTAGAGGCCTGAGCCTTCAGAAAAGGTGGGTCTTGAGTTTCTTCCTGAAGGCCAGATGGTTTTCTTCTGAGCGGATGTCCGCGTGTAGCGCATTCCATAGCCAGGGGCCTTGGACTGTGAATCTTTGTTCGCCTTTAGACTTGTAGCGGGTCTTGGGTATGTAGAGGAGGTTCTGGTTAGCTGACCGGAGGGAGCGATCTGGGGTGTAGTGTTTTATTTTGTCGCAGAGGTATTTTGGGGCTTTTCTTTGTGTACATTTGTGGGTGCACGTAAAATCTCATGCGGAGTCCCTCAAGGATCACCCCTGTCACCCGTGCTCTTCAATATCTACCTCCGCCCACTCCTTAAAATCATCAGCAATCAGGACCTGCTCTATCACTCCAACGCCGATGACACTCAACTCTACCTGCGCATCACCAATAAGAAAGACCAATACCACGCCCTGGAAAACTGCCTCTCATTGATTGATGAGTGGATGACTGAGAGCTCCCTCAAACCCAACGGATCCAAAACAGAACTGCTCTTCCTTATCGCAAACCGAAATAAACACCCCAATACAACGTCCAACCCACCTACCATCCTCGGACAAACCATCACCCCCAGCACCAAAGTCTAGGGTTGGTTTAGTGAGAATGAGATGTGATTTGTAGATCACTGCTAGGCCGCCTCCTCTTTGTCCGACTCTGTGCTCTGTCAGGATGGAGTAGTTCTCAGGCACTAGTTCTGCTAGGATGGTGTTACAGTCAGGTGTTAGCCAGCTCTCGGTGATGAAGAGACAGTGTGTGTTGTATTGAGTGATGAAGTCATGTATTTCATGCTTGTGCTTGACTGCTGATCTGGTGTTGAGCAGGGCACATGATAGGTGTTGTGCTGGGGGTGGTACAGTTCTGTTTTGAGTGGGTAGTTGCAAGTTAGTGTTTAAAAGTTGTTCTTTTCGTAGTATTGTTTGGTTGGTGGTATTTAGTCATATGGCGGTGTTCCTCAGGCTGAGGAGGATGTCAGATGAGTATTTGATGGTGTGCATGATGGATTGTAAGTTAGTGCATGGGATGCGAGTGATGCCGAGTTGAGTGGGCGCTGTAGAGGTGATAGGTGGGGTGTGGGTGAGTGGATGCTGTGTGGGAGAGAAGGTACTGTGAACTAGTGTTGCGTGTGGGTGTTGAATATGATCTAAGTATTTTATATATATATATATATATATATATATATATATATATATATATATCTGTAAATCCAAGACAAAATGCACTCCAGACATACACAGTCAACAGCCCAGGGTGCAGCAGAACAATGTACAAAGTAGAAAAACAGAGCGTACTCCAATGGGAAACCTATTAATAGTATCTCACTTTATTAGTGAACGTTTTCGGACCAACAAAAATCCGTCCTCAGACAAAAAAAGTGTATATACAATATAACTTACCCTCCACCAAACTTATAACACTGTGCAGCATAATTATAATAATGTGATTATCTAAATATATAGGTATATATATTTTACCAAAAAACATCAGATATATGTAGAAATATTTATTTATGAACTATGTGAAGAACATTGGAATGTGAAATATTCATATTTCCATGCTGGGTTAGCGCACTTAAGCATACGTGATCAGGTCTGTGTGCGTATGGTGCTATTTTTTCCCACTTTATGCGCTCCATCAAAGTCTATGGGGAAATACATTAACGTGGTCACTATATTCTAACTTTGGCTTTTTGCGTGTGTTGGATTATTGCGCTAGCGAAAACTTTTTACTTTCAACTTGTAATTGCTCCATATACAACTTGTGCAAAAAGCAAAATCTAATAGAGTTAATGCGCGAGCGGGAGTGATAAATAGCACTCCACTCGTAATCTAGCCCAAAGTGTCTTATGTTATGAAGCTGATTGGTTAAAATTTGGAGAGCAACCACATATTTTAATGAGCAGCATATTTATAAACAGCCAATCAGGATGCTAGTCCTGAAGCATGTAAGAGAGAGTGCATCTGGCATGTGCATGCACAGTCACTGTATTTCCCTTCTCAGTCTAAAGGGACAGTAAACACCAGAATTTGTGTTGTTTAAACAGGTTTAAAAAGGTAGAGAATCCCTTTATTACCCATTCCCCAATTTTACATAACCAACACAGTTACAATAATATACTTTTTACCTCTGTGTACCTTGTATCTATGGCTCTGCAAACAGCCCCCTTATTTCAGTTCTTTTGACAGACTTGCATTTTTAGCCAATCAGTGCTTGCTCTTAGGAGCTTCACGTGCCTGAGCTCAATGTTATCTATATGAAACACATGAACTAATGCCCTCTAGTGGTGAACAACTATCAAAATGCTTTCAGATTAGAGGTGGCATTCAAGGTCTAAGAAATTAGCATATATACCTCCTAGATTTAGCTTTCAACTAAGAATACCAAGAGAACAAAGCAAAATTGGTAATAAAAGTAAATTGGAAAGTTTTTTAAAATTACATGCCCTATTTAAATCATGAACATTTTTTTTTAACTTGACTGTCCTTTTAAGGAAGCTTACTATGAAATCTTGAGAGATTTCAGTGAAATCCCATGTGATCATAGTAAATCAAACTCAACACTGATGAAGCTGATTGCCTGTTTTTTCCCCTCACCATGCTGATGAAAGTAACAAGAGAAGCATTTGATCACAGATCACCTATTCTGGTGAGCTGAACAAATGAGGTAAATAGCTTCATTTTTTATATAGAGATGTTTACATGATATTTTATAGTCATTTTTTTTTTTTTTTTACATTTATCCTTCATCATTTGTATGTCCTTCCTATTTATCATATAAACTGGTACCGGTTTTGCCAATACCATCCGCCCCCTTCCAGGCTTCAGGCACGGATAGTGACGTCATCGGAGCGCCTGGAAAGAAGGCGGATGACACCCGACACGAAGACACGCTGGGAGTAAGAGGAAAGAATTGGGAGCAAGTCTCCATACGGACCGCAGAGGTAGCGGATGTCCTTTTCCTACAACAGAAGCGTGAGTCTCAAACGGGGAACTGTGTTCAACTAACTGTTGTTTATATGACATTAGCCTGAGGGGATGTACTGGATGGGGCTTTTTTCTTTAGCATGACTGTGCATTGACATTGGGAAAACACTCCATAGCACTCCTATTTATCCCCATTTATGTTCTAGTTTCTCATAAAGAAAAACCTGCCCTACTCCAACAAACACTGAGATCACCTGACCCTGTCCTCGGATTCCCAACCCCACCAACGGACCGCTGCCCATACTTTATCCCAGGATCCACTACTCAACCAAATGCTCAAAACTTCACCCCAAGCCAATTGAATTCTAGACCAAGTTTATAAAAAAATCAAATATGGTGAAGTATCTGAATTAGTGATCTAAATATAAATAAACTGAGATATGACAATTTTGAAGCCTTAATCTGCCAATAGCAGCAATATTTACATCATCTAGGGTTTCATGCATGTGCTTGTGAGTTATAGTCACTGTCCACAAAAAAAACATTGGTAGTTCTGCTTTTCCACTAGAGAGCAATCAGTCCTAATGGACCAGTTGTAAACAACCAAATACTTCCTGTAAAATCCTTTTAATTGCAAATAAATAAATAAAAATGAATAAAAAATGCTCTCTCACAAGCAGGATATATATTTAGGCCTTAGCACAAAACTATTAGCACTATTAAGCGCAAATTTAATCAACAGCGCTCCTATTCTTGCACTCGCATTACAAGTTGAAAGTAAAAGGTTTGCACGCAAGCTAAAGACTCAGGCGCACTAACATCAGCAGGTCAGATAGTGCAACTTCACTAAAACTCTTTTCCCATAGACTTCTATGGGGAGTGCTAAAAACCCTGTTTTGTTTTTCACTCGCACACTAACCAGAAGGTGCTCTAGGTCAACTGCACTAAAGCTGCATTAAGAAATACTTGAAATACCTTTGTTCTTTACTATAGAAAATGTTATTTTGTGTGTGTGTGTATATATATATATTTCTAGGTGAGCATCAGATTTCATTATTACACAGTAGTTTTGTGATTTGACATTATATTAACGGGTTTTGAACATATATGAGCAACTTAATACTAACAAAATGGCATTTAAATTAACTGAATGTTTTGAACAAGACACAGTGTGGAGGACGCCAGCATGGTGGATTTGCTGTGAATCTGGCGATATCAAGTTTGAACATCTAAGCAAGTGAAGAGCTGCATAGGCGGAATACACCGCTGTAAGTCACACCACGGAAGAGATCCTGTCAGGTAATACCGTAGAGTGTGTGAAGAGAGCGAAGGTAAGCCATGCAGTAATAAGTCTTGCACTCTGAAAGTTTGAAGTTTGATGTGTCATTTGCACATGGGATTAAGTTTTCAACGGTGAAAGTACCACTCTTGGACTCTCATACTAAAGTTTCAAATCCGGTACCGGATCAAATATACACCAATGAGATATCAAGGACGGTATTCTGTCTAAACTATAACCGGAGCGTGTTCTTAACACTCAAGTGCCCGGTATTAGGGATGGACTTTCTCATGAGTCGACATTAACCTTGCATATGCTAGCTCACAGATATCAGTAGTGCACTACACTTGCAATTTGTCTTTTGTAATTTGATTATTGCCATTATTCCCAGCATGTACCTTTTTGGCTATGTTTTTATTAAAATGTATATGTTCAGCATACCTGTTTAGGATGTCATTTCTTAGTATACTGTAGGGTTGTATTGGTGCGGCCAGTAATCCGCTTTAGCTCTTTTGGAATTGTTAGAGCTCTTTTCTAACTGATTTGGTTATTTACATTTAGGATTGCCAGCACAATACGCTTTACCCTTTTATTCTATCTGTGTGCACCCTATCCCTAGTATAACTATATATATACACACACACACACGTGTATGTACATATACAGGGAGTGCAGAATTATTAGGCAAGTTGTATTTTTGAGGATTAATTTTATTATTGAACAACAACCATGTTCTCAATGAACCCAAAAAACTCATTAATATCAAAGCTGATTAGTTTTGGAAGTAGTTTTTAGTTTGTTTTTAGTTATAGCTATTTTAGGGGGATATCTGTGTGTGCAGGTGACTATTACTGTGCATAATTATTAGGCAACTTAACAAAAAAACAAATATATACCCATTTCAATTATTTATTTTTACCAGTGAAACAAATATAACATCTCAACATTCACAAATATACATTTCTGACATTCAAAAACAAAACAAAAACAAATCAGTGACCAATATAGCCACCTTTCTTTGCAAGGACACTCAAAAGCCTGCCATCCATGGATTCTGTCAGTGTTTTGATCTGTTCACCATCAACATTGCGTGCAGCAGCAACCACAAGCCTCCCAGACACTGTTCAGAGAGGTGTACTGTTTTCCCTCCTTGTAAATCTCACATTTGATGATGGACCACAGGTTCTCAATGGGGTTCAGATCAGGTGAACAAGGAGGCCATGTCATTAGATTTTCTTCTTTTATACCCTTTCTTGCCAGCCACGCTGTGGAGTACTTGGACGCATGTGATGGAGCATTGTCCTGCATGAAAATCATGTTTTTCTTGAAGGATGCAGACTTCTTCCTGTACCACTGCTTGAAGAAGGTGTCTTCCAGAAACTGGCAGTAGGACTGGGAGTTGAGCTTGACTCCATCCTCAACCCGAAAAGGCCCCACAAGCTCATCTTTGATGATACCAGCCCAAACCAGTACTCCACCTCCACATTGCTGGCGTCTGAGTCAGACTGGAGCTCTCTGCCCTTTACCAATCCAGCCACGGGCCCATCCATCTGGCCCATCAAGACTCACTCTCATTTCATCAGTCCATAAAACCTTAGAAAAATCCGTCTTGAGATATTTCTTGGCCCAGTCTTGACATTTCAGCTTGTGTGTCTTGTTCAGTGGTGGTCGTCTTTCAGCCTTTCTTACCTTGGCCATGTCTCTGAGTATTGCACACCTTGTGCTTTTGGGCACTCCAGTGATGTTGCAGCTCTGAAATATGGCCAAACTGGTGGCAAGTGGCATCTTGGCAGCTGCACGCTTGACTTTTCTCAGTTCATGGGCAGTTATTTTGCGCCTTGGTTTTTCCACACGCTTCTTGCGACCCTGTTGACTATTTTGAATGAAACGCTTGATTGTTCGATGATCACGCTTCAGAAGCTTTGCAATTTTAAGAGTGTTGCATCCCTCTGCAAGATATCTCACTATTTTTGACTTTTCTGAGACTGTCAAGTCCTTCTTTTGACCCATTTTGCCAAAGGAAAGGAAGTTGCCTAATAATTATGCACACCTGATATAGGGTGTTGATGTCATTAGACCACACCCCTTCTCATTACAGAGATGCACATCACCTAATATGCTTAATTGGTAGTAGGCTTTCGAGCCTATACAGCTTGGAGTAAGACAACATGCATAAAGAGGATGATGTGGTCAAAATACTCATTTGCCTGGGGGGCGGAGCCGGCACTGGATAGTGATGGCCGCACATTAGGTGAGCTCCGGTGCTTCAGCCCGAGAAAGTACAATGCAAGCCCTTAAAACCTGGCTCTCTCGCCTAATAAACACAGTTTTATTACGCCACAACTAAGCTAGAACAAAGACTGACTACTGAAAGACCGCTTCTGTGAGTTACGTGATTTGGCAGACACCTCCTAATAATCACAGGCCTTGTGTCACTAACCGGAACGGTAAACTGCATGAAGGTATTCTACACTGTATGGGCTTATACCGCTTGAGTCGCAAGCAAGAAAGAGGACTCACACTGAGTAAGCGATGCTGTCGTGAGTGGTAGTCGGCCTGTTACTGCACACGAGGGAATCCTGATCGCCGATGCCGAGCGCCATCTTGGTGAGTCATACGCACTTAGGATTACAATGAGGCCTGCCCAGCCCACGCTGAACATAAAGTAAAACAGATATAAAGACATAAGGTCAGACTAAATAGCTCACCTTGCAGCGCGATTTACAAAGGGGATTTTGCAGACAAGGGCATCGTGGATGCATACCAATAAAAAGACAGACTTTGGTAATAATCTGAATAGAGACACAGAATACCCAGCGCATGTTTGGCACAAACAGAGCTTACAGGAGATTTTCTCTCATACTCAGTATATCCAGAAATGAAGGGGTATATGTTCAACTATTTAGGCTTATCGATGGGCCCCTCTAACAAAAACCTAGAACAAATGTTAAGTTAATCTATGCCCTTCCGGTAGGGATTGCACTGAAGCTGAAAATGTTTAAATAAGAAAATTGCAAGAATCTACATGAGAATACAGATCTAATTCTTTCATAGCTGTATTTGACATGCAGCATTATTAACACTGAGGCTAGAATCTATTATGCATTAACACAGGGGGAATCTCTGTCTATAACCCAGCTGATAATATATGCAATCACAATCTCAACAAGATATTTGCTCCTATTGCTGTGACTGGCTGAAAATCTATATGTCTTGCTGCTGCCAACTGTACTGAGGCATTATTTACAGATATTAACACACATTTAGAGCAAACTTCAAAAGCCACAGTGACACCTGCAATCAAAATGTCGCCAAAGAAAGATCCACAAAAAGTTAAACAAAACAAAAATGGGAACAGAAGCAATCCTTCAATGGATAAATACCTTAAAGCAGCAGCTTTACCCACACCACTAGATGACCCCATTACACCGCAGAAATCTCAATTCCTACATTCATCTAGCTCCTCTGACTCTGCTTCAGATGGGGAAGACAACATGGTCTCTATTCCACAATCAGTGATCTCTTCTATACCATCAAAGCAAGATTTTTCTTCACTCATTACTCAAGTAAAACAGTGTATTAAAGATGAAATATCAGAGTTGAAAAGAGATATCACAGAAATAGGGAATCGAGTTAATGTTTTGGAAGAACATGTTCAGGAACATGATTTATGCATTTCAAAAGTGAATGATCATCTGGACCTTCAAGACCAAACTGTCCGTCAGTTAGAAGATAAAATAGAGGACTTAGAGAATAGGTCCAGAAGGCAAAACATCAGGATACGTGGTATCCCGGAAACAGTCGACTCTTCAACTCTACAAGAATACCTACAATCCTTATTCTCTCAGCTCAGAGATCCTACAGATAATTCTGAAGTAGGAATAGACAGAGCCCATCGTGCCTTAAGATCCAGACCCCCTGAAGCGGCACCTCCCAGAGATGTGATCATAAAAATAACAAATTATCAAATGAAGGAGCGCCTCATGACAGCAGCTAGAGATAAGAGACCTATACAAAAAGATGGAGCTACTTTGCAATTCTTCGCTGACTTATCGGCTAGAACTCTGGCCAGGAGAAAAGAACTCTCAATCCTCACAAAACATCTTCAAGCCAGAAACATACCCTATAGATGGGGTCATCATTTCCAACTCACAGTCATCTGGAAAAATAGGAGAGCAATTTGCTCATCTATCACAGAAATCGAAGACTTCTGCAGGAAGCTGGAAATCCCTTCACCAGATGGGGACACTGTTAATGGACAGGACTCCACTACCACTTCTATCTCACAAACAACCCCGCTACCGCAACGTAAGGAGTGGCAGATGGTTCGCAGTGGACGAACAAAGAACTCTTCTTCCTCAGACTTCAAAGCCTGAACTGGTGGACAGTATCCTTTTATAATAAAAAAAAAAAAAAAAAAAAAAGATTCTCTGGGTGTTTTAGGTTACCAGAGTGAGAAAAGCCTCACGCATATTAATAAGAGACCTCAGGATGGCTTCAAAGGTCTTACTATGAACACTAGTTATTCGTATCTTAAGATCTCATGCCAACTGAAAAATTGACAGGTTAGATAGAATGTTATATGCATAGCTGTACTTCGAGGGCTGAATGTTTTCCTCCCAGGAATTCATTGCTATTTCCCTCTATTGTTTATATAGAGTTAAAAATGTTTATGTTTTTCATGTTTTAATGTTCTATTGTTTTGTTATAGTTTTTTTTGTTAGACTATTTATAGGTTTCATACTGCAGAGACGAAACACCATTTCCGGGATCAATATGTTATATGAGAACAGAGTAGGAGCTGATAAGGTAACACCATGACAGATAAAAATATTCATTTTGTCACACAAAATGTAAAGGGTTTCAATGTCCCTAATAAAAGATCGCTAGCTATGAGAGACATAGCACAAAAGGGAGGGGAGATCATAGGTTTGCAGGAAACACATTTCAAAAGAGGCTCCATCCCCAAATATTTCTATAATAACTTCTCTCAACACTTCCATAGCTCTCACCCTAAAAAAAAGATAAATGGGGTCAGCATCCTCATACGTAGCTCCATACCCTTCCAATTAATTGATCAGAAAAAAGACACAGATGGCAGGTTCCTAGCAGTGTGTGGTGTCCTTTATAACAAAGTAGTCACGCTCGTTAATATCTACGCTCCCAATCAAAAACAAGCAGCCTTTTATAAATCAATAATACCTCTAATACAAGACATACAAAAGGGACAACTGATAGTTATGGGTGATTTAAATCTGCCTTTAAATCCTAAATTAGACAGCTCCAACCCAAATATACACATCGCACATAACAAACTTAAAGCCATGTGGAATCTTGTTAAGACACTTGGATTACATGACCCTTGGAGAGTAGCCAACCCGGTACGGAGAGATTACACCTTTTTTTTCCAGTCCAAATAAATCCCATTCAAGGATTGACTATATTTTTCTCGATCACATTACCCTATCCCACGCAATTACAACGAATATTACACACACTGCATGGTCAGACCACTCTATGGTCAGATGCTCTATCAATTGGCCATCAGCCCCAATCAGAGAATTCAGTTGGAGATTAGACGAATCATTGCTTCTAGATCCAGAGACACATAAGACTCTGGAAACTGAATTACAATAATTTTTTCATAGAAATGTCCAAGAAGATATGCCACCAGCAACAGTGTGGGAAACACATAAAAGTTACATAAGAGGCTTACTGATCCAAATTAGAGCCAAAAAAATAAAAAAACAGAGGGAGGAATATCAACACATTGCCAAGGAAATCTCACAACTAGATTACTTACACAAACTCCATCCACAAAATGATTCTATTTTCCAACAATTAAAATTTTACAGATCAAAATTAACTTCCCACCTACATATCAAAGCCCAAGGAATAGCTTTCAAACTTAAACAGAAATTTTATAGTGAGGCTGGGAAACCTGGCAGACAGTTGGCTAGACTACTTAAATCCAAACAAGCAAAAACTTATATTCATACAATTAATAACTCTAGAGGGGAGAAAGTAGAAGATACCAAACAGATAGCAGACACATTTAAACAATATTACCACACACTATATAACCTCTTCCCTAACAGGTCCCAAATAGATCACAAAAATAAATGCAATGAATATTTAAAGACAGTTAAGGTCCCAACCATTTCAGAAAAGGACAGTGAACTGTTACAGGCACCAATAAGCCATAAGGAAATCAGCGATGCAATAAAGTCATTAAAACCTGAAAAAGCACCTGGCCCAGACGGGTTCTCGGGTTCTTACTATAAACTATATTCACATATATTGACACCCCACCTACTAAATACATTTCAACAAATAGACAAAGGAGACAACCTACCGGAAACAATGTTACAAGCAGTTATCACAGTCCTTCCCAAACCGGGGAAAAAGCCCAACACCCCAGCTAATTTTCGACCCATTTCTTTACTGAACCTTGATCTAAAAATTTTTGCCACGGTCCTGGCCTCTAGGCTAAACATTCTTCTCCCATCATTAATCTCTCCAGACCAAGTGGGTTTTGTGCCGCGGAGAGAGGCCCGGGACAATACTGTGAAACTTTTAAACATTATAGAATTTATCAATAAGAACAAAACACCTTCAGTGCTATTATCAACGGATGCTGAGAAAGCGTTCGATAGACTAGATTGGACCTTTCTGGAATCAGTACTCACCAAATTTAACATACCAAAGGCATTTATAAACAAAATTATGGCCCTATATTCCTTCCCCACAGCCCAAATTAGAATAAATGGTACTCTTTCTGAACAATTTGAAATCCGAAATGGTACCCGACAGGGCTGCCCACTGTCCCCTTTACTATTTATTTTATCACTAGAAATTTTTGCATGTAAAATTAGACTAAACGAAAACATTGGAGGTATAATTGTTAAAAACAGAGAATATAAGCTATCCATGTTTGCAGATGACGTTCTGATGTCTTTGTCAAACCCCTTGAGGTCTCTCCCCGCGGTGCAGAAGGAATTGAAAGGGTATGGAGAAGTATCAAACTTTTCAGTAAATACTAATAAATCGGAACTTTTGCCACTACATATTCCCCAAAACACTATCACTACTATACAAAATAAATGTGATTTCGCGATTCAGACGAAAGCCATAAAATATTTGGGTATACATTTAACAAGCAGTCTGGACTCAATTCGCACTATTAACTACACTAGGCTATTACAAACAATCTCTACTCAGGCCTCATCCTGGATGTCTAAAAATATATCTTGGATAGGGAGAATGAATACGGTTAAGATGGTACTCCTGCCAAAAGTCTTGTATATATTACAAACCTTACCCTTACCACATACTCTCATATACATACGAAAAATACAGAAAATAATGAACAGCTTTATATGGAAAGGGAAACCGCCAAGAGTATCCAAAATCTCACTGTATGCTAATAAAGACTCGGGAGGACTGGGAGTCCCTAATATATTATTATATAAACGAGCTATTTCCCTACAAAGAATTTTAGAATGGAGTAGAAATAATGGTTGTGACTCTAAACACTGGATACAATTAAAACATGACATCTCAGGGGTACCCCAACTAGGAGGTATGTGCTGGTTACCTACAGCTTTAGCTAAATCTCAGAACACTTTCACAGCCACTGTAGTGTCGACTATATCGGATTGGATATACATCCGAGATAGATATAAGGGAATATCCAGTGCCCATTCACTTTTGACACCAATTATAGCTAACCCAGAGTTTCTAGAAGGCCAGAATCATAATACAGAGGGTGACAATAGTCTAAAGGGTCACATTCCAGTCACAATATTACTCAGAAAGGAGAAATTGTTGCCTATTGATGACCTACAGGAAATGGGTGGTCGGTTTTTTAGTCAGTGGATGAGGTACCATCAGACACGCCACTACATCATGACACACAGGAACAGAACAATGTTGACAAGGCCCTTAACGATATTTGAACAGATGTGCCTATCTAGCTTTACACCAAAAGGGATTATCTCCTCTATGTATAAACTGTTGCTCTCAGCCACAAAACCCAACCCTCATAATTATGTGAAAAGTTGGGAGAGAGATCTACTGGGACCCCAAGACCCTAAGATATGGGAAAATATATTTAGGACCATAGCTCACTCAGCACACACTACTGCAGCTTTAGAAACAAATTACAAAGTATTGTTTCGTTGGTATCTAACACCAAATAGAATGAAACATCTCTTTCCCTTAGCCAATGAAAAATGTTGGAGATGTAAGGAGGAAGTAGGCACTATGGGCCACATCTGGTGGTCATGTCCTACAATTAACACATATTGGGGAAAGATAATAGATGAAATAAATCTGGCTTTAGCCTGCGATGTTGCCCTTTCACCCCAAAACTGTCTATTCAATATGTTAAGTAATATTAAATGTAAAATAAGAAGGAACCTTGGTCATATTATGCTTAATTCAGCTAAGCAGCTCCTAGCAGCTGCGTGGCGAACTGACAAGATCCCTACAATAGATGAGTGGAGGGAAAGGGTGAAAGGAGCCCTGTTGCTAGAAAGATATTATTATTTTAAAACAAACCAGTTGGCAACATAAAAATTTCAATAAAAAACTAATAAAGAAAAAAAAAAAAAATACTCATTTGCCTAATAATTCTGCACTCCCTGTATATATATATATATATATATATATATATATATATATATATATATATATATATATATATTTTTTTATTATTTTTTTTCTAAATTTAATAAATATATTTTTTTAAAAATATAAAAATAATATCTGCTATATTTTTAGAAAGTAGAAAAGGTACTGAAACTACTGTCTAAATAATATACTGTCTAAAAGTAAAGCAGTTGCCATTATCAGGCCAGCTCAGTACGCCAAATGGCATCAATCCATTATAATAAATGTTTGTATCCATGAGTTTAGGAACAGGTTGATTTGAACGAGACCCCAAGTGACACACAGCACCATGTCTGGGAGACCGTGTCATAGCGTTACTCTAGTGAAACCCCAGAACTCTACATCAAGAACTAATTTAATTTAAGCCAGCAATACATGTTTCAGCAATTACTGAGATATGTAATCAGATACCACATTAACTATTGGCTTCTACAGAAATATAAAATAATTCACTGCAAATATGCTTACAATACACTATTTTATCAGACATGACTGGCAAAAAGTAGCAGCTGAATTCCTCACTTTAAAAAAAATGGATATAGTTGACTTAAAGGGATCTATACAAACTGCATATGTTCAATCCTTGCAGTGTATCACAGCACTTTCTGGCAGGCAAAGGGTTTACACTATGGTTGTAGAATAGTGGGCTCATAACTTATGATCAAACAAGCTATGAATGTTATAGATTTAGAAGATTTCTTCATCCTGCTAAGGTAATACACAGTGATAACGCCTCAGGGCCATTAAATACAGTTGAATTGCCTTATCAACAAATGCATATTTGAAAGACAATGCAACAGAACTTAGCCTGAATTTCAAATGAGTAGCATTTTTTGTTCTTATAAATTTCAGTAACTTCAATTTTCCTTGCCCACTTTATCATGTGACATCATTCAGCCAATCACAAATGTGCATATATATATATATATACTGTATATACTGTGAACTTTTGAACATGTTAATTAGGAGCTAGTGCCTTAGAAAGTGTGCATATAAAAAAAGTAAATTGGAAATCACATGCTTTATCTGACTCATGAAAAATTAATTTTGAATTTAGTGTCCCTTTAACCAAGATTTAAGATGGACTAATTGTCTAATTTGATATGTGATGTCATTATACTATATACATATACAGCAAAGATATTGGATTTTCCAGTACTTAAACTCATTTCCTATACCAAAGCTGAACAAGTATCACAAATTAATATTATTATTATTATTATCAGGTATTTGTAGAGCGCCAACAGAGTCCGTAACAAACAAACAGGTTTTACCCATGCAGCCTAAGTCTCCTAAAAACTGCATTTTTAGATAATAAATCTAGTGCAGTTAATAAGGTGCAGTGCAATATTCTGTGCTCTGCCTCAATAACACTTTATCTGATATTACCAGGGGCGGACTGACCAGCCGGGCAAATAGGGTCTGGACCGAGGGCCTAGCATGTTGGGGGGCCCACAAATGGCATCTCCATGGATCCTGGTGGGATGCTTAAGCTGGGGCTGACAGCTGTCCAATCAGTAACTAAGCAGTTAAGTGTTGGTTTAGTGGGGACCCTTGCCCCATTGCAGGGGCCTATTGACAGGATGTGAAGTTTGTTGCTCAGGGGGCCCTAGAGTGTGTGGGGGGGGGCTGTCTGGGGTCTGTCACTGTGAGGGCCATGGAGTGTGAGGTTCTGGCCCTTGATGTTCGGGGCTCTGGCCCTGGAGGTTGGGGGGCCTGGTAGGGGCATGGCAAGGATGCTACCATGTTCATTTACATACACTTGAGTCAGTGTGAGACAGTGGGGGCCCTTCCCTAATTTTTGCCCAGGGCCCCGATCGGTCTCAGTCCACCCCTGGATATTACAACTTGTGGATTAAATAGTTTAACTAAACCATTATAGCAAACCCAATACATTTAGCTCACCCTATAGTTTCAATAACAAGAGCAAAGCATTAGTAGCATACTTATTGTGTAAAAATGAATGTAGACGGCAGGCAAAATGTTAAAGAAACTAATTAAAGGGTTAATAATTAAAAAAATGTTTGAAGTGTAAAGGAAGGAGTATAGGGTTAAGCTATATGATAAATTTTACAGTTACGCGCAAGAGAAAAGGGGTTTATCACTGGTGTTTGCACGTAGTGAGTATATCGCTCATATTACAAGTTGAAAGTAAAGACTAATGCATGAGCACAATTGTGATTTACACTAGAATGATTATCGCGTCCTCAGAGCTCTGGTTAACTGTTTTGCGAAACAAAAAATTGTCACAAAACACATCAAAAATACATTACAGAGTACTGTTACAATAATAATAACACTAAAATAAAAAAAAACATTTAAGAAAAATATTGCACAAAAAAGTTATAAGGCTCAAAGATATGAGGTCTCCGATGTTAGAAAAAAAAAAGGCAGGCAAAGGGCTTTAACAGTGAGATACATACATATACATGTCATATTTTTGCTATATTCATATTTCATAAAGTGTCATACCAAGCATCTACTGTAAATATTTCACATTACAATGTTCTTCACATAGGGGAATATGTTCTACATATTTATACAGTATATAGATATTCTTTATATATATCAGTATATATCTATACCTATATATAATTTTATATAGATAGATAGATAATATGTATGTATTTATGGAAAAAACAATATGTGAAAAACATTGGAATGTGATATATTAATATTTAATGTCGGTTATGTGACCTTGTTTGTGCACGAATATAGGTGGGTTTTTTTCCCCCCACTTTGTTTGCTCAATTGACTTCTATGGGGAATACTTTATTGTGCGCATGATATTCTAAGTTCGCGCATTGGGTTAGTGTGCGAGTGTTAACCGTTTACTTTCAAGTTGTAAAACTGCTCCACTTGTAATCTGGCTCAACGTGTTCAAAACACCTGAAAACTAAAATTTGATAACAACATTAAACAGAATTTGATAACAGAATTTGATAACAGAATAGTTTTTTTTTATTATTGTACACATTGGGGTCAATTTATCAATGTGTCAAACTGAACTGCATTCGCTGTGTTAACTACGCTCACTGTACGTTGCTTATGCAAATCTCTATTTGGCGTCCTTATTTTAAAAAAAAATAGATCAAACGCTCAAGTATGACGCGAAGAGCATCGTACTGTTGATAAATATGAAGCATTAATGGAGCAGATTTCACTATTTATCAAGTAATCTATCAAGAATGTGTATGATTCTCATCACATGTCCATGTTTTCATACTGTCTTTACTCTTGTCTGTGAATAAGAACAGTTCTTTAATGTAATTTAGTTGGTTAACTTGTTATGTCCTTGAAATAGCTATTTTAATACAAGTAGAAACAATAAATCGTACATTAATTTATGTGTATATAAATATATATATATACTCTGTGTATATATATATATATATATATATATATATATATATATATATATATATATACACACACACACACCGTATATATATATATATATATATATATATATATATATATATATATATATATATATATATATATAATTTATTTTTTTGTTTGTTTTGCTGGAAGGAGAATTGCAAGTGTAAAGACAATCATGTTTATTTTTAATGATTGTATGAGAGGACAAACAGCATAAAACTAAACCTTTCTGTGTTGGTATACACACCCTTTTATTGTCTAGTAACATCACTTTGATTCCTATGGCATTTGCATGCTCAAAGGTGGCGGATTGAAAATCATGTTCGCTGCGTCAATGGTCTCCATTGATGCAGCAAACTTTATTTTCAATCCTGTTCAAATGTAGCAGTTGAATGTTTCATAAATTTTAATTTAGTCGAATAGAGTCGTATGTAAAGGCGGATTACCAGTAGTTAGGGATAAGCAAATGTTTTGAAAAAATTGTACAACATTCTAACATTCATTTAATGCAATAGTATTTCTAATGATTTCTTTAAATGTGATATTCTATTTGAGTTTTTAAACAAAACGGCTGCTTTCTAAACTTTGATGAATTAAAGTGTCCCTGTCTTTAATAGTATTTTTAAAAAACAGGCTTTCATTCATCAAAATTTACCTTCACTTTAAACTTCTGAATAGTACATACCAAGAGAATGAAGAAAATTTGATAATAGGAGTAAATTAGAAAGTTGCTTAAAATTGCATGCCCTATCTGAATCACGAAAGAAAAAAATCTGGGTTTAGTGTCCCTTTAAATCGAATGTTACATTAGAATTTTGGAATGTGGATATTCGATCTAATTATGAACATTTGAAAACTAAAGTAACATTTGAAAACTGGAAATAACATTCGATTACCGAATTTTAATGAATTTGCATTCTTATCAATAATCGATTTTTCAAAACGAATGTCCAAAAGGACTATTCATTCTACCAAATAAATTGCACTTTCAACACGTTCGCCCATCCCTACCAGTAGTACGGTCAAATAACGCAACTATCGATTTGCATCAAACTAATCTTGCCGGAGAGTATGTTACAGTGAACTGGCCTACATTTTACTATATTGATGCATTGTTAACTTCGGCCTTTCAATCTTGCCCTTAATTTGATGCAGAATTACAGCGTATTCACAGTTGAAGTTTCGATAAATTGACCCCTTTCTCTGAATGATTAAAGTTTACTTTTGAATTATCTGTCTCTTTAAGCACTTACACTGTCAACTGTTTATATGCTTTTATGTCCCTTTAACGCATACACTTCAGAGGATAGCAATGGTTATTACAGATAATTTCCTCACTAATTTGTCATCTATTTTTTTTTAATTCTATGCCAGGTTTTCTTTTATTGGTTATCTCTACTAATATTAACATAATTATTTTTTTTACCTTCTGCATATATACTTTGTTTAAGACAATGTTCTGTTTAGTATAACCATTTGTAAGTTCAAATTTCATCCTATTTGCATGTACACAAATCATTGTCAAACTTGCAAATGTTTCCAGTGAGGCTACACAGACTTTCTCAAGTAACATTTCAATGTGCAAAGCTTAGGAAGAACAATTTAACAGGTGGTGCTGTCTATGGAAGCTGTTAACATTAATGACAAATTCTTTTCAAATCTGTCCTATCTCAGGCATCAAGAATACTCACAGATTTTTAATGTTTGGATTAGGAAATATTTATTTATATGATTCTTTGTTATTACTTCAGAAATAAATGCATTCCTTTTTGAGAAAGTTTACACTAAAAAAAAAACCAACTGCCTCATATAGAAAGTGAAGAAAAACATTATGTGACATAAAATAGGTTAATCATGATGCGCTCTTTGTCGCTCTGCAAAGATGACATATTTGTTCTATGTGTTCTGTTTATATCTTTGTGACAAAGGATGAAACTAAGATATCTTCAGCAGTTCCTTGAGGTTTGGGAGTTATGTTTGTTTGGAAAATTAACCTTTTCCCACCCATTCCTGACCAAATGATGTCAGGCCTTGCCACTGTCACTGACATTACAGTAGAGATGCGGTCTTCCGCAAAGTACTTTCACCACGGTGCAGCAACATTTTCACACAGCTAAAACTATAGAATAAAATATGCAAATAATATCAATAGAGTGTGACATGATGCTTCACCTGTGTCTCTGACTACAGGGTTTAGTCTTTCTGTTTTACCCATTGGTGTTTATGTGTGTGTGTATGTATGTGACTGTGTGTGTATGTATGTATGTGTGTGTGTGTAGGTTTGTGGAATCAGCAAATTACAGACCTTGTTACTACAGCATGGGGGGAGGGGGTAAACAGTGTCACTATAGAGTACCACTATATACAGTACGGGGGGGGGGGGGGGGTTGGACTATGTCACAGACTACTGTGGTCACTTTATAAAGTACTGGGGCGGGTAAGGGTCAAGCCAGCCATCACACTGGCAGATTACAGACTGTGTCACTGACTCACTATATACAGTACTGGTGGGTTAAACAGTGTCACTATATACAGTACTGGTGGGTTAAACAGTGTCACTATATACAGTAATAGGTGGTCAGACCATTTCACAGACTGTGGGCACAGGGTACCTCCTTTTGCAGATATCTGATTCACATTTTTTTCTGTGTTAAATGTTTAAAAAAAATTAAAAAAAAGATATGTAT